>NW_006408561.1:4114186-4170573 GCF_000296735.1 Chrysochloris asiatica
TACCCACTTGACCTGGCTTCAATGGCTGGATGATCAGAGCTCAACTAGAAGAAGAAAGAAGAGGAACAAAAAAGAGTAATCTGATACAATTTGATGAACTTGACCTACACCTATGGATGTAGTAGCTCAAAAGAGGGAACAAATCTTTACAGAGAGGATCATTCCCACCCCCTCGGTACAAAGGGTAGACAGGGATGGACAACTTGGACATTGGCTACCGGGGGCGGGGAGTGCAGACTTACAGGGTACAACACTTGGTTGGGTGAGGATGCATGGATGGGATGGTAACTATGCCAATGAAATGATGGAATGAATGCATAGCTGATATTCTCCCATGTAGACTATCACACAATTCACAATAAAACATTAAAACAACAACAACAACAACAAAACTTGTTTTAGTCAACAAAACTCTATGGAAAAAAAAAAATTGAAAACAGAGGAAAACTGGAAGATATACTAAACCTTAACTCAACAGACATAGAAATAAAAAGAAAACCCACAAACAAAATTAAGTGTAGTAAATGATGTGGAGTAAGGAAATAAACAGTACCACGGGGAAGAAAAAACAAACAGCAAAATGACAGTAATCAATTCATACATATTGATAATTCACACACTGAATGTAAATGAATTAAACACACCAGTCAAGAGACAGAGAGAACCAAATGAAGAAAATAGGATACTTCAATGTACTGTTTACAAGACACAAATAAAAACGATGAAGACAGCCTAAATATCCATCAACAGAAGAAATATTCAACAAACTTTGGTACGTACTCACAATGGAATATCATGCAACATTGAAGAATACAATCTATGGAACACCTTACAACACGGATGAATCTAAAGGACATTTATGATGAGTGAATTATTAAAGACAAATATTGTATGAGATCAATGTTGTTAAAAGTTATTTAACACATGGACACATGGTTAATATAAAGCATTCAAAAGTTTAGAACAGTATTGTGTTTAAGATCTTTCCACACATAGACTCATCTCATTCTTTGTAATGACTGCATATGCCAAGAAGCATTAAATGAAAATAGCAAACCACAAAGTAGTAAATGTTGTTTAAAGTGCCATGGAATCAGTTCTGACTCATAGCGAGCCTTTTTAGGGTTTCCGGGGAACATCTGGAAAATCTGAACCACCAACCTTGTGGTTTAGTGCATTACTCCACAGCACCACAGCAGGGCTCAATTAGATGTCTAATAAATTTGTCAAAACTTACATCCAAAACCGAACTTTTGACATTTAACAAATTTACTCCATTCCCATCTCAACAAACAGCAACTCCATCCTCCCAATTGTACATGTTCCAAATCTTAAGAGATATCCTTGATTCTTTTCTCACATTACAAATTCAATCTGTTATCAAATCTGTTGACTCAACCTTTAAATGTAGCCTAAATCTATGTATCACTCCACTCTCCCACTACCAGTTCACCATCTCTTTTACCTAAATTACTGCAAAAGCCTCCTAATTTGTATCCCTACCACTCTTGCCTTCTACCTTTCTCAAGTTCATTTATATTACAACTACTAAAATAATCCGCACAAAGAGTCTTAAATACGGATACCATCTCAGAATAGTGTTTTTAAATGTACAAAAGAATACATAATAACGAATGGAACTTGAAGACATACTGAGTGAAATGAGTGAATAAGGGCTAACACTAGAAAACTTATATAACAAGATAAGAAAAGGCAATTTATAGAGACCAAAGATTAGCGGTTACCTGGGTGGGAGGTAAAACAAACGGTGGTGGTGGTGGTGATTACTGTTTATGAAGTACTGACTTCTGGTTTACAGTGATGGAAAATTTGATCCATGTAATTGCTGTAAGTTGTACACATTTAAAAAATTGAATTGGCAAAAGTTATGTTTACCTAACTTTTATCTAGTAGTTACGAATTGGGATGTGAAACGCAAGGTCAGCAGTTCGAAACTACCAGTTAAGTTATTCCATGGGAGAAAGATGAGGCTTTCTGCTCCCGTAAAGATTTACAGCCTAGGAAACCCTGTACAGGGTCGCTATGAGTCAGAACCGACTCCATAGCACGTAACAACAACAACAAGCATAGAGCAATGTATGTGTTAGTTATTATTACTATTACCTCAGGTAGAAATGCTCTTCCCCCAACATCTGCAGGACTCACTCCTTCATCTTTGAGTCTTTGTTTAAATGTCACCTCCTCAGTGAGGTCTTCCCCTTCATGACCATTCAACCACAATCTATCTGAGTACTTACTCTCTTTCCTTATTTCTCTTTGTAACACTAATTAATCCCATTGTAATGAACTATTCAACTTTATTCTGCATATTGTTTCTCCTTCTACTAGAATGCAAGTTCCACACTGTTGTTGCTAGTTGCTGATGATATGCCTCCAACTCAGGGAAACCTCATATAGTAGAACAAAAGTTTATATGGTCCTTTGCCTTCTTCATGATTGTTGGCATGTTTAAGTACATTGGTGCTATTTTGTCAATCCATCTCATCGAGGGTCTTTCTCATTTTAACTGACCCTTAATTTTCCTAGCATTATGTGTTCTTCTAGTGATAGGTCTTTCCTGATGTGTCCAAAGTAAACAAGTCAAAGTTACTATCCTTGCTTCTAAGGAGCATTTTGGTTGTATTTTTTCTAAGATTAATTTGTTTGGCCTTCTGGTAGCCCACACAGTCAATGTTCTTTGTCAATACCACAATTCAAATGCATCAATTCTTCTTTGTTATTAGGTGCTGTTGAGTTGGTTCCAACTTATAGCAACTGGGTATAGGGTTTCTGAGAAGTAACTGGCGGGCTTGAAAGGCTGACCTCTTGGTTAGCAGTCCAATGCTTATTCTACAGCGCCACACCAGGACTCTTCTGTCTTCTTTAGAAATGTTTACTTATGTTGCTGTACATATTTTACCCCTAGCAGTACCTGACCTAGTAGATGTTCGATAAACATTTACTGAATGAACAAACAAAGCCATTCATGAAAAAAAGAAAGAAAAAATACTGTGTACATATAAATTTTTATACTCATATTGTTATGTGCCATGGAGTTGGTTCCTACTCATAGCGAGGGCACCCTGCACAAGGTTTCCAAGGCTGTAAATTTTTACGGGAGCAAAAAGCCTCATCTTTCTCCCGCGGAACAGCTGGTAGTTTAGAACTGCTGACCTTGCGGCTTGCAGCCTGATTCATAAGCACTACTCTACCAGAGCTCATACAAACTGTTTTTTAGGATAGATTCCTTCAGTTGCTACACTTGGTCAGAGAATATGCCTATTTCAAACCAAAAGAATCTGTCAAACTGCCTCCTGAAAAGTCCATACCCCAAATGATTTCTCCTAACAGTGTTCCACGGAATCCATTTCCCCACATTCTCATCAACACTAGATATTACCATTTAAGAAAAAGTTGTACCAATCAGCTAATTTTTTTCCATCTTGCAGTTTTTATTAACATTTATTTTCTTGACTAGTAAGATGGAATATCTTTACATGTGTACTGCCTATTAGTTAAATACATTCATGACTTCTCAGAAATTTTGCCAGTTTTTCTTGCGGTTTATTGTTGTTTCTATTTCTAAAAATTCCTGTTACATTTTGAGTATCAATCTCTACCAATGACTATTATCTTTATCCAGACAGAGGTTTTTAGTTTCTAGAAAGTATTAATCTGTCGGTTTTTTTTAATGCACTAGGACTGTAAGGTTGGTTTGAATCACAAGGTCAGCGGTTCAAACTCACCAGTACCTCCTTGAGAATCCTATACAGGGTCACTATGAGTCAGAATCAACCAAAGGCACTTAACAACAAGAAAGCTTTTCTTCACCTCACGATTACAAATATAGCCTCCTTATAATATGTTTAAAATTATACTTCACCCCATTTAGTTTTTTTTTTTTTTAAACTTGTCTGAAGTTTATTTTTGTGAACAGTGTCGAGTCCAACTAGATTCCAAATTTTTTAAACATGTTTACAGAATTATTCAAACTTTCCCCACTGATCTGAAATACTAACTTTGTTGCTGTTAGGTACTATCAAGTGTCACCAACTCAGTGACCCTATATACAACAGAATGAAACACTGCCTAGTCTTATACCAATTTCACAATCGTTACTATGCTGAACCCATTGCTTCGGCCACTGTGCCAAATCCATCTCGTTGGAGGTCTTCCTCTTCTTCTCTGATCTTCCATTTTATCAAACATGAGATCCTTCTCCAGGGACTGGTCCCTCCTGACAATATGTTCAAAGTATGGCTGCACTTCTTCCAACACAGACTGGTTTGTTCTTTTGGCAGTCCCTGGTACTTTTAATATTCTCCTCCAACACCACAGTTCAAATGCCATCAATTCTTTAATGGTCTTCCTTTCTGTCCAACTTCCGCGAGTTGGAGATCATCACTGTCAAACTTTCATATGCATATGAGGTTACTGAAAATACCATAGCTTGGTTAAGGCACACCTTAATCCTCAAACTGGTATCTTCAATACTTTAAAGAGGTCTTATGCAGCAGATGTGCCTAATGCAATACGTCATTTGATTTCCTGACTGCTGGCTGCTTCCATGAGTGTTGATGGTTGATCAAAGCAAAATGGAGTCTTTGACAACTTCAATCTCTTCTCCACTTACCATGTTATTTATTGGTCCAGTGGTTGAGGATTTCTGCTTTAGTTATGTTGAGGTGCAATCCATACCAAAGGCTGTGTTCTTTGATTTTAGCAGTAAGTGTTTTTAAAGAACTCTTCACTTTCAGCAGGCAAGGTTGTATCATCTGCATATCACAAATTGTTAACGAGTCTTCCTCCAATCTTGATACCATGTTTTTCTTCTATAATCCAGCTTCTTGGATTATGTGCTTATCATAGTACTTGTTGTTGTTAAATGCCACTGAGTCGCTTCTGACACACAGCTACCCTGTATAGGGTTTCTGAGTGGTTCAAAACGATTTTGCAGTCTAGCGCATTAATCCACAGTGCCACACCAATAGCCAAAGGTTTACTTCTGGATGCTATTTATCTTGTCTACTTATGAGACAGAATCCTGGTATGGTATTGTAGAATAAGCACTGGAATGTTCACTGCAACATCCATGGTTCAAACTCATCAGCCACTCCTTGGAAACCCTATGAGTTGGAGCCTTTAAGGCACTAACACCATTTAAGAGTCAGTGTCAATCTATTTTAATTACAATAGTTTTAAAACATAGCTGAATGATCAAGCACTACACTGAGTTATTCTTTGTTATGGAATAAACTCAAAAGGTGGAGCTATTCTCAGGATTTGAAAGGGTAGGGCCACCGACTTGAGTTCTGGAGGGTGTGGTTACTATTCCAGCATGACAGGAGAGCAGGGTCATCCAGGGCTGAGGAGCCAGATTCACTGTTCTAGTAGGTCTGGAAAGGGGACTGACTACCTGAGGGACCTTTCCCAAGAATACAAAGGGTGGGGCTAATACCCAGTTATGTCTGGAAATAGGTTTATTTTCAGTAGCAGTCTGTGTGTTGCTATGATGCTGAGCAGACAGACTAACATGTACTAGGAAGAAAAGCCTGATGATCTAATAATCAACCAATGGAAACCCTAAAGTTCACAACAGTTTAATCCAAAACTGACTATGAGATTTGCACAGAAACAGGTAGTGATTTGCTCTGTTGTGTATGAGGATGCACTATGTTAGAGGCCAACTGGACTGCAGCTAACAACAAAGACATGGGTTTTGCACAAGTATTGCCAACAAATCAAAACAATAAATGACTCTAAGAAATAAAAACTGTTAAATATAGAAAGAAAGGAATAGCCAGAAATATCACCATAGAAAGCTTGTATGTCCATCTTCTGCCTATAACTGATTGGAATGCCTAAAATGGGGCTACAACTTACTGGGTGAAAGAGGCTTCCTGTGAAGCCTTTGCATTACATAAGACTGCAGCTGGAATCCGGAACTCCATCCAGAATCTTCTGAGGTGGGAAATCTCCACCTGAAAGGACAAGCAGACCAGCTTGGAGCACTAGAAGAACTGAAAATACTTCTTGAACCAATATGGAAAAGTGAGGGAAAAACAGCAATGAAGCCGTGAGTTAAGTCCTACCTCATTCAATAGACTCCTGTGAACAAGGGTGGAGACCTGGTTGGCAAGCAGTATGGCAAGACCTGAGGACTTTTGGGCCCAGAGACAGTGACACAGCCACAGAGGAGTAAGAGTGGAAAGTGAAGCATCCAGCTGATAAGAATTGAGGGGTTATGCACAAGAACACCCACACTTGCAGATAATACCCACTTGACCTGGCTTCAATGGCTGGATGATCAGAACTCAACTAGGAGAAGAAAGAAGATGGAAAAAAAAAGAGTAATCTGATACAATTTGATGAGCTTGACCTACATCTATGGATGTAGTAGCTCACAAGAGGGAACAAATCTTTACAGCGAGCATCATTCCCACCCCCTCGGTACAAAGGGTAGACAGGGATGGACAACTTGGACATTGGCTACCCAAAATGGGGGGTGGCTACAAAGGCAAGAAGTGAGTGGTTTACAAGCTTTCAAGAGGGAGCCTAGATCCAGAGGGCACAGAGGACGGTAGAATCGTCACTTAGTAGTAACCAATCTGTCTGGGAGGGCCTATGAAAGGAGATGCAGATAGGAATCGTGTGGCACAATAGTGAATAACTGTTATTAGGACTGACTGTGAGAGTTGGAAATGTAAAGGCAGACATTTTGTAGCAAAAACAGAGGAGTGGCTGACTTTGCAGTCCAGGAGCGGAGGTCCCTGGGACCATCAAGGGAGAAGAGCAGAGTGCGGGACCCTACCCAGGGGAGGAGTGACGCCAGAGATGGAGGCAGAGACGATGACATGGGCGGCTGGGGACTCTAGGCCCAGAGAGGGAGAGGGGCTGTGTGCTGACGACCGAGGGTCAGGTTTGTGGGGTATACCCTTTGGTTGTTTGATGGTTGTTTGATGATGTGTGGAGGGAACTGAAATTATGGCAATGAAATGATACATGATAGGATAAATGTAAAATTAATGTTCTCTCATGTAAACTATCACATAATTCACAATAAAAACTTTAAAAAACAAAAAAAAACACCATTAAATATATTTAATATAATTACTGTTGAGTTCCATATTTTGCTTACTCCAAAACAAATTTTTCTATCTTAGTAAATCTTATTAAATTTATAATTTCTGAACTTTTACTAAAAAAATCACTCAATTGTATAGTTTACAGGTGAATTTCATAACATGTAAATTATATCTCAATAAAGTTGTTTAAAAATTCTCTCTCACACATAACACACACCCTTTCCAACATTTTGTTGTTAAGTGCTGTCGAGTCAGTTCTGATCCATAGTGACCCTGTATAGGGTTTCCAAGGAGCAGCTAGCTAGTGAGCTTGAATTGCTGACCTTGCAGTTCAAACGGCTTTGCAGTCTGGTGCATTAACCCACAGCGCCACACCAGGACTTTCCAACATGAGTTACTATTATATAACTTTATCATTTAGAATTTGCTGGCAAGACTCATTCAGACAATCCCATTCTTGCTAGTCATTGTTATGCTAAGTGCCACTTGGCTTTGCACAAGTATTGCCAACAAATTCTGACTCATATTAACAATGTATACACTTTCTGAGGAACAGTTAGTGGGTTTGAACCCTCAATCTTGTGCTCTGAAGTCCAATGCTGATCCTACAGTGCCACATCCATCATCAGAAATACAAAAGCAGCTTTGGTGATGCCGTGGTTAAAGTATTCTGCTACTAACCAAAAAGTCAGTTATTCGAACCCATTAGCTGCTCTGCTGGAGATACATATGATCATATGCTTCTATACAGACAGCTGTTGTAAAGTGCTGTGGAGTCAGTTGTGATTCACAGTACATGTGTACAGGATTTCTAAAGAGCAGATGATGGGGCTGAACCACCAACCTTTTGGTTAGCAGTCTAGTGCTTATCCTAGACTCCAGACTACTTTGTTGCTGTTGTTGTCAAGTGCTGTTGTGTCAGTTCCAACTCACAGCGACCCTGTATAGGCTTTCTGAGGAGCAGCTAGTGAGCTTGAACCACCGATCTTGGGGTTCAAACCAACCTTGTCCATTAACCCAGTATCACTCCAGGACTCCAGACTTGGAAACCCTACGGGACAGTTTTACTCTGTCCTATGGGTTACTATGAGTAGAAATCAACTTAAGGGCAGTGGACATATACAAAGACATATCCATTCCCTTAAGGAGCTCTGGTAGTGTAGTGGTTATGAATTAGGCTGTAAACCGCAAGGTCAGCAGTTCAAAACTGCCAGCTGTTCCGTGGGAGAAAGATGAGGCTTTCTGCTCCGGTAAAGATTTACAGCCTCCGAAACCCTGTACAGGGTCTCTGTGAGTCAGTTCCGACTCCACGGCACATAACCACCACCAAGGTGGCTCTTGTAACACAGAAAGACAATTTAATAAAATATTAAAATGAAACGTTTAGTAAATATTTATTATGTGTCAAACATCAATTCTAAACATTTTACTTAGCTAATTTAATAAATGTAATGTGTAATGGGTTGTAATGTGCATAGAATATGCTCTGATGGCAGACAGGTTTAAGCATAAAAAATATTTAAGTTGAATTGACTCTTCAAGAAGTTCATTTAGAGCATGCTAGGTAGAAAATATTTTGTTGTTAGGTAGGTATTGTCTAGTTAGTTCCAACCCTTAACAAACTGTTGCACAACACAGAAACACTGACTGGTTGGTCCTGTGCTATCTTACAGTCGATGTTGTTACGCTTTAGCCCATTGCTGTTGCCAATATCAATCCATCCCTTTGGATGTCGTCTTCCTCTTTTTTGCTGACCCTCTGCTTTATCAAGGATTATGTCCTTCTCCAAAGACTGGACCATCTGATAATATATCCAAAGTATGAGTGATGAAGTCTCGCCACCCTGGCTTCTAAGGAGCCTTCTTTTCACACTTCTTCCAACACAGATTTGTTTGTTCTTCTGGCAGTCCATGGTAGTACTTTCAATATTCTTCTCCAATATAACTCAAATATATCAATTTTTCTATGGTATTCCTTATTCACTGCCCAATTTTCACTTGCATGTGAGGTTATTAAAAATATCATGGATTCGGTCAGGCACACCTTAGTCATTAAACTGACATCTTTGCTTTTGGACACTTTAAAGAGATCTTGTGCAACTGATCTGCCTATTGCAATGTTCTTGTTAAGTGCCACTGAGTTGGTTCCAATTCATAACAACCCCCTATAGGGTGTCCAAGGAGCAGCTGGTGAGCTTGAACAGCCAACCTTGGGTTCAAATCGACCCTGTATGTAGTCAGTCCAGCACATTAATCCACAGCACCATGTCATTTGATTTTTTGACTGCTATCTCCATGAGTGGATCCAAGCAAAATGAAGTCTTTGACAAACTTCATTCTTTTCTTCATTTACTGTAATGTTAATTATTGCTCCACTGTGTGAGGATTTTTGTTTTCTTTACATTGAGGTGCAACCCATACTGAAGGCAATTTTCTGTGACCTTCATCAGTATTTTAAGTCCTCTTCATTTTCAGCAAGCAAGGTTGTATCAACTGCATATTGTAGATTGTTAATGAGTCTTCCTCCAATTCCAATGTCATGCTCTTCTTCATATACTCGTTTCTCAGATTATTTCCTCAGCATATAAATAAATAAGCATGGTAAAAGAATCCAATGATGGCACACAGCTTTCCATTTATTGTCCTTTGTTCTGTTTGAATGACTTGGTCTACTTACAGGTTCTTCATGACCACCGTTAAGTGTTGCAGAATAACCATTCTCTGCAATGTTGTCCTTAACTTGCCATGATCCATACAACTGAAAGTCTTTGCACAGTCAGTAAAGTACCGGTAAACATCAATCTGGTATTCTCTGATTTCAGTCAAGATCCACCTGATATCAACAATGATGTCCTTTATTTCATGTCCTCTTCTGAATCTGGTTTGAACCTCTGGTAGTTCCCTGAAAACATACTGTTACAGTTGTTTTTAAATTATCTTTAGCAAAATTTTACTTGCATGTGTTATTAATGATACTATATGATGATTTCTGCATTCCTTTGGTGCACATCTTTTTGGAATGGGCACAAATATGGATCTTGTCCAGTTAGGCAGGCAGCTGTTCCCCTCATTTCTTGGCACAGATGACTGAGCGCCTCCAGTACGAAATCCACTTTTCTAAACGATTTCAACTTGTATTACATCAGTTCTCGAAACTTTGTTCTTTTGCCAATGCCTTCAGTGCACTTTGTACTTCTTCCTTTAATACCACTGGCTTTAAATCATATGCTACTTCTTGGTATAGCTGAAAATCGACCATTTTCTTTTGGTACAGTGTTGCTGTGTATTCCTTCCATCTTCTTTTTACGCTTTTTGTATCATTCAATATTTTGCACACAGACTTCTTTAATACTGCAAGTAAGTCAAGGCCTACATTTTTTTCTTCAGTTCTTTCAGTTTAAGAAATGCTAACTTGAGGTCTTTGCACATTTTATTATTAATACTTGGCTCTAACTATTAATACTTGGCTCTAGAGCTGTCCTTTGAAATGTTCTGTTCAGCTATTTTACCTAATTTCTTCCATTTGCTTTAATATCTCTACAGTGTAGAGTAAGATTCAGAGTCTCTTATGACACTCATTTTCGTCTTTTCCTTCTTTGTTGTTGTTGTTAAGTGCCGTCGAGTTGGTTCCGACCCATAGCGACCCTGTACAGGGTTTCCGAGGGTGTCTCTCTTCTTAATGACTTTCTGCTTTTTTCCCATATGTTATTCTTGATGTCATCCCACAACTCTTCTGGTCTTCAGTCACTAGTGACCCTGTTCTTGAGATGATTTCTAAATTCAGATGGGATGTGTTCAAGTTCTTATTTTCACTCTTGTGGATGTTAAAATTTTTTTTCAGCTTCAGCCTGAACTTGCATGTAAGCAAGGCCCCCGGCCTTGTTTTGGTGATAATATGGAAGTTTTCCCGCATCTCTTTCCATAGTCAAGTTGATTTCTGTACATGCCATCTGTTGAGGTCTATGTGTATAGTCATTTTTTATGTTGTTTAAAAAGGGTATGTGCAATGAGTATGTCATTGGTTTGCAAAATTCTATCATCCCTCTGTTTCCTACCTTTGCATTCCAACCTCCATTAATTATAAATACATCTTTACTGCGTATCTGATTATTTTCAAACTGAAGAAATTGGTAGAATTCTTCAATTACATCATCACTAGCTTTAATGGTTGGTGCATAAATTTGAACAATAGTGATATTAACTGGTCTTCCTTGTTGGCATATGGATGTTAATCCTATCACAGGTAGCATACTTCAAGATGGCGGTGGTGTGCTGTGGAGTTGGTGCCGACTCATAAGCAACCCTGCATAGGGTTTCCGAGGCTGTAAATCTTTACGGGAGCAGTAAGCTTTCTCCCGTGGAACGGCTGGTAGTTTCGAACTGCTGACCCTGAGGTTAGCAGCCCAATTTGTAACCACTACACTTGAAATGTTCTTTTTGATGATGAATGCGATGCCATTCCTCTTCAATTTGTCATTCCCGGCATAGAAAACATGATGGTCAGATTCAAAATGGCCAATATCAACCTATTTTAGCACACTAATGCCTAAGCATATAGATATTACACATTCATGTTTGACACTTCCAATTTTCCAAGAATCAGAACATGGAATGTACTTTATATATTCCATGTTCTGATTCTTAATGAATGTTTAACAGCTGTTTCTCCTCATTCTGAGTTGTGAAAATATAGCATATACAAAGAGAGGACTATAAAAGATGGCATGCATACATCTTTTGAAGAATGTCAGATAAGGAATGTAGAGGTAAGTAAGAAGCCAAATCAAGCCAGAAAAGTGAGTTAATGGCGCTTTCAATACAAGTTAATTTTAGAACTGACATACTTGATAGGCGCAATATATGCTCAACCCAATTAACATATTAAGCGAAAAGTTAAGAACAGTTAATATATTAAGTGGAAAGTTAAGAACCTCCTTTCATCTACTATTGTAAAAACTGACTCAATGGCACTTAACAAGAGGTAGACTTCCAATACTTGATTTATAAAAAGCTCACTTTAGTAATAAATTTAGTTTGAATTTACAGACTGTGGATTTAGTTCCTAAAAGATAGTATTTATTTATTAGAGAAAAGATCTAATAACAATAGTTAGTGGTGGTGGTTGTGTGACAAGTCAGTTCTGACTCAAGAGCAACCTACAGGGTTTCCGAGACTCTTTATTTTATGGGAGCAGGTTTCATCTTTTTCTTGGAGAATGACTGGTTGATTCAAACTACAGACTTTGCTGTTTGCAGTTCAGCTTATAGGCCACTACATCATCAGGGCACCTTGACACTATTAGTGATGAGCAAAAGTTTTCATAAAAAAAAAATCACGTTATCTTTAACATGTCAGAAGATTAATAGAAAGAACGTAAATGTAAGATGAGTTTGAAAACAAATTTAGGGTACACAACCAGAAAGTTAACTTTGGCAAGCTATTAGAGTAGTGTTATGACATGAATCTATACAGAAACTATACTTTAAAATGACCTATATTCAAATTATAGCATTGAAATATATTAGTATGAATATAAGAAAAATCACACCAAAAAATTAACTGTAAACAACAGCTCTTAACTCCTAGTGATGGGATTACAGTAATAATTCAATATTCAACATTTAAATAAGAAAATGCATTAAAAAGTTCCACATGCCAATTTGAAAAAAGGAGAAGCTCAGTAAAAAAGAGGAAGACCCTCAGAGCAAGATGGTCTAATACAGTGAACTCAAACACCGCAATGATTATAAGATCAGGCAGAGTTTTGTTCTGTTGTATACAAGGTTACTATGAGTTGGAAGCAACTTGACTGCACCTAAAACGTCATTAGGAAAAGGCTGGAAAAAAAGATAAGGCGGGAAACAAAGAGCTTACTTTAAAAAAAAAAAAGCAATACAAAAAACTCAGTTTTGACAGAGCTCTGGTGTGGCACTATAGCATAAAGCACTCACTTGCTAAGCACAAGGTCAGTAGTTTAAACCCACCACTCTCAGAAACCCTATGAGTCAAAACTGACTCTATGACACACATATAAGTAACATGCATACATATAAAGGAACCCTCCCCCAAAATAAGTTACTATATAGTTATATTGCTCAGAATTATCTGATGGTAAATAACAACACTACTCTATTAGTATATTATGATTACCAGTCCCTGTAGGATCAGCACTATAATGCAAGCCAAAAAGTCGACAATTCAAACCCACCACTGCTACTTGGAAACCCTACACAAAGTTGCTATTAAGTTAGAACTGACTTGACAGCACTTAACAGTTCCAACATTGTCTCTGGTAAGTTACTACCTTTATGGGCATGGATTCCTCTCACTGGTAAAGTAAGGGAATCTAACAGATCTCTAAAAGATTCATCTTTTAGGTCTCAAGTAGTCTATCAAAGTAAGGGGATCCAACAGATATCTAAAAAGATTCATCTTTTAGGTCTCAAGTATTTTATCAATTCTGTCAACTAGGAAAATTTCCTGAAAAAGACAGCTCAAAAGCATAAGCAATGAGTAATTATTTGTTGTTGCTGTTGAGCGTCGAGTTGGTTCCGACCCTAAACAACCCTGTATAACGTTTTCCAAGGAGTGGCTGATGGGCTTGAACTGCTGACTTGGCAGTTCAAATTGACTCTGCAGTCCCGCACATTAACCCACAGCATGACACCAGGTGGGTCTGGTATACTTCTGCTCACTGTTACATCCTTTACTTTTCTTGCCTCAGATTATTATGCTGCAATATCTGAGATTTCTTTCAAAAGCTAGCTTGGTAGTAGAGATAATCAGTAAATTAACAAACAAGGATATGTATATAGGTAGGGGTGCATGTTTGGACTAGTGTTTCATAGAGAAAGAGGAGTGGTTAGAAATGACCACATACATTTGCTGAGACACATATAATCTCTAAAGGATGAATAATCCTGCAAGACAAAAAGTTTCAGAATCACTTATAGGAAGTAACTAAAGACTTGTTAAGTGCTGTCGAGTTGGTTCTGAGTCATAAGTGATCCTCTGAGAAGTAGCTGGTGGGTTTGAACCACCAACCTTGTGGCTCAAACTGGTACAGTGCATTATCCTGCAGCGCCACACACCAGGCCTCTACATATAGAAAATCTATTATAGCAAATATTTCAATTTTATGTAAGCAAAGGGAAAACAAACCAAACTCGTTGTCACTGAGTTGATTCCAAGTCATAGTGACCTTACAGGACAGAGGCCTAGCACAAAGGATTTCCAAGGTTGTACATCATTATGGAAGCAGACTGCCACATCTGTCTCCCTATGGAGTGGCTGGTGGGTTAGAACTACTGGCCTTTCAGTTCGAAGCTAAGTGCTTTAACCACTGCTTCTTGAGCAAACAAAACAAAAAGACACTCTAAGATTAGGGTGAATATTGCAAAGGATTGACAGAATGCTGGCAAAAATAATAATTTCTCTTCCCATTTTTAGAGTATTTAACAAAAGAAACAGAATTTCAAGAACTACTTAAATGGCAGGTTGAAGAAAATGTAATCCATTAAGAAAGAATTGGAAAAAATTATTGAGTCAGAAAAAGAGATGAAATGAGATATAGAGATACTGAAGAAGTCAAAAGAACCCAAATTTTACACTACCTACTGAAAGAATTTCATTTCTCTGATCTGTTGTGTTTTCAGATTTAAAAAAAAAAAAAATCCCATCTATAAAACATCAGTTTAAAATGTTATATGTTACGATTCTAAAAAATTCAAATTGATGGTTTTAATATGAAAAATATTAAACCAACTGGTTGTGTGTACAGTCAAGTTACTCACAGAGACCCTATATTAAGCTTCTGAAGTTGTAAATCTTTATGGGAGCAGAAAACCACATCTTTCTCCCGTGAATGTCTGATAGATTTGAACTGCTGACCTTGCGGTTAAGTAGCCCAGCTCATAAATCCATTACACTACTAGCACTGTAGAATTTTATGAGTGATCAATGTTTTTTATACTATCCTACACTACTTTTTCACAGTCCTGGTGTGGTACTGTGGGTTAATGCACCAGACTGCAAAGCCGTTTGAACTGCAAGGTTGGCAGTTCAAGCGCACCAGCTGCTCCTTGGAAACCCTATACAGGGTCGCTATGGGTCAGAGACGACTCTACGGCACTTAACAACAATAACAACACTACTTTTTCATCTTAGGTCTGCTTCTGTTACATATTTTTGTCTATGTACAGATTAGATTCTTTTCCTTCTCTCTCAATGTGTATTTTAAAAATATTAATTTTTACTTGTTAACAGTAAGTTCAAATGACCTTAACCTTGGCAATAAAAACAAAGACCTTAATTAAAAGCCAAATTACTGAATTACTTGGCTGAAGCAGTATGTTAAAAGCATTAACTCTAGTTATGCTCACAAAACTAAACACACACACATCTACATGGAAAGTTATTCATTCATCCAACAAATGTTTACTGAATTATTCCCCATAGTTTTTAGTGTTAAGGATACAGTAGAGAACAAAATGAAAACAATTCTTGTCTTCACAGAACTTTATATTTTAGGGAAGTGGGATGAAATAAAGAGCAGATAAAACTAAAATGTAGTGTACACCCGATGCAAACACACTTCTGTCAAGTCAATTCTGATTCACAGTGACCTATAGGGCAGAGTAGAATTACTCCGTAGGGTTTCCAAAGCTGCATATCTTTATGGAAGCCGACTACCACATCTTTTTCTCTCCTAGAGAGGCTGCTGCTGCTGTGTGCCTTGACTCATAATGACCCTGTAGACCGTTTCCGAGGTTGTAAATTTTTACGGGAGCAGAAAGGCTCAGCTTTCTTCCACGGAGCAGCTAGTGGATTCGAACTGCTGACCTTGTGGCTAGCAGCCCAATCCACTCGGCTACCAGATATCCTCCCAGAGAGGCTAGTAGGTTCTAACCATTGACCTGAATGTTTTAAATACTGCACCACCAAGGTGCTTACATGAGGAGGTTTCAAAAGTTCATGGGGAAATTACATTATTTTTTAATTTCACTCTTCTATAAACTTTTTGAACCACCCTCCCAGTCAGTCTGCAAGATGGTAACAAATATTAGGGGGGGAATATTAAGCAAGAAAAAGAGATAATTTTAAGTAAAGATCTTAATAGGTAAGTGAGTAAGCAATTAATGTGGGTATATTGTAGAATATATTTCAGATAAAGGGATTAACAAGTGAAAGAGATCCAGGAATGAGAGAACAGGAAGAGCAAGGCTGCCAGGGTGATTCTTGGATATGACATAAAATAGAAATTATTACAGCTGCCATGTTGGGAATATGCTGTAATTGGCAGTAATCAAAACAAAAACAAAAACAAAACCCACTGCTGTCCAGTTAATGTGGACACGGAGTGACTCTACAGGACAGAGGAGAACACTGTAAGATTTCTGAGACAGACAGTCTTATCTTTCTCCCTCAGAGCAGCTAGTGGGTTTGAACTACCAATACTTCAGTTAACAGGCCAAAACTTAACCCACTGTGCCATCAGGACTGATAATAATGGCTTGCACCAGAGTGGCAGCAGTTGGGATCGTGAGATATGATGGAATTCTGGAGATACTTTACAAAATTTATTAAAGACTACTAGATGCTGCAGTAAAAAGTCCTGTTGAGTTGGTCCCAACACATAGTGGCCCTGTTAAGCTTTCCAAGGCTGTAAAAAATCTTTGTGGTTACATCTTCACTAGTATTTAAGAATTCCTGTGGTGTATTTAAGCACTCGACCTCAAAGTGGGTTCTATCAGCGAGGTCTGTGGTTCAAATTCACCAATTGCTCTTGTTAAGTGCCATGGAGTTGATTCCGACTCATAGAGACCCTGTATAGGGTTTCCAGGGAGCAGCTGGTGAGCTTGAATTGCCAACCTTGCAATTCAAATGACTTGTTGTTGTTGTTAGGTGTCATAGCGAACTTATGCACAGCAGAACGAAACACTGCTCGATCCTGGGCCAACCTCACTACTGTTGCCACACTTGAGTCCATCGATGCTGCCACTTGGCCAATGCATCTCTCTGGGGGTCTTCCTCTTTTTCTCTGACCCTCCACCTTACCAAACATGATGTCCTGTCCTTCTCCAGTGACTGGTCCCTCCTGACAATATGTCCAAAGTATGAGAGATGAAGTTTGGCCATCTTGGCCTCTAAGGAGCACTCAAATGCTTAGAAACCCTGTAAAAGGTTCTACAAGGTTCTCTACCAGCCAGAACTCGATGGCACATAACGTCAACAGCAACATACTCAGCAAACACTCAAACGTATCTGCTAAACTGATCTGAGAGCCTGAAATACCTAGCTTACTGCTGATTGTCTCTTATAGCAGGTAACAGAAAGCCACTAAAAGTCTCAGTAATAAAGTGAGAATGAAAGAAGTTCTCTGGCAAGTTTAGTGACGTAACCGTGCATCGGCAGTTCTCATCAGGGATGATCTTGCCACTCAAAGCGCATTTGCCAATTTCTGGAAACATTTCTGTTTGCCATGCTTTAGAGAAGGGGATGCTACTAAACAACTGTTAACATCTGTATGTACCATACATAGCCTGCTTTCTAACATAAGGGCTAACTTTTATTTTATACCAGGGCTCCAAAATGGTTCATTCTGGTTCCACTCCCATACACAAGATCTCCAGGTGATTCTTATGGTGGTGGTGGTGATGTGCCATGGAATCAGAACTGACTCATAGGGTTCCGAGGCTGTAAATCTTTACAGGAGCAGAAAGCCTCATCTTTCTCCCACACAACAGCTGGTAGTTTCCAACTGCTGACCTTGTGGTTCGCAGCCCTATTCGTAACCACTACACCACCAGAGCTCATTGGTGATTCTTAAACATACTTGTAAATCTTATTAAAATGCAGATTCCGATTCAGTATATCTGAGGTGAAAGGCAAATCCTTAGCAGATTGATGAACCAGAATGAACAGGTTTGATACCCTGTTTTATACTCTTACATTATTGTTGTTAAGTGCCTTCAAGTTGGTTTTGACTCATAGGGACCCTGTATAGTGCTTCTGAGGAGTGGCTGGTAAGCTTGAACTGCCAACCTCATGGTTCAAACTGATTTGCAGTCTAGCACATTAACCAACAGCACCACACCAGGACTCCTACCTCTTACATGTTATTGTTGTTGTTAAGTGCCGCTGAGTCAATCCCGACCCACAGCGACCCTGTATAGGGTTTCTGAGGTGCAGCTGGTGAGTTTGAACCACTGACCTTGCAGTTCAAATGGCTTTGCAGTCTGGTGCATTAACCCACAGCACCACACCAGGAGTCCACCTCTTACCCCAGAAAACTAAGTCCTTGATTTGAAAATGTCTAAATGTGCTAAACTTTTAATTAGCTTGTTCTGGGATGGTCTCTATGAAGTGACATAGGTT
Organism: Chrysochloris asiatica; assembly: GCF_000296735.1. Lineage (NCBI taxonomy): Eukaryota > Metazoa > Chordata > Mammalia > Afrosoricida > Chrysochloridae > Chrysochloris > Chrysochloris asiatica. The sequence continues at coordinate 4,132,647 of NW_006408561.1, forward strand.
GGAGAATTAGGTAGGGACAAAATCTGGCAGAACCTTATAGGTCTCAGTAAATATTTTGGATTCTATTCAGGAGCACTAAGAAGCTACAGAAGCAGAGAAGGAGATGGGAATGGCTTGATTTATTGTTTTTAAAGAAGGAATTAGCAATGGACTACTAATCCCAAAATCAGTGGTTCAAACCCACCAGCTGCTTCTCGGAAACCCTACACGGGATTGCTGTGAGTCAGAACTGATCAAAAGCACTTAACAATAACAACAACCATTTGCTCCAGATTACAAGAGTAAAAAGTTGACAGAAAAGAAGTGACATTAAGTAATGTCATACTTAAAATGTCTACGAGAAACTGCTCTTTCCGGGAATGTTGATGCAAAAGTAATCCAAGGACGCTCCTTATTATGTGACAACCACCACCCCATGTACACACCAGCTTTGCTATTGTTGTTAAGTATCATCGAGTTAGTTCCGACTCATAGGGATCCTGTATAGGTTTTCCAAGGAACAGCTGGTGAGTTTGAACTGCCAACCTTGCAGTTAGTAGTCAACCGTGTATCTCACAGTGCCTCACCAGGACTCCACAGCTGACTGGTGGTAGGGAAGAGAGAAAAAGCACCTGACTCTGGGAAAGTCAATCCATAAACCAGCCAGCAATAAAAGCAATCTGGTGTTGCTTGGGCAGAGTTTATTAACTCAGATTCCCTTCTTTAGTAATTTAACACAGAATTATATAAAAACGAAAATGGGATCTAAGAAAAAACAACTTAGTAGCTGAGTTACAGGCTGGCAGAGCAGTACCCTAAAGAAACATGAATCCCTAACACCTGGGCACTCTTACCTGAAGTATACTACGTACTGCAAGATTTCATTTCTCAAAGTTCCTAACACTCCACACCTTTACTAGTCTGAATTAAGGATGTTCCTTGCATTCTTAGGAGCCTAATCAAAACAAGTACCTATTAAGGTAGAATTTTAATTTTACTGATGTAGAAATTGAAGCTGACACAAAACTATCCAACTGTCTTAGTTGTATATAGCCAAGGAGATGCAATCTAGATTCTTCTCATTCTAAAAATCAAGCTTTGCCACAAATCTCAAGGGAAGAATTATATATCCAACACAAGACACTTAGGATTCCTTTCTTTCACATGCAAGAACCATTAAAAAATTATTTTAGGAATGAAAGATAGGGAAGCTGCTACAAACCTAGCTCACAATGAATGAATATTCCCAGAGGGTTAGTGTACCCTCAGAGATCTTGACCTGCTAGAATGTAAACTCTATGAAAATACGGATTTAGTCTGTGTTACTGTTCCTATCTTCACTGCCTGGAAAAGAACTGGATGCTGAATAAATGTTTTCATAAAATATGAACTCAATACAGAGAAGAACAGAAGGGGCCTAGAATTTCACTGTGATCCTAAGGTAGTGGAGAGCTGTCCCTGCCCTCACTCATTTCTCTCTTACTTCTGTTCTTTAATAGCAGTCCTCTCTTCATTTTCCCCAAACTAGTGAAAAAGAGGAAGACCTGCAACAAGATAGAGTGGCACACTGATCACCTTCACATACCTTTCAAAGATGAAATAAGGACACATTCTAGCTCTGGTAGCATAGTGGTTACGAATTGGGCTGCGAGCCACAAGGTCAGCAGTTCGAAACTACCAGCTGTTCTGCGGGAGAAAGATGAGGCTTTCTGCTCCCATAAAGATTTACAGCCTCGGAAACCCTATGCAGGGTCACTATGAGTCGGAACCGAATCCACAACACATAACAACAACAACAACAACATATCTATATTGAATGGTGGCACTTTATAATTTTGTCTTCAATAGGCTTTTTCTTCCTTTCTTCTATTCTAACACCACCCTCATTCTTGTGGCCAACCTGTGATTTAAGTAGCGTAGTGGTTATGAATTGAACTGTGAACCACAAGGTCAGCAGTTCTAAACTACAAGCTGTTCCGCGGGAGAAAAGATGAGGCTTTCTGCTCCCATAAAGATTTACAGCCTCAGAAACCCTGTATAGGGTCACTATGAGTCGGAACTGACTTCATGGCACATAACCACGACCAACCAGCACTATACTCTCATCTCCAAACACACAAAGTTGGATAATTGGCACATGACTCTGTCATAGCCAATCACAATACTATACTCCCCACTCTGAAGTGATTAGTATAAACATGCAATCAAAACTTGTCAAAGGATCAAACTGATAACAGCAAGTATAAAAATTAGTTAGAAAACTTAAAGGGTAGTGAGCTTATGTTAATGGGAAAGGTTCAACTTAGAAAATAGGAGTTGTGGAATGGCTGCACAACTCAGAAAATGGTATCAAGTCACTAACTTGTACATGTAGAAACTACTGTTGAATGAGTTTATGGTCTGTTGTGTATACTCTAAGTAAATTATAGGAGGGGCAAAGAAGTTTGATCAATCAGAGCGCTCCCTAGACTTGCACTGGCACTCTCATTTTATATGCTAGCTGTAACCCTGCACTTAACAGTTGTTAAGTGCCGTCAAGTTGGTTGCAACCGAGAGCGACCCTGTATAGGGTTTCCAAGGAGTGGCTGGTGAGCTTGAACCACCAATCCTGCAGATCAAATCGACTTTATAGTCCCCATTATATTTAAACTAATCTGTGCTGGGTTTCTGTTCACTAAAACCTAATATAAAGATCAGCTACTTTAACCTAAAGATATCCAGCCCTAACTTTTAATATCATCATCATCTAAAAGGACTTTATAGTTTCCTTAAAGTCACTATTTAAAAATATACAAGAAAACACTCATGTTTCCTATTTATTAAGTGGTGGTGCCGTGAGTTAAGCATTGGGCTGCAAAACAAAGAGTTGGCTATTCTTTGGGAGATGAGGCAGTCTTCTTCCAAAAACAGTTACAGCCTTGGAAGCCCTATGGAGCAGTTCTGCTGTCCTATAGGGTCACTGTGAAGTCAAATGGACTTTGAGGCAAAGAGAAAAAGAAATAGGAGGAATGTAACAATTATTTGAAATTTTTATTTTACTTGTTTTTTTCTGAACCAGTGATAGCTAAGCGGTCCAAAGTGAAGTGGCAGGAATGATGGTGAACAGCAGAGAGAACACTTAATGTAAGACTTTCAGGCTACAACTACTATACTAAATAAAACTTATTAACAGCAAATTAGGTAGATGCTATAGGATAAGAACTATACTGAAAAGTCAGTTTGAACAGCAAGGTTGGTGGTTCAAACTCACCAGTCGCTCCTTAGAAACCCTGAGTCAGGTTTGCTCTGAGTCAGAATGGACCGGACAACACTTAGCAAATACAAATTAAAACAAATATTAACAACAAATACAAACTAAAACACGTACTAGGAATACTGGGTAACTAAAGTTTCACCAAAGAAAAGGAAATTTATAATATGATTTGTTTCCTAATATTGAAAAATGAGTCAGAATGGACTGGACAACACTTAGCAAATACAAATTAAAACAAATATTAACAACAAATACAAACTAAAACAAGTACTAGGAATACTGGGCATACTGGGTAACTAAAGTTTCACCAAAGAATAGGAAATTTATAATATGATTTGTTTCCTACTATTGAAAAATGATCTCCATCACACCAAATTAGCAAAGTCTATAATATCTTATGATTCTAACGTGTTACATTAACATTAAATTTAGGATAAAGGTGGTAGGAAAAAGGCAGGTTTTGATATACTTAATATTTGGATTAGAGCACATGTAAGGGGGCTTCAAAAATAAGTCCATGGAGAAATTTCATTATCTTTCAATTCCATTTTCCCGCAAACGTTTTGACATTCACTTGCAGTTCTTTTTGTTGTTGTTAAGTGCCGTGGAGTTGATTCCGACCCATAGCGACCCTGTATAGAGTTCCAAGGAGCGGCTGATGAGCTTGCACCAACAACCTTGCACTTCAAACAACTTTGCAGTATGACGCATTAGTCCACAGCGCCACACCAGGACTCTATAAGGCATTGCAAACAAAATGCTATTCTGACAGAAGACAAAGGTTTACTTAGATGCAATGCACAATAAAGTTGACAGAAACAACAAAGGTGTCCATTCACTCTGTATTATATGCCAGGCACTGATGGTGTTGTTGTTAAGTACCACCGAGTCAATTCAGACCCATACCGACTCTGTAGGAGCACCTGGTTGAGCTTGAACCACCCATCTTGCAGTTCAAACGACTTTGCAGTCTGAGGCATTAGCCCAAAGAGCATTTTCCAGGACAGCGAGTGGTTTTCAGAGATTTAATAATTTTTATAGCACGATCACATATTTGACTACCCAGAATGGTAACCTGAAAGCAATGAATCAGTTTCAGCAACATAACTTACAAATATGACATTTAAAATGCCCATCAATGACAGGAATATGAACAATTACATGTCTCTAGCTCACCAGCTGCTCCTTGGAAACCCTATACAGGGTCACTATGGGTCGGAATCGACTCAGTGGTACTTAACAACAACACTTCACACCTGTATTTGAATACTGGTTCTTTCATTTAATAATTATCAAAGTTACTAAATCTCCCAAAACCATTTCCTGTCCTGGAAAATGAGCTGTATTTTACAATTAAAAGAAAAGGCCAGTTTCACTTAAGAATGTCCTTGATGGAACGCAAAAATGATTTTACTTTTATTAAATACCAGGTCTTTCTTTCTAATAGTCTATGTGATGAAATGGATATTACACATGACACTTCTGTAACATACCCACTTATGCAGTTGATGTTCTCAATGAAAAAGTACTTGTGTGACTGAGTTGCAAATGAACTAGCCACTTTTTTCACTTACTACCATTCTAATCTCAAAGACCTGACAAACAATGGTTATTCAGTCAGTACTTGGCAGATGTTTTCACAAAAATGACTGAGTTATGGTTTTAAGGAAAACTGTATCGCATTAGTTGTTTATAAGCAAGTATACAAAGAGGCTTTAAGAAGTCCTAGAAAAAATAATAAAAATATTAATTTTTCCTCAAATTTCCTGAACACCTCACACCACTCCCCTACCTCCCATGTTATCATCCAAGTGAAATCTGTTAAGTGTTGTCGAGTCAGTTCTGACTCATAGCAACCCTGTAATACATAGGGTTTCCAAGGAAAGGCTGGCGAATTTGAACCACCAACTTTATGGTTCAAAATGACCTTACTGTCCAGTGCTTTAACCCACAGCGCCAAAAATCTGAATAGAGCACTGTGATTTGACAGAGGGTAGAGATTCTTCATATGTTTCAACCAAAGCATCCTATCAATTAAGGCTGAATTCAGAAGTACATCTGAGAACCCAGTTATCTTTCCTTAAGCCAATTGTCAAAGATAAGTGAAAAATGTTAAGCATGGCTACTCTTCTCACTAAAATTTTTGGAAAAGTTCTTTTTCATTAAAGATAAATTTATATTAATGTAAAATGTGTTTATGAACTGTAGATAAAAAAGCACACATCTATCTTTAATTTACAGTACTTAAACCTAAGCTGATAACAGAAAAAATGATTGCGTTCTCTACTGTTTAATGTCAATAAATGATACATACAATTTCAAGATCTTCCAAAGGAGAAATAGGTGAACATTTTACTGAATATCTACTTATGCCCCAATTCACTGTGTTTTCACATTCATCTTCATAAGTTATTGGTTTTTATTGTGGATTGAGTGAAAGTTTATAGGGTTTACAGGGCAGAGCATCAGTTTTACATTCAACAAATCATACACCATGTTTCATTACAATGATTATAATCCCCTCCATGTACCATAAATTAACAGTATTTCTATTCACTTTAGCTTTTATTTTTTTTTTTTAACAACACTCAGGCATATATAATAATTTATACCACTAAAAGGCACATTCTGCAAGTCAGCATCCTAGCCACCAGCTCTTAGTCCCTCTCTTCCCATGAATCTAGAGTTTTTGTTAAAAAACTTCTACCTTTACCATTGTGACAGTTACAATTAGTCATGATGACAATTATTTGGTATTGAATCATACGAATCTTATTCCTATCACTTTCCACCAGATTCATCTAGACAAGATGAAAATTATTCAGTGGGGACTCTTTCTTCCCCCCTACACTCTTAAACTATACTCCCTCCCTCTTGAAACTTTGTAAGCCAGTCAGTCACTCTGTGCCTTTATCGCCCCCTCATTTTAGGTAGCCAATGTCTAAGGTGCCCATCCCTTATCTACCCTGTGTACGAGGGGATTGATACTTGATGTGAAGACTCCTTCCCTCTCTGTTGGTATTTAGAGTTACTACTTCCATGAGTATAAGTCAGGTTCATCAACAAATTGTAGTAATTTACCCTCATTTCCTTTAACAAATTTTTTTACTTGTTATCTTCCTCTAGTTGAGTTCTGATTATCAGGCCATCGAGACTAGGTCAAATGGGTACTGTCTGCAAGCTTGGATATTTTTGTGCATCTCCCCTCCCTTCATGTCAGCTGGATGCTTCACTCTCAGCTCTAGCCCTCTGTGGCTAAGTCCTTGTCCATGGGCTCAGGTGTCCCCAGGTCTCACCACACTTTGGACCAACCAACCCTTCCTCTTATCTCTCTCAACTCCAGGTCAATGGGAGTCAATGGACTGTGGTTGAACTCAGCCCATTTCTTCATTGCTACCTTTCCCCCGCCTCAACTCACCAGTAGATTAATGTGGTCGCCAGCAAGCTTACAAGTCGGTTCATGCGTTCCCTCTGAGTTTCAGTCTTAGAGGGGAGTTTGTCCTGAAGGAACTTGATAGCTTGCCTTGATGGCTTCCTGACAAATAGCTTGCTTATTCTTGTAGTAGACAGTCATGCTGACATTTTTGTTTTGGGTTTTTCCTGATGATCTTTCTTTGAAGATGTATCTTCTGTTGCTCTAGCAGTTCCAGGCTGGTCTGCTTGTCCTTGCTAGTGGGAATGATCCACCTCATAAGGTTCTGGATGGGACTCAGGATTCCACCTAAGGTCCTATACTCTGCAAAGCTTTTGCAAGATGCCTATTTCATTGGGCAAGTTCTAGAACCCCTTTTAGGTATTCGAATCAGTTATAGGCTGAAGACAGGCTTACAAGATTTCTGCAATCATGTTTCCCAACGTTCCTTTCTATCCCACTCAAGTGTCTATTTTACAATAGTAGGTAAGGGAAACCAAGGAGCTCTGGTAGCGTAGTGGTTATGAATCGGGCTGTTCGAAACTACCAGTCGTTCTGTAGGAGAAAGATGAGGCTTTATGCTCCCATAAAGATTTACAGCCTCAGAAACCCTGTGCAGGGGCGTCACTATGAGTTGTAACCAACTCCACGGTACTTAACAACAACAAAGGCAAGGGAAACTAATATTCATGATAGTCAAGCATCTTAGTATTCTTTCCCCTCTTCAAACTATGCCTAGGTCCCTGTATCACAGAGCCTTATTGTTCCACATTTGAGCATGCACCACTATTTACCTCTGTCCCACTTAGGCCATGCATACCTGTCTCAGTGTTCTTCTATCTTGTTCTTCCAGCTCCTCCCCCTTCTTATATTGCCCTCCCCAATAATTGAACTAAATCCCCCACACCAACCCACTATTGTGGTTAGCTTATATTCTATTAGGTCTTCCCTTCATTTAAGACAGTCTATTTACCCTGTAATCTAGTTGACCTTCTCACCATCTGGATCTCTGTTCCTCTGTTTACCTTCTTTCACAATGTAATTGTTTTGATCATAGACTGACCTCCCAGATCCTCTGTTCTTATAATTTTATCCACAGAACTTCCTTTAGGATGTTTTTCATAGTAGGTTTGGCTTTGGCAAAATATCTTAGCTTGTTTATCCTGGGATGTTTTGATTACATCGTCATGTTTGATTGACAGCTTTGCTGGGTAAAGGAGTCTTGACTGGAAGTTTTTTTTCTTTCAGGGTTTTATTATGTCTCCCCATTGCCTTTGTGCCTGCATGGTTTCTGTTGAGCGATTCGAGCTTAATCTGATTTGCTTGCCTTTGTATGTTATACTTCTCTTTTCCTTAGCTGCTTTCAAGATTCTCTCATCTTTTATTTTGGAGATCTTATTACATGTCTTGGTGATTGTCTTTTAGGGTCTATCTTTCCTGGGGTTTATAGAGCTTCTTGAATGGTTATCTGTTCGCTTCTCAGGATGTTAGGGAAATTTTCTTCCAGCAGCTCTTAAACTATCTCCTCTGTGGACTTTTGTGTTTCTTTGTGTTCTGGAATGCTGGTAAGTCTTAAGTTATTCCTCTTCATGTTGTTCAACATGAATCTTAGGCCTTCAGATTTTTTAAATCCTTTTTTATGCTTGGTCTTCTTAGTAGTGTTGAGAGATTTATCTTCTAGCTCACTAATTCTGACTTCTATCTCTTCAATTCTACTCCTTTGTCCTTTCAGTGTATTGTCCATTTTCTGATATTCTATTATTGTTTGAACCTCTTTCTGTAGATTTTGAGTTGTTTCCAATGCTGTATCTATCTTATTTGATTGTTCCTGTATAGCTTTCCTGACTTCTTGCTTATTTTTCTCAACTCCATTATATAGTGTTTTGATACATTTTATAATTTTTCTGAATTCCTTTTCAGGCATTTCCAAAGCCTGCCCATCCTTCCGGTATCAAGTGTAGGTCTACTTCCAGCTCAATTGCCTCAGTTACTTTATCTCGCTTCTGGACATGTGCTAATATGGTCATCAGTTTCTGTTTTTTTTTGGGTATATTCAGGAGTTATCTGTGGCCATAATAGTTTGATAGGTGTGTATTTTGGTATTTTTTATGCTTTCTGGTTGCCTCCAGGTAGACGTGATCAGGAGATGGGCTACCCTTATCACTCTTCTTCCTGAGAAATTTCAAGATGCCACTGTCGGTCGTTGAGACGTTTAACTCAGGATTTAATTTTCGGCCTATATTCCTTTTTAGTCTGCCTGTACCACCCCACAATCCCCATTCAGGCCTTTTTCCTAGTGATAAACAGTTCAGGGCCGGCTGCTGCCGTTTTGCACTGTCATTTGGTTTTAATTGGAAATTGTTATTTCGGAGAGATCTGTGCACATGCGTAGCAGAACTCTCTGGGTGGAGGTGGGGTGTCCATTTGCTTAGGTACCCCCACTAGTCACCAAAGGGAGGTGTGCAGACAGCGAGATACCAATGATCAGATACATTAAAAAAAAAAAAAAAAAAAGAATTTCCAGACCTTTATCTCTGCGGTTCTGTCAGGTGTCCGTGGCTGCTCTGATCCTTCCCCTGCTTGGTCTCACCCAAGATGGCAGCTCTGGGAGCAACTGAGCATCTTGAACTAGAAAGCAATGGATTTCTTGCTTCTGCTATTAATTCCCCTAGCTGTAAACCTTCCAACCTTCTAAATATTCCTTTATATGTGGTCTCAGAGTTCTGGCACTATCCTTTAAGCCTGCTTGGTCCAGTATTCCGTGTTGTTGCTGACAGAGCTCCTTACTGCACTTCCACCCCATCCAGCATCTTGTTTGTTCAGCCTTCATCAGTTTTTAAGACCTACATTTATGTTGCTTGGAGGGAGGTTGAGACAGTTAAAAGAAATATGACGTAATGCAAAAAAAAAGCAGGCTTTACTTTAACACAAGTTAATTTCCTTGTTAGCTATTAAGCCATTAAAAAAAAAAAATGTACTCAATAATTTCTACTTATAGTGAGAAATAAGGAATTCTGGTAGTATAGTGGTTAGAAGTTGGGCTGCTAACCTCAAGAACAGCAGTTTGAAACTATCAGCCATTCCACGGGAGAAAGATGAAGCTTTCTGCTCCCATAAAGATTTACAGCCTCAGTAAACCCTATGTAAGGTCATATGAGTCGGCATCGACTCCATAGCACATAACCACCACCATCATAGTGAGAAATGAGAATAAAAAGTTAAGAGCATATACAGTAGTTATGTTACAAGGTTACTACCTTCATCATATACCTTCTCTGTTCCAAAGCAAGAGTAGCCATATCAGGATTCATGGGTATATACTGCAAGCGGAGTCCTGGTGTGATGCTGTGGGTTAATCCAAAGCAAGAGTAGCCATATCAGGATTCATGGGTATATACTGCAAGCGGAGTCCGGTGTGATGCTGTGGGTTAATGAGCCAGACTGCAAGCTGTCTGAACTGCAAGGTTGGCGGTTCAAGCTCACTGGCTGCTCTTCAGAAACCCTATACCGGGTCACTATGGGTCAGAAATGACTCTACAGCACTTAACATCACTTCATTTACATCATTTGTTATAAATCAAGAAACACAAAACAGTCAAATAATTCTTAAATATATTTTAATCAAGTATTTCATATTTGTTACATGCTTGGACTATACTATGAAAAGTTAAGACAATAATTATATTAAGAATACTACATATGTTCCAAGATTTCTGATGTGAGAGGTCTGTCTTCAAAAGTTAACCAAGATTAACAGCTAACAATGCGTTTTCACTTTCCATAGTTTAGTAAATCACTAAGGCTATCCCGATACAATAGTAGTATATTCAGTAAACTTTAACCAACCAAGCAACTTGATATTTTATGTTTTGTGAACAAACACAGGTTTCTAATTATGTAGCTTTTTAATATTATTTCATATCTAGGGGAAGTTATTTCCTAAAATTCTGTTTTTACAAGACTTAATTGCTGTTGTTATGTGCCATGGAGTCAATTCTGACCCACAGCGATCTTGTACGGGGTTTCCGAGGCTGTAAATCTTTATGGGAGCTGAAAGCCTCATTTTTCTCCAGCGGAACAGCTGGTAGTTTCAAACTGCTGACCTTGCGGTTTGCAGCCCGATTCGTATCCACTACACTACCAGAGTTCCTTTATAAGACTTAATTACTTCTCTAATAATTTAGACTTTACTTGTCAACTCAATCTGAACCTGGGTACTTTAGGAACTTTTATAAAGAAAAGGTAAGCAGTTCAAATCTGCCAGTTGCTAAAAGGGAAAAAGATGAGGCAGTCTTGGAAATCATATACAGGGTCTCTATAAGTCAGAACAGACTCGGTGGCACAAAACAATATATACACCTTTGTTGACATTTGTGTCTTTCAAGAAAGTTAGCATGATCACATATTTGACTAGCCAGTAACCTGAAAGCAATGAATCAGTTTCAGCATATAAGTTTTTAAATGCCCATTAATGATAGGAATATGAACTGCATGTCTCTAGACCTAAAAATGGAGTCCTGGTATGGTGCTGTGGGGCAATGCGCCAGACTGTGAAGTTGTTTGAACTGCAAGGTCAGCAGTTCAAGCTCACCAGCTGCTCCTTGGAAACCCTATACACGGTTGCTATGGGTCGGAACTTCTTGACAGTACTAACCAACAACAATAGACCTAAAAATTTCCTCATTAAGTGTAGGTTCAATGTAACCTAAGTTATACATGCATACAGAGAAAATAAGGGAAGAAAATCAATTACAGTGAATCCCATTAAATCCTCTTCCTCCTCCTACACAGGAAAGCTGAAAGTGATAAAATGCTCAGAGAATTGCCAGACATCTTCTTAACATTAACCTATTAATCTTCACAACACTCATAAAGCAGACTCAAGTACCTCTAGTTTTACAGATGAAAGAACCATTACTACTGAGTGATTCCCCCAAGGTCACACACACAAAGGTAGAGATGAGATTAAACTAAACTCTAGGACTTAGTACTCTTCCATGTTTAGTTAAAGACTGCTTATTTCAAACCAAAAAGTTAATAGAATTACCTCACTCTCTGTATATCTCCTCTCTATCTGTGCTGTCTAGTAAGACAGCCACTAGCCCCACATGTGGTTATTAAACACTTCAAATGTGGCTAAATTCATACCTAGATATTCTGTAAAAGGGGCTTCAAATAGTTCATGGGAAAATGTAATAGGAAGATAAAGAGAATTTTTCAATGAACTTTCAAAATAAACGACATACCAGACTTGTAAGATTTAGTAAAAAAAAGAATATACTGTATGTTGAGATGCTATAGTGGCGATATTAGATTAAATTAGCACATTATTAAAATTAGTGTTACCAGTTTCTTCGAACTTCTGTTAAATGTAGCTACTAGAAAAAATTTATATACGTCAAGATCTCAGATGTCAAGATCTAAACCATAGTATTTTTTTCCTAAAAATTGTTATAGCACAACATAATAGCTATACCGGGGGAGGGGAAAGCATACATGTAAATAACAAAGCCCACTCTAGTACTCTCTTAGATAACTGAAGATGTTTCTATTTCATTACAGATGTAATGCTGTAGGATAAGCACTGGACTGCTAACAACAAGGCCTCAAAACCACCAATATTCCATGGAAATCCTTGGAACTAAGTTGATGGCTCTTAACATGTGACTTTGAGTAAGTCTTAACTGAGAGAAAGTATGACTTTCCATTAAGAGTCACAGATCATTTCCTTAGGTAGAAAGTGAAAATAATTTCTATTCTTAATGCACTCAAAGGGATATCAAAGTCACCAAATGACATCCATAAAGCACTTCATATGAACATCTCAAAACTCTGCCTAGTGTGTATTTATAGTTATTTGTTTAAAAAAATCACACAGCATAATGTTCTTTTTCTCATTTTGACTAAAGTAATAAGCGGTATACATGGAAGAGGATTATCAATTAAAAAAAAAAAAAGAATCTTGTGATAGCTTCTCTAGAAAACAAGTTGGGCAATTTCTCAAAAGGATAAAATAGAGTAAGCATTATTAAGTGACGCCAAGTCGGTTCTGACTCATACTGACCCTGTATAGAGTTTCCTGGTGTAGTGCTGTGGGATAAAGCACTGAACCACAGCGTTGGTTTGAACCACAAGGTTGGTGGATCAAACTCACCAGCCACTCCTCATGAACCCTACACAGAATCACTGTGGTCGGAACTGACTTGACAGTACTTAACAACAACAGAGTTTCTGAGGAGCATCTGGTAGGTTTGAACCACTGACCTTGAGGCTATTAGTTCAGTGCTTATCCTACAACACTTCAAAGTTACCATTGTTGTTGTTAGGTGCCACTGAGTCGGCACAGACTCAGCGCGACCTTATGCACAGCAGAACTAAACACTGCCCGATCCTGGGCCAACCTCACTACTGTTGCCACGCTTGAGTCCATCGATACTGCCACTTGGTCAATTCATCTTGCTGGGGGTCGTCTTCTTCTTCTCTGACCCTCCAAGTTACCATACATTCCAGCAATTCCACTCCTTGATACATACATTATAAATGTGTTTACACAAAAGCTTGTATATGAATGTTCATAGCAGTAATATCCATAATAGCCCCAAAGTGGAAACAACCAAACTTGGTATCCACTGAGATAATGGATAAACATGTAGCATATTCCTACAATGAAATATCATTCAGCGATAAAAGGAATGAACATATTACAACATGGATGAACCTTAAATATATCATGTTAAGTGAAAAAAGCCAGTCACAAAAGATCACATATAGTATTCCACTTACATAAAATGTCCAAAATAGGCAAGTGTGAAGACACCGTACAAAGACACAGGAAGTACATGAGATGCTGTCTAAGCCTTGGAGGGGAGGAGGAATAGGAAAGGGAGAGGCCAGTGACTGCTAATGACTATGGACTTTCTTTTTGAGGTGATGAAAACATCCTAAAATTGACTATGGCAACGAAAGCACAACTCTGAATACAGTAAAAAACTGCACACTTTAGATGGATGAAACTGTTTGGAGGAAAAGGATTCATGTATTGTTAAGTATGTAATTACTATTTTTTCTGTTATTTTAATCTCAACTTTTAAATTTCAGTTAGTTTTTTTTTTCTTCTCATTCTTGGTACATATAGTTGTAAATATGCTTCCATCACATTGCTGCACAACTTGGAAAATGTACTAAAAGTGATAAAATGAACATTTAAAATGAGTGAATTTTATGGTATACAAATTATATTTCAATAAGGTTAATTTCTAAATAAAAAAGATCACATAGATTACACCCCCAGACACTTAAAACTCCCTCAAAGTATGAGACCCACCAAAACAGTATAAATTTCCTTATAATAAAGTATTATATATGTATGTATGTATGTGTGTGTGTGTATAAAACATTAAGATCGAATAAGGGAAAAAATGATTGAATGACATGATGTTGTTATGTGTTGTGTAGAAAGCCACTAATATCTCTTAAGGAATAAGCTTGCTCAGACGCAGAGTGGATTTAAAACAAAACATAAAGTTACATACTTATTTACCTAGTCTGAAAGCTGAAAGGAAGACCTCCTCTATTAAAAATCTGTAATTTCTACGTGTATGCAAACCCACACACCTCTTGTAGCTTGAGAACCTTGGAGCAGTATCTAAGACAATCAAGCTTTTTTCCCCCTTTCCAAATGGGATGGGTGTGTGTGTGTGTGTGAGATGGTAGCATTCCATAACCCCCTTCCCCGCTACCACCACCAGCAGGTGGAGGGAAAGGATACTGTAGACTAGAGAATGACAGGTTTGTACAACCCTTTAGACTTTCTATGTAAGAATACAGCTGGTAGTTTTCTCTCTGGAGGGAGTAGAGAGATTTGTGGCCTAGCTGAAATAAGGGGTATCCTTTGCCTGGAAGAGGACACACTGTGAGCCGCCACGTCTTGAAATGTCCAGTGTAAAACACAGCCCTCTCTTAGACACTTCTAGCATCACCGGGATAGCCTCTTACTCCTGGGGTTTTTTTTTCGGAGGTGGGGTGTTTGGTTTGCTTTTTTCAACAGAGAAGTTAACTCCTGTAGTTTGGAGATCGGAAGGAGGCGGGGGTAAAGCGGAAATCGGGAAGACCTTTCAGTCATAATGCTCGGGCCTCACAGAGGAAGTTCCAAGCCCCACTCGGCGGCCACACGCCGGTCCTCCCCCTCACCTTCCATATCTGCAGCGTCAAACCTCGGTGCTGAGCACTCGCACGCCTCCTCCGCACTCGCCGCGCCCGACCTTCCAGCCGCGCGGCCCAGCACCTAGCACTCGCGCCGGGCCGACTCCGCGGGGCAGGCCTAGGCCGCGCCGGCAGTACCCATGCACCTCGCTCCCCAGCGGAGGCGGAACAGGCCCGACACAAACTTCCCGGCGCGTTAGTAGAGGCGTCACGGACGGGCCGGCCCCCAGCGCCATTCCCCCGCGGCCCGGCAGCGGCTCCCGCCCCGACTCCCCACACTCGGATTCCCAGTGGAGACCGGCCCAAGGCTCACGGCCCTCAAACACTCCGGCGCCCCTGGCTTTACCTCCAAGTCGCGGCCTTTGTTCTTGAAATTCTTGAGCCGTTGGTTGTCCAGTTTCTCGTTGTCCGCCATGGCCGGGCCGGTGACTCCTTCCCCCGCCCGGGCCCCGCGGGATCCGCCCCAACCACCGCGCCGCTCCGACACTCCCAGGAACCGGGCCGCCGCCCGAGCTGCTAGGTCTGCCGCGCCACCGCTTCTTTCCTTCCCTCACCTGCCTCCACCGTGGCCTTCTCCTCCTTTCCCCGCCCGTCCCCCGCCCGCCCTAACCCAAGCGCGAAGACAGCTCAGACGAAGACAACTGCGGGGAAGAGCGGCGGCTACGGCGGCGGAATGTGCGGCTGGAGGAGAGGGGGAAGCAGCCTCGATCTGAGGGCTCCGGCGCCGCGGCCACGCCTATCACCGCCAGTCTAGCTCTCCAATTGGCTAACCTAGCTCCGGTGCGCTCGACCAATCAAAAAGGGCAATGGAGAGCGAGGGGCGGAGAGCGAACGGAAAGGGGAAGTGAGCGACTCTGGGAGGCAAGGACTAGAGGACAGGAGGGGAGGTAGCGGAGGGGAGGGGCACCGCGGAGCAAGGCAGGAAGGGGCCGGCCATGTGCTTTGGGTGTAGACTGGCGGAAGCGAGCGCAGTAGCCCTTTCGGGGTGGGCTGTTAGGAAAGGACAGTGACCTGGGTACTGGGCGGGGATGGGAAGGTTTGCTGCGTTAGTCAGGACTTCCCCAGACCTCTGGAGATTACAGTCGAAGACGAATTCCCATCAGTGAGCCCTCTTTTCCAAGGCATTCCTTGCACGCCCGTTCGCTGTGCAGGAAGTGGAGCTGCATCTAGCTCTCGTTCTGGCTCAGAGAACCCCGACAGGGGATCCCCCGCCGCCTGTGGGTCAGGCATCCAGGCCTAAATTGGCGGGAGTGAAGTGGGTGCAGCAAAAGAATCTGAAAGCGATAGGGACGGTGGGTGGAAAAGGAGAGTCAGTCCCATTGCACAAATCTGATTCATCCCCTCTGACCAAGTGTGCACAACAGGTAGGAATTTGGGAAAGCTAACAATGAGGAGACAACCTAGTTGAGATTTAGAAAACTAAAGCTATTGGGCGACCAACTTTTGCAGGGCGGGGACCGTTGAAACTGACATAACTGTGGGGCTCTAGGATAAGCACTGGACTGCTAACCATGACGATTCAAACCCACAAACTGCTCGTAAACCCTATACAGAGTCGTTATTAGTTGGAACCGACTCTACGGCACTTAACAACTGAGAAAGGAAATAAATTCAGAGGTTTTAACAGGAATATCATTACCAGAGGCAACAGCAGACACAGGAAAATTAAAATGTTCCAAATTACGTATATATATATATTTTGTAGTCCTGGTGTGGCGCTGTGGACTAATGTGTCGGACTGCAAAGTCGTTTGAACTGCAAAGTTGGTGGTTCAAGCTCACCAGCTACCCCTTGGGAACCCTATACAGGGTCACTATGGCTTGGAATCAACTCGACGGCATTTAACAACAACAACATATATATTATTTAAGTAAAACCACGCACAGTGATAAAAACTTCATAATGTGAAATGTTCGTTGAACAAACACTTTTCATAAAAAAGTGGGTCAACTAGTAAAAATAGAATCCTTGTGTGGTGTTGTAGGATAAGTATGGACTGCTAACCCCAAGGTATGTGGTTCAAGTCCAACAGCTGCTCCATGGGAGTCCTATACAAGCTTCTTGTGAGTCGGAACCCAACTGATGGCACTAATAACAACTGTTGTTGTTGTTGTTGTTGTTAAGTGCCATCGAGTCGGGTCCGACCCATAGCGACCCTGTACAGGGTTTCCGAGGGTGTAAATCTTTACGGGAGTAGAAAGCCTAAATAAAACAGCTGAATTTATTTGGGGGAATGGGATGAAGAAAGCTGTAGGACTTTAAAAGTTTTATGGGAAGGTGTTATAAGGGAATGCAGCAGAGTAGAAGGCAAAAACCTCTAAATGCTCAATATATACTTTAAATTGGGCTATGAGGAGCACAGGCTGTGCATTCACACTACAGGTTAACTACAATGTAAATTCCATGCAGATTTAAAGATGTAAATTATAAAGGACATTATAAATCTTTATTTCCCAGTGAATCATTTAACTGAAAAAAGCATTGTATTTGAATGCTGGAGCTCTGATTTTTTTCAAAATAAGTTTGGGATAAGAAATTTTCAGTTGAAAAACTGGAGTATGTGTGTTTTGCCATAGTTTTTCATAAGCAGAGTTCAAGAAGGCAACGGTGAATTCCCACCCTATAATTAGAAGTTAGCCTGTCAATATGTATGTAGAGATGACTATTTAATACATTTTGGAATAAATTCCATGATAGTTGCAGAATTGCCTACTGTTAGAAAAGTCATATCTCCCAACTGCAACTGCTCTCTTGGCACAATACTCCTAAGAGGAGGGTATGATCACAGTTACTGAGAAAGATCCAATACAAATAAGAAATAACCACAGGCTATATATTTAAGGAGCTCTGGTAGCTTAGTGGTTACAAATCAGGCTGCTAATCTCAAGGTCGGAAGTTCGAAACTACCAGTGGTTCCGCAGGAGAAAGATTAGGCTCTTTGCTCCCATAAAGATTTACAGCCTCGGAAACCCTGTACAGGGCTGCTATGAGTCGGAACCGACTCCACGGTACTTAGCAACAACAACATAATTTTATTTTACTTGTTTAATGTGTTTTAGGCCCATCTTCCTCTCTAGACAATAAGCTCCTTGAAATCAACTACGTGAAGGGACTTCCAAAAATTTGTGGAAAAATAGAATGAAAAGATAATGAATTTTTTTCCCCACAAACTTTTTGAAGTCTCTTTGTACAGTTGACTGTTGAACAACATGGATTTGGACATCCAAGGATCGAATTATACTTGGGTTTTAAAAAATCCTTTATGATGCTAGTCATCTCTGCATGAACAGTTTGTCTTTCCAGTAAA
Source organism: Chrysochloris asiatica (assembly GCF_000296735.1). Classification (NCBI taxonomy): domain Eukaryota; kingdom Metazoa; phylum Chordata; class Mammalia; order Afrosoricida; family Chrysochloridae; genus Chrysochloris; species Chrysochloris asiatica. The sequence goes on from NW_006408561.1 coordinate 4,150,800, forward strand.
TTGTGAATCTCAGTTAAAAAAAATGATCTCTTGAAGTTCTCATATTTTTTTAATTGTGTTTAGTGCAATACCATAAAACTTGAATAACACCATGGGACCTATACAAAGTGCCACTGGTGATGCTGGGAGTGCTCACAAGAAGCAGAGAAAAGGCATGACATTTTAAGAAAAAGGTGGATTGCTTGATGTGTATTGTAAATTGAGGTCTGCAACTGTGGTTCCCTACGATTTCAAGACAAAAGACTCTAGCGTCAGGACCATTGTTAAAATAGAAAAGGAAATTCATGGAGCTATCACTACAGCTACACCAGCATGTGCAAAAACCTTGCGTTGTTTGCAAAATTTTTATCACTTGTTGAAAATGCAGCTTTTATGTGGGTAAATTATATAATACATTGTTGTTGTTAAGTGCCTTCAAGTCAGTTCAGACGCATAGCGACCCTGTGTAGGATTTCCTAGGAGCAGCTGGTGAGCTTGAACCACTGACCTTGCAGTTCAAACTGACTTGACAGTTCAGCGCATTAACCCACAGTGCTACGCCAGGAGTCCATATAATACATTTGTAGTTATTGTTGTTAAGTGCCGTTGAGTAGATTCCGACCCATAGCGACCTTGTATAGATAGGGTTTCCAAGGAGCGGCTGGTGAGCTAGAACCATCAACCTTGCAGTTCAAACGGCTTTGCATTCTGACGCGTTAATCCACAGCGCCACATCAGGACTTCTATAATACATATGTTGTTGTTAAGTGCCATCTAGTAGGTTCCAACCCATAGCGACCCTGTATAGGGTTTCCGAGGAGCAGCTGGTGAGCTTGAACTGCCGATCTTGCAGTTCAAACGGCTTTGCAGTCTGACGCATTAACCCACAGTGCCACACCAGGACTCCATAGTACATATAGGATACAAAATATGTATTAATTGATTAGGTCAGTGTTTTTGTTGTTATGTGTTGTGGAGTCAGTTCCGACTCATAGCGACCGTATACAGGGTTTCCGAGGCTGTAAATCTTTACGGGAGCAGAACGCCTCATCTTTCTCCAGTGAAACAGCTGGTAATTTAAAACTGCTGTCCTTGAGGTTCGCAGCCCGATTTGTAACTACTACGCTACCAGAGCGCCTTGATTAAGTCAGGTGTTATTGTTAAGTGCTGTCGAGTTGATTCTGATTTAGGTCAGTAGTAGGCTATGGAGCCCTGGTGTGGCGCCGTGGGTTAATGCGCCAGACTGCAAAGCCATTTGAACTGCACGGTTGGCGGTTCAAGCTCACCATCTGCTCCTTGGAAACCCTATACAGGGTTGCTATGAGTTGGAATCGACTCGACGGCACTTGACAACAACAGGCTATTAATAGTTGTTTGTTGTTGTTGTTGTGAAGTGCTGTCGAGTTGGTTCCCACCCATAGCAACCCTGTATATGGTTTCCGAGGAGCAGCTGGTGAGCTTGAACCGCCAACCTTGAAGTTCAAACAGCTTTGCAGTCTGGCGCATTAACCCACAGTGCCTCACCAAAACTCCAAAATCCTTATAAGCAGACCAATGGTGGTGGTGGTGGTTATGTGCCGTGGAGTCTGTTCCGACTCATAGTGACCCTGTACAGGATTTCCGAGGCTGTAAATCTTTTTTTTTTGACTCTCAGTTTTAATAATTCAAACCATGACTCATTAGAGAATGTTTGATACTCTGCTTATCAGAATCCAATTAACCTTATTTATGAATTACCATGATGTGGTGATGTAGGATAAGCACTGGACCACTAAATCGCAAGATTGACAATTCAAACCCACCAGTCATTCCTCAGAAACCCTATACAAAGGTCACTGTGAGCCCGTACAGACTTGAAGGCACTTAACAAAAAGAACAGCTGTTAAGGTCTTATCGTTCAGTTGTGGCCATTCCAGAGCACGTTTTAGCCACAAACAGCAGTATTTTAGATACCCCATGTAAGACCATTGAACCAATTGTCCATCTGGTCACAGGACATTTGGCAAATGAAACCAAGTTGCTTCTTGACATCAGCTGTAGCATGTTTACTTTTATGCCCTTTTCCCTCCTTTTCCTCCCCCTCCCCCACACCACACCCCAACCAATGCAGTTTGTATGTAGTTGTTAAGTGCCTGATTCACAGTGAGCCTGTATAGAGTTTCTAAGGAGTGACTGATGGGTTTGATGCTGGTCATACAGCATCACAGCAGGACTGTATTTATAAATATTGCTTATTTCTGTTTTGTTCTTCAGTTTGTCCAATGCTCTTCGCTTCAATAGCTACATAGATTTACAGGTTAAATTCTTGGTCAGGAAGAACTCCGGGTGAAAAATTTACATCTTCAGTATACTTGCAGATAACGGATATGTTTTATGTCATTAAGAGTTCACTGTAGTGGCTTTCATTTAATAATAGCTGTCTTGGAGGAACAGGGTTGCCCGGTCTTTCATAGAGTACTTTAAACTTACAGCATTTTTGTTGTGTGTGATGTGGGGTCCTTTGTGTCCGTTTTGTGCCTTACAACAGAGGCCGATTGCCTCCAACTGCTGTCATTCTTATTATCAAAATTAAGTTCACCTGCATCTGAAACAACTGCAAGACATTTGATTCTGTAAAGACTCTTCTTTAGCTGTGACCTGGCAGCACATAAATGGCGTTTTATTTAACAGAAAGAAATCAGTCTCACTGGATGTAAAAAAAAAAAAAAAAAAGACAAAGACAACTAGCAGCCAGAGGAATAAAGTGCTATGTGGCAGAGCCAACCAGACTGTGGTCCGAAGAAAGAGGTTGTTCTGAAGCTCGTCTTAACTCTTCCACTTCTTTATGTTCAGAGATGATTTCAAGTGTGTGGACATAAATACAAGTAGGAGCTCTCTGGAGAAGGATCAAAACAATGATTTTCAAATTTGAAGACCAAGCATGAAAGCATTTTTACTTGGCCTCACATTGAAATTATGAGTTAGAAATTTTTTAATGCCGTCTTTCTTTATAGTTCTTTCAGTGAGCAGGTAGGTATTTCTTTGACTCTCCAAGTGTATCATATTGGTAAAATTCAGAGTTTCTAGAAACTTTGATCATCAATCTTGCTAAACAAGGTGACGTCATCATTGTATTCTAGGGTTGAACATTCTATGTTCTCTAGTAAAACATATTTGTCTTCATTGTCATTCCGATAGGAGACTTCTTCCTTAGCAGTGGATGTCAGCTGACTCCAGGTAATGTCAGTGTTTTTAAAAGTGTGTAGAAGAAAGATGCCATTGACAAGGGTCAAGAACCCACTCAGGGTCCCGATGATATCTTCAGCTTTCATGCTATACCACTCCTGGAATAAGATGGCGGAGCAAGTCACTACCATGGACGTGAAGCCCACATAGTAAATGGGAGTGACGAGTGATGTATAAAAGGTGTCCAGGGCCTTGTTGAGATAGTTAATCTGTGTAGTCACTGAAAGCACAAGCACAGCCAACAAAATGAAGACCAGGGGATGCTTGTAAATGGGTTTCCACTCTAATAGCTCCTTAATGGCAATTCCCAGGCCCTTGACAGAAGACACTGAAAATGCTCCAATCATTGAACAGATTGAAATGTAGACCAGTATGTTGGTCTGCTCCAATCATTGAACAGACTGAAATGTAGACCAGTATGTTGGTCTGTCCTTTCCTGGGATCCACGACCAATATCAGCACCAAGCAGATCACAGTTATGACAACTGCAAAGGATAGAAATCCTGGGTCTCTCAATTTCATTTCTATTTCATGCAGAGAAGCAACTTCCTCTTCTTGAGGGACATGGATAACCATCACAGTTGACCCCAATATACTTAATATGCAGCCTATTTTCCCATGAATATTCAAGCGCTCATTTAAAAAATAGGAAGACAATATTGCACTTATGAGAACACCCAGTGGAGTGACCAAAGTGGCAGGTGCAAAAGCATAGGCCACAAAATTTGCAGCCTCTCCTGCTCCCATTGAGAGTAATCCTGCCCACTAAAGCCATTCCTTGAGGTAAGAATGCCCACCTTGTCCAGCTCTAGTAACTCCCTTGGTGGCCAGTTGTAAGAGGCCCTTCTTTTTCAATGTGAAGCTGGAGCCAATAAAAATGCTAGAACTTAAGGCCAATGCCAAGCCCACATAAAGACTGTATTTTCTGCATTTGCAGAAATACTCAAGTTGATGATGCTGGAATTCACATCCATGTAGACAGCAGGAGAAGCAAACAGCTGTGACACGTTCATGATCTCATACCAAGCCTTGGAAGAGTTCAGACAGACCAGAGATAGTATATAACCTTCTCGACAAGGCTGTCCGGGCTGCAACCTCACCTGTCCCGCCATGGCCCCCGGATGGGCCTTCCCAAGTGCTGGCGCTCGCGCCTCACCTACCTGGGCTGCCTCTCCTCCTCCCCCATGGACCCCGAGGCTGTAAATCCTTATCTTTCTCCCGCAGAACAACTGGTAGTTTCAAACTGCTATCCCTGAGGTTCGCAGTCCGATTCGTAACCACTGCACTACCAGAGCTCCTTGATTAGGTCAGGTGTTGTTGTAAAGTGCTGTCGAGTTGATTCTGATTAGGTCAGTAGTAGGCTATTTATAGTTAAGTTTGTTGTTGTGAAATGCTGTCAAGTCGTTTCCGACCCATAGCAACCCTGTATAGGGTTCCCCGAGGAGCAGCTGGTGAGCTTGAACCACCGACCTTGCAGTTCAAACGGCTTTGCAGTCTGGCGCATTAACCCACAGCGCCACTCAAGGACTATGCACAAACATCGTCTTTCAAACTCTTTTATATTTGTGGGATATATAAATATGTATATATCCCACTTTTCCTCTCTTACCTCTGACCATGTATCTACACATAGAACACTGTTTTTCCACCGTTGTCTATACAACACTACTCACCTGTATCCCATTTAGTGATTGCATACCTTCCTGTGTCTTCACCTATCTTCATCATTCTTCTGCCAACCGCCCTCTTCTTGTATATTGCCTTCCCCTGCTTGTACACGCCCAGTCCATTTCCTGAATTAACATGTGTCTTCCTTCTAGCTAGTGACTTACTCTCCCTTCCATGCCTGGTAACCATCAAAGAATGTTTCTTGTAGTATGAAAACCTTTTCTTGAGTTTTTGCAATAGTGGTCTCATACATTATTTATCCTTTTGTGATTGACTTATTTCACTAGCATATTGTCCTCCAGGTTCATCCACATTATGAGGTGTTTCTCATGTTCATCATTACTCTTCAATGTTGCATAGTATTCCATTGTGTGTATATACCAAAGTCTGCTTATCCACACTTGATGAGCATTTAAGATATCTCCATCTTTTTGCTATCGTGAATAGTGCTGGAATGAACAATGGTGTGCATATATCTACTTGTATCTTGGCTCTTAATTCTTGTGAATATTTAGTAGAGGGATTACTGGGTCATGTTTTTGTTGTTAAGTGCCATTAAGTCACTTCCGACCCATAGCAACCCTGTATAGGGTTTCCAAGGAGCAGCTGGTGAGCTTGAACTGCCAACCTATGGATCACACTGATTTTGCAGTTCAGCACATTAACCCACAGCGCCACACCAGGACTCTTGCTGGGCCACACTGGATTTCCATTTTCAACTTTCCAAGGAAGCACTATAGTGTTTTCAACAGTGGTTGAACCATTTTACAGTCCCACCAGAAATTCAGGAAGGGTCCAGTCTTTCCATACCCTCAACAGCATTTGTTGTTTTCTGTTTTTTGAATTTTGCTCTTAATGTGAGCATGAGATGGTATCTCATTGTTATTTTGATTGCATCTCTCCAATAGAATCCTGGTGTGGCGCTAATGGCTAATGCGCTGGACAGCATAGTCTGTTTGACCCGTAAGTTTGGCAGTTCAAGCTCACCAGCCACTCCTCAGAAACCCAGGGTTGCTATGGATTGGAACCAACTTGATGGCACTTAACAACAAGAACACTGGCTATGGCGCCATAGGATAAGCACTGGACCACAAGGTCAGTTTGAACTGCAAGGTCAGGGGTTTAAACTCACCATCTGCTCCTCAGACACCCTATGCAGGGTCACTATGAGTCAGATCCGACTTGACAGTACTATAATAAATAATAATGACTATGATCATGAACATTTCTTCATGTTTCTTGCCTGCCTAACTGTCTTCTTTAGTGAAGTATCTGTTCATGTCCTGTGCCCGTTTTTTAATTGTGTTGTCTTTTTCTTGTAGAAGTGCTGTGTTGTTGTTAAGTGCCATTGAGTCAGTTCCAACTCATAGTAACCCTGTATAGGATTTCCAAGGAGCGGCTAGTGAGGTTAAACCACCGGCCTGTGTTTCAAACCAAAGTTGTAATTCAGAGCATTAAACCACAGTGCCACACCAGGACTCCAGAGGTGGTGGACCTTTCTATAAGTTTTAGAGATCAGTCCCTTGTCTGATGCATCATTTAAAAAACATTTTCCTAGTCTGTTGGTTCCCTTTTTACTCTTTTGGCTAAATCTTTATCATACTTGGTAGTAAAATCTCCTACCATTCTAGCAGGTCTGAAGTGAATGGAGGCATGCAAGAACTCCCAAACTTTCAGATAGTACCCATTTGACCTAGCTTGGATGGCTAGCTGACCAGAACTGGACCAGATGAAGTTTAATGAACTGGATCTTTGCTTATGGATCCAGTTGCTCAAAATTTCAACTGAAATGGAAGGATCTCAAGGATCAAGCTTGTCCCCTCAGTACATTGAGTTGATAAGGATGGGCAACTTAGGCATTAACTATCAAAATGAGGAGTCAGAATGAACTCAACAGCACTTACCAACAACAACAAATGCTCAAAGTGGCTAGATTTGGATTACAAGCTTTCATGAGTGTGCTTAGTTTCAGAATGAGGGGGGTAAGGTAGAATCCCCACTGAAGAGTTTCCCTCTTTTGCAGCTAGATCTGGTATAAGGGAATGGGAGATGATGGTGATAGGATTTTATGATTCAATTGTGAGTAATTGTTAACAGGATTAATTACTATTGCACAACTGTAAATGTAGAAGATGTGTAACTAAAAGTGAGTAGTAGTTATTTTTTCATTTCAGGAACAGAGGACCCCTAAGACCACGAAGAGGGAAAAGCATGAGTGAAGCATGAGATTCTAACCAGAAAAGCGGTGACAGCAGAGATTGTACAGAGGTGATGGCATAGAGAGAGCAGCTAAGAACTCTAGGCCCATGGACTGAGAGAGGCTGTGTGTTTGAGAGCAGGAGGCAGGCTTGCAAAATGTGCTCTTTTGACATTTAAAAGAATATATATTTTTTGTTTTGTATGTGTACATCAAAAATAATAAAAAGGAAATAGAGGTAAATACTGTTAACTGATGGTACATGGAGAGGATTATAATCATTGTAATGAAACGAAGTATGATTTGTTGAATGTAAAAACTGATAATCTGTCCTGTAAACCTTCACTCAATTCACAATAAAAACTTTAAAATAAATAAAGTCTCCTACCATTATTGTACAACTTTCTATTTTTTTCTTCAATTTCATTAGAGTTTGATTTATGTATTTTGAGTCTCTTTTCTTGGGAGCATAGACATTTGTTTTTGATGGTTATGTCCTCTTGTTAAATTGACCCTTTAAATCATGAAAAAATGTCCTTCTTTATCTCTATTCCAGTTTTTGCCTTAAAGTCTATTTTATCAGAAATTAATATTGCCACTGTGTTTGTTTTCGAATACCATTAACTTGACATATTTTTTCCATCCTTTAATTTTAAATCTATTTTTGTATTTGTGTGTAAAGTGTGTCTCTTGTAAACAGCATATTAAAGGATCCTATTTTCTTATCCATTCCGCTACTCTTTGTCACTTGACTGATGCATTGAATCCATTGATGTTCAGTGTAATTATTGAGAGGTGTGAATTGATTGTAGTCATTTATCAGTGTGTTTTTTTGTAGTGCTGCTCTTTGTTCTACATATTTTTCTGTGCTGAGTTCATTTTGTTTGTGCATTTTCTTGTCAATTTCTTCATTGCTGTTGTTTTAATATTTGCAAAATCTTCATGGGCTTCCTTTTTCTTGATTTGATGTGAAGGTATATTAATTTTCTTTGAGGTTAATCAATAATTTATTAATTTCTTCCCCAGTTTAAAACAGTATGTTTTATCTTGAAATCTACCTGACTTCCTTGCTGATGGGGAGTTCTGTAACTACCCTGTCCTTCTTTTTGCTTTGTCATTGTCTTCATTATAAATTGATACCTCTGATTCTCTATTTCAGGTCTTGTAGGTTTGTTTTACTTAGGATACTTCTACTTCTGGGTGGTGTTGCCATGTATGTTAGTTGCTGGTTGTTGTCTGCTATTGGTTTTCAGTCCAAAGGACTCCCTGTATTATTTTTTATAAAGTTGGTATGATTTTTATAAATTCCTTTAATTTCTGTTTTTCTGGAACTGTTCTAATTTCACTGTCATATTTGAGGGACAGTTTTGCTGGATATACGATTCTTGGTTGGCAATTTTTACTTTCAGGATTTTGTGTATGTCTCCCCATTGTTTTCTTGCTTGCATGGTTTCTGCTGAGAAACCAGAGCTTAATCTTACTGATTCGCCTTTCTAGGTAACTTTTCATTTTTCCTGAGCTGCTTTCAGGATTCTTTCTTTGTCTTTGCTTTTGGACGGTTTGATTATGATACATCATGGTGATTTTCTTTTGGAGTCTATCCTGTTTGAAGTTTGTTCATCTTCCTGAATGGTTATGTTCTTACCCAATCCAAACAACAGTGTCTGAGAGGATCGGCTGGGCCAATTAAATTCAAGGCAGTTAAGTTAGCTCAATAGGTTATAGTAACTGTTTTTTTGGGATTCCAACAGGGTAAACTTGATGGAGTTTCTCACAGGACACAGGAGAATCACAAGGGCTTATAAAAGAAAGTTTAAAAAACTGAAAATTGCATTTGTGAGGAAAAAATCCAGGAAAGTTGCACTGCGGAATTTTTTTCTCATCCCAACAATGCTCCTGCTCATTCTTTAAGGGTGGTAAAGGCTGTCTTCTAAGAATTTCACTGGGAAACTACCTCAATCACCCTACATCCCTGATCTTTCCTGTTCAGATTTGTTTTTGTTCCCCAAACTCAAAGAACCTTTAAAAGGACTATGATCAGAGTCCCTTGAGATGCCAGAACTGTTGCTTTAACATTGTGTAAATCCAAGAGCTTAGAATTGTTCAGGGAAATGTCAGAAAGACGGAAGCACTGCCTTCAGAAGTGTATAGACTTAATTGGAGGATATGTTCAACAATAGCTTCACATTTTGACATTTTTGTTTAATAAAGGCTTTCTATGATTTTGTAACAATATTTTTTATTTCTCTTGTATGTATGTAGAGTTCTGTGGTGTAGTGAATTACTCTGATATGGCCCTTCTAGCCATGGTCTTTGTGATTTCCACAAACTGGATAGGACTATGCAAACAAGGTGTTTTGTGGCTCACCAAGGGGATGGACAGCATGCTAATGATGTGGATCATGCACTTGGAATCCTCTACTTTACCAAGCATGATATGGGGGTTGTTGTGGTCGTTAAGTGTCATTGAGTTGGTTCTGATTCATAGTGATCCTGTATAGCATTAGGCTTTCTGCTCCCGTAAATATTTACAGCCTTGGAAACCCTGTACAGGGTCGCTATGAGTTGGAACCGACTCCACGGACATAACAACAATAGCGTTTCCCAGTCTATAAATCTTTGCAGGAGCAGAAAGCCTCATCTTTCTCCCACAGAGAAGCTGGTGGGTTAAACCACTTAGCCTCTAGAGCCACTGTGCTCCTAATGTGGTGGTGGGACAATACAAATAAGTTTTGCCATCCCACTAAACTTGAAGATTGTCAGTTCCAAAAGTGGAGGAGAGAATCTTACTACCATCAAAAAAGAATCGGTAGTAGAATGTGTCCTTTGGACCCGGGGTACCTGGGCTGAATACTTCCTAGACCCAAGAGACAGCGGTATAACACCAAAGACAGTGAGAAGTGTTAGTAAGCACAACAGAGTCCAGCAGTAGCGGGTAAGCCAAGAGACCAGCACGAGATGGATGACACAGTGGGCTTCCTGACCCCCAGAGCAAGGTAGTAAGGAGGCTTGCTAAGGAGTGGGGTGCCTGTAGGCACTTGTTGGCGGAGCTAATGAAGTTTGTAACTCTTGCCTAAGCAGGATAAGGGACAATGGGTCAAGACAGAGTCTGTCTATAGGCACAACCAAGAAGTTGGTTTGACCAAAAAACTGATCCTGAATGATAGCTTGTTTATTCCTTAATAAACCCCATGAATATTGTCTGTGAATTCTGTGTGACAGTTTAAATGAATTCTTGAGTCCAACAGAGAGTGCTGTGGGAGGAAAGGCTGGTGTCAAAATTAGTAAAAAGTTTGGAGAGAGGAGGTATGCCTAGCCTCCACCTCAGAGAGATCTGGCTTGGGCTGATATTGGTCTTGATATTCTCTGTTCATTATCATGAAGTCAGACAAGGAGGTCTGATGTCTCTGTGCTATTTTTCACAAGCTCTATGCAATTTTATCACACATATCCTGCTCCTTTTTTGTGTCTGTGTTTCAATCAGCATTATCAGAGTGGGGAGAAAAGATATTAGCATGTAAAGAATATATAAAAAATATCAGAAGGTGGCCTTAGACTGGCTCCTCTTATAACCTTATAACATTATGGAAAATAACTTTATAACAGTAATAAAAATTGCTACCAAACACTGAGTACTTAACCTACTCCAGTGTCAGAAGTTCTCATATGAAGATACCAAGAAATTTGGAAGACAGTTATTTGGCCAGCTGATTGAAAGAGATTCATATTCGTTCATGCCCATTCCAAGAATGGTGATCCAACAGAATGTGAATATTATCTAACAACATCATTATTGCACCTAAGTAAAATTTTGCTGAAGACAATTCAAAAATTATCTCAGCAGCACATCAGCAGGCAATTGCCAGAAATGCAAGCTGGTTTCAGAAGAGGACATGCTAAAGGTTACCATTGCTGATACAAACTGGATTTTGGTTGAAAGCAGAGACTATCAGAAAGATGTTGTTGCTAGGTGACATTAAGTTGGTTCCCACTCCTAGTGACCTTATACACAACAGAACGAACCACTGCCCTGTCCTGCATCATCCTCACAATTGTTAGGTTTGAGCCCAATGTTGCTGCCACTGTGTCAAGCCATCTGACCAGATTCTTCCTTCTTTTGTTCACCTTCCACTTTACCAAGCACGATGTCTTTCTCCAAGAACTGGTCCCTCTGATAACATGTCCAAAGTTTGAGAGACCAAGTCTCACCATCATTGCTTGTAAGGATCTGGCTATATTTCTTCCAAGACAGATTTGTTTTACTAACTACACAAAGACATTTGACTGTGTGGAAAATAACAAATTATGGGTGCCATTGTAAAGAATGGAAATTCCAGAACACCTAATTGTGCTCATGCAGAATCTATACAGAGACCAAGGGATAGTCATTTGAACAGAACAAGAGGATACAGCATGGTTTAAAATCAGGAAGATGTGCATCAGGATTGTGTGCTTTCACCACACTTAGTCTGTATGGTGAGCAAATTATCCAAGAAGTTGGACTCTATGAAGAACACAGCACCAAGAGTGGAGGAAGACTCATTAACAACCTACAATATACAGATGATGTAACCTTGCTTGCCAAAAGAACTTGAAGCATTTATTGATAAACATCAAAGGCTGCAGTCATCAGTATGGATTATATCTCAACATAAAGAAAATTAAAATCCTCACAACTGGGCCAATAAGCAACATCATGATAAATAGAGAAAAGATTGAAGTTGCAAGAATTTCACTTTACTTGGATATACAATCAATGTCCATGGAAGCTGCAGTCACAAAATCAAATGACTTATTACATTGAACAAATCTGATGCAAAAGATCTCTTTGAAGTATTAAAGAACAAAGATGTTACTTTGAAGACTAAGGTGTGCCTCATTCAGCCATGGCCTTTTCAGTTACCTCATATTCCTGCTGGACATTGAATGTGCTGAAAACGAGAAAAATGGTGGTTTTGAATTACAGATTTGGTGAAGAATATTGATCATAACATGGGCTTCCAGAAGAATGAACATTTAAAAAAACTTTGTATTGTGAATTGAGTGAAGGTTTACAAAGCAGATCATCAGTTTTGTATTAAAAAAAAAAATATTCTTTGCTTCATTACAATGATTGCAATCCCCTCCATGTACCATAAGTTAACAAAATTTACCTCTATTTACTTTAGCTATTGTATTCTTCCCCATGTCACCTGTTACCTTCATTTTTCCTCTGCCAACCTTGCTCTTGTTGTATACTGCCTGCCCTGTGACCTGTGACCCATGTTAACATGTATCTATCCTCTAGCCCATAGATAATTTTCCCTGCCTCTTCTCTCAAAGAATGACAAATTTATGTGGGAACAAGTACAAGTCAGAATGTTCCTTAGAAGCAAGGATGGCGAGGCTTTATCTCATGTATTTTGGGCATGTAATCAGGTAGAACCAGTCCCTGAAGAAAGACATCTTGCTTGGTGGAGAGTCAGGGAAAACGAGGAAGATGGTCAATGAGACTGATTAATGTAGCAGCTGCAACAATGGGCTCAAACATAGCAAGGATTGTGAGAATGGAGCAGGGCTGGGCAGTGTTTTGTTCTGATGTATACAGGGTCACTATGAGTCAGAACAGAATGGCATCTAAAAACAGCAACATATTCTCAATCTAAGTATTTTATATGTGAGATGTTATTGTTGTTGCTATTAGTATTATTATTACAAATGTTGTTGTTGTTGTTAAGTGCCGTTGAGTCGGTTCCGACCCATAGCGACCTTGTACAGGGTTTCCGAGGGTGTCAATCTTTACGGAGTAGAAAGCCTCATCTTTCTCCCGCAGAGCGGCTGGTAGTTTTGAACCACTGACCTTAAGGTTCACAGCCCGATTTGTAACCACTACGCTACCAGAGCTCTAGATTATTACAAATAGGTAATAGTTATTAAGTACTTAGGTGGCAGGGAGTCTTCTAAGAAATTTGTATATATGAATTCATTGAATCCTCTCAACAAGTCTATGAGTTAAAGTGTATTATTACCAATGTTACGGATGAGAAAACTTGCCCAAGATCACACAGTTAGTAAGCGGTGGATCTGTCATTTCAACTGGGCCTTATTTATACCAGAGCCAGTACTTTAAGTATTTTGTAGTCACATAAACATCATAGTTCACAGTAACCTTATAAGGTTGTTGTTATTAACTGCCATCAAGTCAGTTCCAACTCACAGTGACCCTATATAGGGTTTCTGAGGAGTAACTGATGGGTTTGAACTGACAACCACTGACCTTGCAGATAGTAGTCCAGTGCTTATTGTATAGTGTCACACCAGGACTCCATCTTTCAAGGTAGGCATTATTTCCATTTCTGTTATGAGGAAACTGAGGTTGAGTGTCATCGATTCAGTTCTGACTCATACCAACCCTGTATAGAGTTTCTAAGGAGTGGCTGATGAATTTGAACCACTGACCTTGCAGTTCAAATGGATCTTGTGGTTCAGTGCTTATCTTACAGTCCTCCAGGACTCCTAAACTGAGGTTAAAAATGCTAAATAATTTGCTCAAGACCCTACATGCCTAGTAATTGCTGGGGTCCCAGTTAGGTCTCAGTCTAGCCTAGCTACAGAACCCCAGTTATTCTACTTGACCATACTGCCTCCCTGACCTAACACAGGTCTCTCCTGGACTGCCAACAAAGTCTACTTCTGAACTGTCTAATTGCAGTGTAGTGAATTACCCTATACGGGCTCTTCTATCCATAGCCTTTGTAACTCCCACCAAACAACATTTTTGCTAATGGGTCTGGATAAGAAAAGGTGTGAAGAGATGCTGATAGTATGATGATTCTATTATGATTGTTAAGAGAGTTCACTGTGATTGTAAAAACTTGGAACTCTAGAATGAATATAAAATAAACCATTTCCGACACAGAAGGGAGGAATCTCATTACCATGAAAGAAGATCCTGGAGTGGAACCTATCTTTTGGATCCCTGAACATTGAACTTCCTCAACCCAGGAACAGAACACTGTGACACTAGAGGACTAGCAGAAGAGCAGAAGTAGCTGAACCAAGAGACAGAACAGTGGACTTCACAGTCCATGGAGCAAGTAAAGCTCAGTGACTTTGGCCAGCAAACTTGCTTGCAGAGTGGGGTGTCTCCAGGCACTTAATTGGGGGAGCTAGTTTTGTTGACCTATGGAGTTGAGTGCCTTTAGGCTGAGGCTTATGGTGGAGCGGTGTGTCCTGTGAGCATTTATCAGAAACCCTAAAAGAGCCTAGTAACATTGTGTAGGCCGAGAGACGCCTGTCTGTGGGCACAGCTGAGGAGAGACTGTTCTGACTGAAAGAAGTACCCTGAGCATTTCTGGCCCTGAATTGTAACCTGTTGATGTCCCTAACAGGGAGCACAGTGGATTCATAGGATAAGCTCTGGAGTGCATACCACAAGGTCAGTGGTCTGAGCTCAGCAGTCACTCTGTGGGAGAAAGATGAGGCTTTATGTTCTGACAAGGAGTTAAAGTCTCAGAAACCCTATAGAGGGTCGCTGTGAGTTGGAACTGACTTGATGGCACTTAACAACATTTAACAACTTTATGACACTTAACAACAATTCCCCTAAAAAAACCCCAAACTGTGAGTTTGTTGTCATTGCAGTGAATTATTGAACCTAGCTGAGTAGAGTAGTCTGTGGGAGGAATGGTTGGCACCATTTTTTGCACTAGTGTAGTGGGTTCTGGTTTCAGTGAGTCAGGTGATACTTATGCTGCTGGTTCACAGAACATATTTGAGAATTGGCCTAGTAGATTTTATTATAAGGTGGTCTCATTTTTAAGATAAGGACAGAATTAAAATAAGGATAAATAGGCATCACAGTAATAGATGATATGGCAAGCAAAATTTCAAGGTAATGTACATTTAAATTCATGGTTTCTGTCTCTTGAAAAATATATTAAATATTTTGCTTTTTGAAGACAAACTTTGCAAACTAATAATATTCAATTTCATATTGCTTTTTGAATAGATTTATGCATTATTTTCCTGGATGTCTTCCTCTCTTTTTTCAGTTGTTTTTCAGGTATGGTTTCCGTTAGGACACTCTTCCAAAGACATTGTATCTGTTAAGTCCATTTCTGAGTTCCTTAGTTTTAGCTTGAGTCTCATATACTCTGCTTCAAGGCTCAAGCCCGTCCCAATTCTTGAGTCAATCTTGAAAGATACAAAATGTATCCCCATGAACTCTTCTCCCCCTGGTCCTGAGTTCCAGCTCATTTGCCACACACTCTAGTTTCCCTCTACCAGCTTCCTTTCAGGGCCTTGTTTCCATTAAGTCTAGCCAGGAGTGAGGTCTCCTGACACATCTAAAACTCTAGCCTGGATATAAAATAAGCAATCTCAGAAACAAGAGGGAGAATCTCACAACCATCAGAGAAGATCCAGAAGTAGAGGCCATCCTTTGGACCCAGACATCCCAGCACAATGAACATCCTCAACCCAGGAACAGAACGCTAAGGCGCTAGAAGAGTAGTAGAAACCTTCTTAGAACCACTTCTGATATCAGCAAATGAAAGAGGAATACAGAGTTCACTTATCTTTTTTCAGTCACCCTGTTCAGTTGAATTCCTTCACAGTCAAAACAATGGGGGAAAATGTGCTGATTATTAATCCTTTTCATTTGCCATTTCTATTACTGGTACTTCTCTACTTAGTTTCTTGGACTGAAAACATTGAGGCTTTGATTTGTCATCCTTTACTCCAGCATCCCACTTCCAGCCAGGGCCAAATTGTTTTGAATGAATAGAATATCTCCATGGTTTCTCTCTCATTTGCCTCATCTCTATTCTCAGTGCTAACATCCTCTACCTTGTTCAAAATCTGTAAGAACTGTTTCATATTCATGATGTCCCAGAGTTGGGAGAAAACATAAAATGCTATTTAGTTCAACCACCTATTTTGTGCTTTAATTCTCACTTCAATTTCCCCATTGAAAGATTTTCTAATCTCTGCATGCAACACATTCATTAATGGGAACTCAATATTTCCGTAGTCTTAACTCATTTAGCCTTCAGCAAAAACTACTAGAAAATTCTTTATGTCCTATGTACATGTATATATAATATAATGATGTTTAAAAGTCAATGTAGTATTTAAAGTAGAAGACTTAAGTATCTATAGAGCATTAAATAAAAGGGTGAAGATATAAAATAGAATTTTTTTTATATTTGTAAAAAATGATAGATTACTACTTTAAGTAATATCTTAATATGGATTATAGGTTCTGTTATGAAATTTGAGAATAGTACTATTAATGAGAATGGCAATAATTCTCATTAATAAGATTGGTTTTAATAATTATAATGGTGACAGAATTGTTGATATAAAACAAATCGCTGCCTTAGATAATCACATATAAGTATGGCTCTAAAGCAATTATTAGTTATTCTTCCCTATTACTGAGCCTCAGATGATATGTGAATATGGTACTATGTGTGGAATCCTGTGGTATGGTGCTGTGAGTTAATGTACTGGACTACATTGTTGGTTTGAACCTCAAGGTTGGTGGTTCAAGCTCACCATCCACTCCTTGGAAACCCTATACTAGGTCTCTATGAGTCGGAACTGACTTGACGGTACTTAACAACAACATAGTACCATGTATACACATGTAAGGGAGTCCTGGTAATGTAGTGGGTTATGCGTTGGGCTACCAACCACAAGATTGGCAGTTTGAATCCATCAGCTACTCCGTGGGACAAAGATGCTCCCATAAAGATTTACAGCCTTGGAAACCCTATCCGGGATCACTATGAGTTGGAACTGACTCAAGGGTGCACCACCACCACCACCACCATACACAAATAAAACCGTACACCGCCACCATCCATACTATACACATCTAAAATTTGTCTGTCAGTTTGTTGTACTATGGTAGCTTTCATGTTGCTATGATGCTGTAAGCTATACCAGTGGTATTTTAAATACCAGCAGGGTCACCATGGTGGAGATTCCAGACTAAGACAGACTAGGAAGAAGGAGAGGTGAACAACTTCTGAATGATTGTCCACTAAAAGTCTTATGAATAGCATCAGAACATTGTCAGAGATAGTGTCAGAAAATGAAAACATTATGAACAGCAATAAACACTGTCAGATATAGTACCAGAAGATGAACTCCTCCGTTTGGAAGGCACTTAAAAGGCATCTGGGGAAGAAATGCCTCCTCAAAGTAGTGTTGACTATAATGATGTGAGGAATAGAGCAAAGCTTTCAGAACCTTCATTTGCTGATGGGACACAACAGAATGAGGAGAAACAACTGGAAAACATCTATTAAAAATCAGAGACTGGAAAGTATGAGGTATGATTTTATCGAAAGTACCATGTAATTCCAGAAGAACAAGTAACTCTGTCTTGGAAGAATGGCAGTCAGAATGCTCTTTAGAAACTAAGATGGCAAAACTTTGCTTTGGACATCTTATCAGGAGGGATCATTTCCTGGAGAAGGACATCATACTTTGTAAATGGAGGTTCAGCAAAAAAGAGGAAGACCCTAAAGGAGATGGATTGACACAGTGGTAGCAGCAATGGACTCAAACGTAACAACAATGTGAGACCAGGCAGGGTTTCATTCTGTTGTTCATATGAGTTGGAATCACTCAACTGCACCTAACAACAGATACACATACAATTACAATTCTGGAGCATAAATTAAATAGTGCAAGATTGAATGCTTTTGACATGTAGATCATAGTCTTGAAATCTATACCTCACAAGATTTATCATATTCTATTTATAGCTCTCAAGGCGCTCTGGTACCATAGTGGTTACGAATCAGGCTGCTAACCTCAAGGTCAGCAGTTTGAAACTACCAGCGGTTCCACAGGAGAAAGATGAGGCTTTCTGCTCCCGTAAAGATTTACAGCCTTAGAAACCCTGTACAGGGTCGCTATGAGTCCGAACCATCTCCACGGTACTTAACGACGACAACAACATTTATAGCTCTCATGTTATGCAAAATTACAGTCATCATGTTATAGGGAAGTTTGAAATATCTTGGAGAACTTCTCAATAGAGTTTCAACAGATTCTCTAGATGCCTCCAGCAGTATATAGCTCCTGATGTGCCATTTGGATGTATTTACCATTGATGATGGGCTTAGGAAAAATCTTAAGTAACAAGTCTTTTCATGGTTTTCTTATGCCTTGCCCCCTCTGTTGTAATCCTGGAAGCCCTTGTTCATCCACTTACAGGTTTATCCCAGTACTCTTAGAAAAAAACCAACCAGTTGTTATCCATTCAATTCTGATTCATGGCAACCCCATTGTGTTAGACTAGAAGTGTTTTCAGCAATAATTTTTTAAAAATGTTTTATTGTGAATTATGTGATAGTTTACATGGGAGAACATTAGTTTTACATTAATCCTATCGTATATCATTTCATTGCTATGATTACAATCCCCTCCATGCATCATCAACCAACCAAAGGGTTTACTCTGCTAGCCTGTCCCCCGGTCGTCAGCAAACAGCCCCTCTCCCTCTCTGTGTCTAAAGTCCCCAGTTGCTCCATTTCTCCACGTCATCGTCTCTGCCTCCATCTCAGGCATCACTGCTTCTCTGGGTAGGGTCCTGCTCTCCACTCTTCTCCCTTGATGGTCCTAGGGACCTCTGCTCCTAGGCTGAAAAGTTAATCACTCCCCTCCTTGCTACAAAATGTCTACCTTTACGTTTCCAACCCTCGCAAGTAGTCCTGATAACAATTATTTGATAATTTTTTCTGAAGTAGATCATCAGATTTTTCTTCCAAGGTGCTTCTGGGTGGACTTGAACCTCCAATTTTTCAGTTAGCAGCTGAGCATATTTACTGTTTGTACAGTACCCTGGTACACAGGACTGGGCAGCGTTTTGTTTTGTTGTGCATAGAGTCACTAGGATTTGGAACTGACTTGACAGCACCTAACAACAATATTAGAATGTCTTGTACTCTTTCTTTTTGACTACAAACCTAAGATATGCCTAATGAAAACTTAATATCCAACAGGGCAGAACATAAGATACCATGCTGATCCTAAATTAGATGTCCCAAGTTTCTAAGCAAGCAATAACCAATAATAAAATTCCTTGATTAATTCAAGAATATAATTTGGAGCAGTAGAAAAATATTTATCAATACTGAGAAGGGCTAGAAGAGATATTTAGTTTCTAGAAGTAGGAAATTTCTGCTTAAATGTTACATCTTTGTTCTTATTTTTTCTTATACATCTACTTGTCATAGGACTCTCTTAACAGCTGCACAGCTATCTTCTTACTGACCTCTGTTAGACCTCTTGGAGGCACTCTTGTGTCACGCAAAGCACTCCAAAGTATATTCTATAAATCACTCATATCAGCACCTTTAATGCGCTAACTCCCTTGAAGAACAATTTAAATGCACCAGTATTGCTCTTATCACAAGGTATCAATTGTATCTATTGTTAGGTGCTGGAAAATCTATTCCAATTCATAGAGACACTATGCACAAAAGAACGAAATTCTTCCTGGGGCCTGCACCATCCTAACAATTACGTTTGAGCCCATTGCTGCTGCCACTGTATCAGTCCATCTTCTTGGATATCTTCCTCTTTTTCACTGACCTCGTTTACCAAGCATGATGTCCTTCTCCAGGGACTGGTCCCTCCTGATAACTTGTCTGTAGTATGAGAAATGAGGTCTCATCATCCTGACTCCTAAGGAACATTCTGACT
>NW_006408561.1:4171978-4173183 GCF_000296735.1 Chrysochloris asiatica
TTCCTTTTCATCTTTGTCTTTAGATAAATGTTGCCCTTTTGAGCTGGAATGATTGACTATTCCATGGTGAGCATACCTTACTAGTGTTGTTGTCCCCCTATATACATATCTACTGTGTGGCTGAAAATTGGGCCATGAGGGTGAGTTCCATTCCAGACCTGAAATGTGGATCAAGGACCATAGTCTTGCATTCCTCCAGTCTCTTTCTGACCAGTAACCCCAGTCTTTTAAATTTTTTTTTCAGTTTTGAGTTTTTCTCCACATTTTCTCTCACTCCCTTTCAGAGCAGTCAGTAGTGGTAACTGGGCATTGTCTAGTTCTCTGGTCCCAGAGTCGTGGATACTGATGTTCACATTTCATTAGTTGGACAAATTGATTCCAAGCATCTTCAATTCTTATCACTCTTCTTTCTTCCCCACATAGAAAGACCAATAATTGTACTTTTCATGACTACTCTTGAGCTTCTAAGATCTCAGATGGTGCTCACCAAAGTAGGATGTAGAACATTGTCTTCGTGGACTATGCTATACCAATTGAGATTTCCTGAGACTATGGTTCTAAGGCCCCAAACCCAGCAAATCATTGCCTTAAGATGTTTGATAATATCTAAGAAGTTTTTATCATTTTGCCCCCTGTTTAGTAGTGTGGGTTAATGTGCCAGACTGCAAGGTCAGTTTGAATTACAAGGTTGGTTGTTCAAGCTCACTAGTCACTCCTCAGAAACCCTCCACAGGTTTGCTATGAGTTGGAACTGACTCTACAATATTTAACAACAAAACAACAGCTGGGTTATGTGAAGAAAAATGTGGCATTAGGATTGGAGGAAGACTCATTAACAACTTGAAATATGCAGATGATACAACCTTGCTTGCTGAAAGTGAAGAGACTTAAAATACTTACAGATGAAGATTAAAGACCAAAGCCTTCAGTATGGATTGCATCTCAATGTAAAAACAAAATTCCTCACCACTGGACCAATAAACAACATTCTTATCAATGGAGAAAACATTGAAGTTGTCCAGGATTTCATTTTCTTGGATAAAACATCAACACTAATGTAAGCAGCCATCAAGAAAATAAAATGACATATTGCATTAGACAAATCTGCTGCACAAGACCTTTTTAAAGTGTTGAAGAGCTAAGATGTCAGCTTGAAGACTAAAGTGCACCTGGCCTAAGCCATGGTATTTTCAATAACCTCATAT
>NW_006408561.1:4174283-4185238 GCF_000296735.1 Chrysochloris asiatica
TATGCTCCCAGAAGAACAAACAAATTTGTATTGGAAGAAGCATAGCCAGAATGATCCTTAGAAGCCAGGATGGTATGACTTCATCTCTCATGCTTTGGGCATGTTTGGTAAAGTGGAGGGTCAGTGAAAAAGGAAGATCCCAACAAGATGGATTGACACAATGTTGGGCTCAGACTTTACAACAATGGTGAGGATGGCAGTTGTGTTTATTCGTGGAGTTGGAATTGACTGGAGAGCACATAACAAAAAATATTTAGGCTATGAAATAAATTAAGTGCATGTTTGCAACTGTGATTCCTAAAAGAATCAGACAAAGTAAAGGGTCATGAGGGAAAAAAAGAAAGAAAGAGAGAGAGAGATTTGAGCTCAATTCATTTTCTCTCCTACCCCTAAGTAACTAAAAAATTACATTATACATTAAATAAAACAATTTATTTCCCAGACATATATATATGTTTCTCTATATATGTCTATCTGGTTCCCAAACTTTCTAATATATCATTCTTATTCAGTATCACAGTCATTACTTAAAGTATTTTGGTTCCCTGCTTCTCTAACCTATCGCCATTCCTAAGTTCCCACCTGTACAATGCACATTGGACTTCTTAGTCTTCTCCTATCCCACACATTTCCACACCCACACAAAAATAAATAAATCACAGACTAAAAGACTATCATTTCAAAATAAGGTAAAAGACATTTAGAAGATGAAACAAGAAATGAAAGAACAATATAAATTAGAATTAGAATTTAAAAATGAATGACATACTCAGAGAATTAGCAATGAATGTTGCAGTGTTTGAATGCTCACTCTAGAGCCTGGCTTGAGGATTGATTTGCTTAAGATCATACAGTAGGCTGGCCCTTTGTGTCAGCTATCTTTAGGGTCATAAATTCTTGTTAGTTGTGTGGAGTTGCCCCTGCCTCAAGGCAACCCCATGAACACAGAATGAAACCTTGCCTTGTCTTGCACCACTCCTATGCTTCATTGCAAATTGAACCATCATGATCCTAGGGTTTTCATCAGCTGTCTTTTGGAAGTATACCACCACGTCTTCCTTCTTAGTCAGTCTTATTGTGAAAACTCCAAATACCTGTTCATCATCATAGTAGCATGTAAGGCTTTACTGTCAGATGGTAGGTCCAAGTGTCTCTCATGGAAAGTGAGCTTTCCACCATTGAACCACCAGTGCCCCTGGGGTTACTAATAATGGTGCTTAATTACTTTAGAAAGTGGCTTTAAAGCATTTTAAATGACAAATGTTGAATGATTTTAATAAAGATTATTATTTAAAATAAAGTAAGTGAAAAATTCTTATTTTAAATTTTGTGAGTGCTTAAGTAAAGATCTATAATTTAAATTTCTGGTCTTGTAGGTTTAATCCAGGGGTGGGGAACATCCAATCTCAGGCCATATATTGTTGTTGTTGTTGTTAAGTACCATGGAGTTGGTTTCTACTCATAGTGACCCTGTACAGGGTTTCCGAGGCTGTAAATCTTTACGGGAGCAGAAAGCCTCATCTTTCTCCCGCTGGTAGTTTCCAACTGCTGACCTTGAGGTTAGCAGCCTGACTCGTAACCACTACGCTACCGGAGGCCTAGTACCTAGAATATCGATGTTTATGCATTGCATTTTATTTTTTAGTCTGTTAGAATGTACAGGATCCTCATGAACACTGCTAAAATGGCCAATACTTGTCCACTTCAGGTCACTGGTGGTGGTGGTAGTGTGTTGTGGAGTCGGTTTCGACTCCTTTCAGCCCGTATAAGGCCTGCAAAATCAGTTGGTCTGACCCTGCGAAGGCAATTACAGTTCCAGCTCTCACATTGTTGTTGTTGTTAAGTGCTGTTGAGTCACTTCCAACCCATAGTGATACTGTATAGTGTTTCCAGGAGTCCTGGAGTGGTGCTGTGGGTTAATGTGCTAGACTGCAAAGTATCTTTGAACTACAAGGTCAGTGGTTCAAGCTTACCAGTTGCTCCTGGAAAATCCTACACAAGGTCGCTAGGGTCGGAACCAACTCGATGACACTTAACAACAACAACAATAGGGTTTCCAAGGAGTGACTGGTGAGTTAGAACCTTGTGGTTCATACTGACTTTGCAGTCCAGCGCATTAACCCACAGTGCCACACCAGGACTACAGCTATCATGTTAGGGCTGAGTTAATTAAATATTTGACCAGATATAGCAGGCTAATTTTTAAGTTGATAATTTTGTATGACCCATGGATGATGTTATAAACTTTGATGGAAAAAAAGTTTCCCCACCCCTGATTTAATCCCAAGACTGAACATGTTTGAAATGCACATTTTTGAAAAGTGAACATTTTTGGGAAGCCAAAACCTTAAAAATGAATTTAACAAGTGACAGCAAATGTCACAAAACATTATGGAGACATTACACCTGTGTAGAGATTCACCCAAAATTTATTAGAGCAATCTTTTATAATGCCATATCACACATGCATTATTACAAATTGGAATTTTGCTATCATAAAGGTATGAGAAATGTGTTTAAGAAAAGGGTGCTGTTAGCAGAATAATTGAATGGTAAGCTTAGGACAAGAATTCTTAAGGTGAGAGAATATGGATAATTTAAAAAAGCGTAGTCAATATGATTGTTATTTTCCTAATCTTGGTACAACCAAGATTAGGTTTGATTAAGATCTGTTCATTTAGTGAATATATTTTCCTACTATGAAAGACACTTATATTGGAATAGGATAAAATCTAAAATGTAGTGATGTAGACTCTGTGTGTGTGTGAATGTGTATTCATCCTGGAGGTGAAATGGTACAGACAACCTATACTTCAGTCAGGTACATTCCCCTCAAAATAGTGCAGGTGAAGCCCATTCAACCTCATTTGAAAACCACTAATGTGAAATATTAAGGTGAATTGAAGAGGCATTTTGGAGTCTGTGCACAGGTTATACTTTATGAGTAGAACATTCTGAGAAACTATCCCTAAAAATCTTCACTCAAAAATATCAAGTTAAATAAATGTTGAAACAGTCTTAAAGGAAAAGGGATAGTTTTATTAGTAAATTGTTATTTTTCTTAACTTTTTGTTGTGAACTGAATAACGGTTTACAGAACAGATCATCAGTTCCACATTGAACAACTCATATACTTCTTGTCATTACAATGATTGCAACTTCTTCCATGTATCGTTAGTTAACAGCTGTTGTTGTTGTTGTTGTTAAGTGCCGTCCAGTTGGTTCCGACTCATAGCGACCCTCAACAGGGTTTCTGAGACTATAAATCTTTATGGGAGCAGAAAGCCTCCTCTTTCTCCCTCGGAGCAGCTGGTCAGTGAACAGTATTTACTTTTATTCACTTTAATTTTTGCACTCCTCCCTGTGTCTTCCACTACCTTCATCTCTTCTGTGCTAACTTTCCTCTAGTCTCCCCCACTACCCATGTCAACATGTGTCTACCCTCTACCTAGTCAATAATTCCTTCCCACCCCTGGTAACCATCATAGAATGTTTCTTTTAGCAAAAAAAACTTCTCTTTTACAATATTTGCCCTTTTGTGAATGATTAATTTTACTTATCATAATTTCATCCATATTATGAGGTGTTTCACATATTCATTTGTTGGATATAGTACTCCACTGTATGTGTGGAATACAAACCAAAGTTTGTATCCATTCTGCTTCTCTGAATTTAATCCATTTACATTCAGTGTAATTATCTATAGGTTTGCAGTGATTGCTGTCATTTTGCTGTGTGCATTTTTATGCTGTTGCTCACTTAATTGTTCCACATAAATTTCTGCACAGAATGAGTTCATTTTGTTTGTGGGTTTTCTGCTCATTTTCTTCATTGCTGTTGTTTTAATGCTCACTAACTCTTTCTCAGACTCCTGGTGTGGCACTGTGTGTTAATGTGCTGACTGCAAAGTCGGTTTGAACCACAAGGTCGGTGGTTCAAGCTCATCATCAGCTCTCTGGAAACCCTATAAAGGATTACTATGGGTCAGAACTGACTTGATGGCACCTAACAACAACAACAAATCTTTCTCAGTTTTCTCTTTTTTATTTTGATGTGAAGGTTTATTAATTTTCTTTGAGGTTATCCTATACGTTATTAAATTATTCGCCATTTAAAATGGTCTGTTTTATCTTTAAATTGAGTTGACTTCCTCTCCATTTGGAAGTTCTGTGTCTATATTCTTCCTTCTTTTTGTTTTGTGGTCATCTTCACTATAAATTAATGCCCCCGGTTCCCTATTTTCAGTTTTAAGGTTTGCTTTACTTTAAATACTACTTTGTCTTGGAGTCCTGGTGTGGTGCTGTAGGATAAAGCACTGGACCACAAGGTTGGTTTGAAACACAAGATCGGCAGTTCAAACTCACAAGCCGCTCCTTGAAAACTCTATATAGGGTCATTATGAGTCAGAACCAACTCAGTGGCACTTAACAACAACACATATGGATTGAGTTCTGGTGGTGTTGTCACATATGTCAATTATAAGTTGTTGTCTACTGCTGTTGGTTGTCAGTCCAAAGAACAACACCCTCTAGTATTTTTTTGTAAAGTTGGTCTGGTTCTTACAAATTCCTTTGATTTCTGTTTGTCTGAAAATGCCCTGATTTCACTGTAATATGTGAGGGACAGTTTTGATGGGTATATCATTGTTGGTTGAAATTTTTTTCTTTCAGAGTTTTGTTTGTGTCTTCCCATTGTTTTCTTTCCTGCATGATGCCTGCTAAGAAATCAGAGCTTAGTCTTAGTGTTCTCCTTTGTTGGTAATTTTTCATTTTTTTCTGAGCTGCTCCCAGGATTTTTTCCTTGTTATTGGTTTTGGAAAGCTTGATTATGATATGTCTTGGTGATTTTCTTTTGGGGTCTATCCTGTTTGCGGCTCCTTAAAGGAGATGTTGTTGTTGTTAAGTGCTGTTGAGTTGATTCCGATCCATAGTGACCTTGTATAGGGCTTTCAAGGAGCAGCTGGTGAGATTGAACCACCAACCTTGCAGTTCAAATGGCTCTGCAGTCTGGCACATTAACCCACGGTGCCATACCAGGACTCTAGATAGGATAAAAATCTAAGGAAAGTGTAAAACTAATGTTCTCCCATGTAAACTATCACATAATTCACAATAAAACATTTAAGGAAAACAAAATCAAAGGAAAGGAAAGAGAGGAAGAAGGAGAAGAAAAACCAACCAAACAAAACCAATGAAACAGTGAAAGGAAAAATAAACAAACAAAAAACCAGTGCAGTTGTAGGACCCAGAGAAGACAAGACTTTTGGGACAAAGGGGAGGGGGGCGCTGGGAAGTGGGGGGATGGGGATGAGGGCTCCTTCTGGCCAAGGAATTCATCAGGTGGGTGGAGAAGGCTGAGTTCCCAGTCCTAGATGGAGTTCCTATAGACTTGTTGTTAAGTGTCCTCGAGTCAGTTCTAACGCATATAAACTCTGTATAGGGTCCCAAGAAAGAGTTGGTGGGTTTGAATCACTGACCTTGTGGTCCAGTGCTTATCCTACAGTGCCATACCAGGATTCCATATAGACTTAGGTGTTGTCTATGTTCAGGTCATCCAGTCTGGAAGTAGTTCATGGAGGCCCATTAGGTTGCTAGTTTCTGTGTCTGTAAAAACCAGAAGGCTGCCGGGGATAGGGCAGCTGATTATGAAGATTCCTGCTAGCCTAATTCTGTCCTGGAAGCTCTGTGGAGACTGTAGATCTGGAGAAGAGTTCACTGAATCTAGGCACCAAGGCAGTGTAGCAGGCACCTGCCTCACACGGGCTTAAACTGCATGGTTCTGAACTCCTGGAGAGCAGGGTCTGTGCTGGGGATAGATGAGGGCAGGGGCTTTCCTCACATCTGTTATCCAGGGCAGTGTTGGAAGTGTTGGAAGTCCAGCAAGTTGGTTTTTAGAATTCTCTATAACTGGTTCCAGTTCTTTGAACCAACATAGAGTTTAAGAAGAAGAAAGAAAAAAACATATCCAGATTTTTATTTATTTACTTATTTAACTTTTGGTTGTGAATTGAAACAAGATCATCAGTTTTACATTAAACAAATCATGCATTTTGCTTCATCTCAAATGAATGCAATCCTTTCCATGCGACAATAGGCATCCCACTTCCCTATGGTTCCTAGTTCCATTCCACCCACTTTCCCATCCCTTCTCAACTTTGTCCTTAGGTAAATGTTACCATTTTTATTTGAATGACTGACCATTCTATGGTAAGCATAGTTTACTATTGTTCTTAGTCCCCTTATATACCTATCTAGTTTTGTTGTTGCTAGGTGCTCTTGAGTCAGTTCCGACTCATAGCAACTCCAGGCACAACAGAATGAAACACTGCCTTGTCCTGTGCCATCCTCACAGTTGGTGCTACGCTTGAACCCATTGTTGCTGCCACTATGTTGATCCATCTCGTTGGGAGTCTTCCTCTTTTTTGCTGCTCCTCCACATGATCAAGCATGATGTCTTTCTCCAGGGACTGGTCTCTCCTGACAACACGTCTAAAGTATGAAAGAAGAAGTCTGGCCATCTTGGTTTCTAAAGAGCATGTTGATTGTACTTCTTCCAAAACAAATTTGTTTGTTCTTCAGGCATTTCATGGTACCTTTAATATTCTTCTCCATCACCAGAAGTCAATGCATCAATTTTTCTATGGTCTTTCTTATGTGTTGTTCAATCTTCATATGCATATGTGGCTACTGAAAGAAAATACCATGGCTTGGGTCCCTTTAGTCCTCAAACTGACATCTTTGCTCATCAACACTGTAAACAGGTCTTGTCTAGCAGATTCGCCTAATGCAATACATCATTTGATTTCTTGACTGCTATTTCCTCAAGATTGTGGAGCCAAGTAAAATGAAGTCTTTGACAACTTCAATCTTTTTCATTTATCATGATGTTATGTATTGGTCCTGTTGCGAGAATTTTTGTTTTCTTTATATTAAGGTGTAACTCATACAGAAGACTGTGATCTTTGATCTTCATCAGAAAGTATTTTAGTCCTCTTTGTTTTCAGCAAGCAAGATCATATTATTTGCATATCACAAGTTGTTAATGCTTCTTTCTCCAATCCTGATGAGACATTCTTTTTCATATAATCCAGCTTCTCGGTCTATTTGCTCGTAATATGGATTTTATAAGTAGGGGTAAATAATACAAACCTGGTGCGCATCCTTCCTAATTGTAAACTACTCAATGTTCCCTTAGTCTGTTAGAATGATTGCCTCTTAGTCTATGTACAGGATCCTCATGAACACTACTAAATGTCCCAGAATACTCATTTTCCATAATGTTGTCATAGCTTATCACGATCCACACAGCAAAAAGCCTTTGCACGGTCAATAAAGCAGAGCTCTGGTAGCATAGCGGTTACAAATTGAGCTGCTAACCTAAAGGTCGGCAGTTTGAAACTACCAGCTGTTCCACAGGAGAAAGATGAGGCTTTCTGCTCCTGTAAAGATTTACAGCCTCAGAAACCCAGTGCAGGGTCACTATGAGTCAGAACCGACTCCACAGTATTTAACAACAACAACAACAAACATCTTTCTGGTGTTCTCTGCTTTCAGTCACGATCCATCTGACTTCAGCAATGGTATCCCTCATTCCACGTCTTTGTTTGAATCCAGCTTGAGCCTGTCACAGCTCCCTGTCAATGTACTGTTGCAGGTGGTTTTGAATGATCTTTAGCAAAATTTTACTTGCATGTGACATTAATGATAGTGTCTGATGATTTCTGCATTCTGTTGGGTCACCTCCCTTTGAAATAGGCACAAATATGAATCTATTCCAATTAGTTAGCCATGTAGCTGTCTTCCTTATTTCTTGGCATAGATGAGTGAGTACCTCCAGCGCTGCACCAGTTTGTTGAAATTTTTCAATTTGTATTCCATCAGTTCCCAGAGCCTTGTTCTTTGCGAATATCTTCAGTACACATTGAACTTCTTCCTTCAGTACCATTGATTCTCCATCATATGCTACCTCTTGAAATGGTTGAACATCAACCATTTCTTTTTGGTACTGTGTTTCTGTGTATTACTTCCATCTTCTTTTGAAGCTTTCTGCAACATTCAATATTTTACCCATAGAATCCTTCAATATTGCAACTCAAGGCTTGAATTTTTTCTTCAACTCTTTTAACTTGAGCAATGCTAAGTATGTTCTTCCCTTTCGGTTTTCTAACTCCAGGTCTTTGCACATTTTGGTATAATATTTGACGTTGTCTTCTAGAGCTGCCCTATGAAATTTTATGTCATCTCCTCATTTCTTCCATTTGCTTTAGCATTTCTACACTGGATAACAAGTTTCAGAGTCTCTTCTGACATCCATTTTGGTCTCTTCTTTCTTCCTTGTCTTCTTAATGGTCTTTTGCTTTCTTCCTGTATGATGTTCTTGATGTCATCCCACAACTCTTCTGGTCTTCGGTAATTTGTGTCTAATCCATTAAATATGTTCTTGAGATGATCTCTAAATTCAGTTGGGATATGTCCAAGATCATATTTGGGCTCTTGTGGACTGGTTTTAGTTTTCTTCAGCTTCAGCCTGAACTTGCATATGAACAATTGATAGTCTGTTCTACAGTCTGCCCCTGGCCTTGTTTTGGCTTTTCCATGGTCCTTCCACAGATATAGCCAATTGGATTTCCATGTACTCCGTTTGGTGAAGTCCATGTGGATAATCATCTTTTATGTGGTTTGCAAATGACCAAGTCATTAGTCTTATAAAATTCTATCATATGATCTTCAGCATCATTCTATCACCAAGTTCATATTTTCCAACTACTGATCCTACCTCTTTATTGCCAACCTTTACATTTCAATAACCAGTAATTCTCAACATACCATGATTACATGTTTGATCCATTTTAGATGAAAAGATTCATAGAAGTCTTCAATTTCATCATTGACTATAGTGGTTGGTGTGTAAATTTGAATAATAGTGGTATTAACTATTCTTTCTTATAGGGATATAGATATTATCCTATCACAGATGTTGTACTTCATGATAGATCTTAAAATGTTCTTTTTGATTATGAATGCGACACCATTCTTCTTCACTTTGATATTCCTGGAATAGTAAACCATGTGATTTTCAGATTCAAAATGGCCAATACTTGTCCACTTCAGGTCACTGGTGGTGGTGGTGTGTTGTGGAGTTGGTTTCGACTCATAGTGACCCTGCACAGGGTTTCCGAGGCTGTAAATCTTTACAGGAGCAGAAAGTCTCATCTTTCTCCTGTGGAACCACTGGTAGTTTCCAACTGCTGACCTTCAGGTCAGCAGCCCAACTCGTAACCACTACGCTACCAGAGCACCTAGTACCTAGAATATCGATGTTTATGCATTACATTTTATTTTTCACAACTTCTAATGTTTCTGGATTTGTACTTCATACATGGATAAGATAATATCCATATTGCTACAAGAATGTTGTAATTATTAGTAGATGTTTGCAGCTATATCCCTTCTTTTGAATTGTGCCCCATCAGCAAATGAAGGTTCTGAGGGCATTACTCCATTCTCATTATCACAGTCAACACTACTTTGAGGAGGCAGCTTTTCTCCAGTCATATACGTTGCTTTCCAACCTGAGGGTCTCATTTTCTGGCACTACATCTGACAATATTCTGGTGTTCTTCATCATGTTTCAATATTCAATGTTCTGGTGCTCTTTGACAGTGTTTCACTGCTATTCATAAGGTTTTCGGTGGTTAAACACACAGAATTAGTCCACCTCTCCTTCTTCCTAGTCAGTCTTAGTCTGGAAGTTCAGC
The DNA here is from genome assembly GCF_000296735.1 of Chrysochloris asiatica. Lineage (NCBI taxonomy): Eukaryota > Metazoa > Chordata > Mammalia > Afrosoricida > Chrysochloridae > Chrysochloris > Chrysochloris asiatica. The sequence continues at coordinate 4,184,041 of NW_006408561.1, forward strand.
TGAAATCTGTCCATCATGCATGTCCTTGCCAGCATTCAAAATGCTGGTGGTATAACTTATAGCATCAAAGCAACCTGCAAGACACCACAGTGTGACAAACTAACAGATGAGTGGTGGATACCTATGTACTGCTTGGCTGAAAATTGGGCCATGAAGGTGAGTTCCTTTCCAGACCTGAAGGATGGTCAAGGGCCGTAGTCTCGGGTCCCTGCAGTCTCTTTCTGGTTAGTAAGACCAGTCTTTTTTTTAAACATAATTTTGAGTTTTGTTCTACTGGGTTGATAGGGATGCACAATCTAGACATTGACTATCAAAAAAGCGGGGTGGAGGTTCATAATGGCAGGAAGTGACTGTCTTACAAACTTTCATGTGTGTGCTTCGTTTTAGAATGAGGGGACAAAGGAGAATTCCCACTGACTAGGTTTCCTCTTTTCTAGATGGGTCTGGTGAAAGGAGTTTGAGGGATAATACTGATAGGATTTTATGATTTCAATTGTGAGTAATTGTTAGTAGGATAAATTGTGATTGTTAAAACTGTAATGGTAGAAGATGTGTAATTAACAGGAGGGAGTAGTTATCTTTAATTTCTGGAACAGACGATCCCAGAACCATTATTAAGAAAGAGCATGAATGCAGTGTGGGATCCCTGCTTGGAAAAGTGGTGATAGCAGAGGTGATAGCATGGAAACAGAGCAGTCTTGGATTCCAGGTCCATAGACTAAGTGAGGCTGTGTGCTTATGGGCAGGTGGCTGGTTTGCAGAATAAGCCTTTTGGACATTTAAATGAATGTATATTTTTTGCATGTGTGCATCAAATACTTTTGCTCTGTTGATTTGTGACATCGAAGATGAAAATGGTCTAGTGTCTTTTTGGTTGTATGTGTTTTAGTGGATCATGTTAGGAGCAAGTATGACTTTACAATTTATTTAGATTTTATGCATATAGTTTCTAGGTGCCAAGCTGATAAGGATGTAATGTAATGGTTAGGGTTTTGTGTCAACTTGGTTAGGCAAAGATTTCCAGAAGTTTAACAGTTGGGATGCACTTATTACCATGGTGATGAAATGTAATACAGGCATAGTTAGCTCTATGATGAGCGGCTATGAGCAGCCATTCAATTGAATTCAATTGTTGGATTTTTGGGGGGGAAGCGTGACTTGCTCCCAATATAAAGGGCACTCAGGAGGGACTCTCTTT
>NW_006408561.1:4185338-4185872 GCF_000296735.1 Chrysochloris asiatica
ATATATATATATATATATATTTCACTGGTTTTGTTTTTCTAGAAAACCTGACTTAAGATAACCTCTTACTTTGGTGAAAGGCAACCGAGGCCTTAAAAACTTGTAAGTGGCCATTTAAAGGGCAGCTATTGGCTTCTCCTTATCCAGAGCAAAGAAGAATGATGAAAATTGAATATACATGGAAACAGTCCAATGAACTAATGAACAGTGAGAATATCAGTCTCCATGACACTGAAACCAGAAGATGGTGCTTAGCTACCACTGCCAACTGCTTGGAAAAGGATCCCATTAGAAGGTCCTGAATAGAGTGGGAGAAAACATGGCACCAAACTCAAATTCATAAAAAAGACCCTGCTTACTGGAGGAATACAGACTGATGAAACCTTGAGACTATCACTGTTGGTCATCCTTCAGGCCTGGAACTGAACTCATCCCTGAGGTTCAATTTTCAGTAGTAGATAGGTCTATAGTGGGAAAAACTGCACTTATGAGGTCTGCACATCATAAAATGATCAACTATTTGAGATCAAAAGG
>NW_006408561.1:4186338-4196044 GCF_000296735.1 Chrysochloris asiatica
AATCCTGATTTATTAGACCAGCAAATTGATTCTGTGAACTAGTTATTATATTTAAACTTACAGTGGGAGTGCGGTGGCTCCATATGATAAGCACTGGACTTTAAACTACAAGGTTGATAGTTCAAGTCCGCCAGCTGCTCCACAGGAGAAAGCTGAAACTTTCTGCTCCCTCAAAGATTTAAAGCCTAAGAAACCCTATACAGGGTAGGGATGAGTCAGAACCAACTCCACGGCACTTAACAGCAACAACATAGGACAGAGTAGAAATGCCTCATTAGGTTTCTTTATAGAATGTAATTCTTTATAGACGCAGATACCTTCATCTTTCTCCTGCATAACAGCTGGTGGACTCAAACCACCAACCTTTTGATTAGCAGAGCGCTGGTGGTGTAGTGGTTACGAATTGGGCTGCTAATCTCATGGTCAGCAGTTCGAAACTACCCTCTGTTCCATAGAAGAAAGATGAGGCTTTCTGCTCCTGTAAAGATTTACAGCCTCGGAAACCCTGTACACGGTCACTATGAGTCGGAACCCACTCCAAGGCACATAACAAAAACAACAAGAAGACTCCTTTATTTAATATATAGAGGAATGAATAGTTTTGAGGCTGCAAGAAATATCTTGTATTTGTCCATTGTGATGTTTCTTTGTCTTTAGTGACTTACACTAGGGTTGCTGCAGGAAATCATAAAACTGTATAAATTCTTGGAAAACCCTATACACCTTTAGAACTACCCCCACATCGGCATTCTCTCATAAGTGGGTATTTCAATCTTCTGAATTCTCAGATTTCAAAACTTGTCACTTTTAGCAGATGACTTTGCCTCCTACCTCACAGGGAAGAAGAAACCCTCTTCAATGCTTTCTTATGTAGCAAGGTACTGCCAAGCAAAAACACATGTTTCGGAGGGAATATATCAAGATCTGTTTTCTCTGGAAGGAGATGGCCTGAGGCATGCATTTATATTGATGAATGGGCAGAGAGTTAAGTCAGGTTATGTTGTTGTTAAGTGCCACCGAGTTGGTTCTGACCCATAGCAACCCAGTATAGGGTTTCCTAAGAGCAGCTGGTGAGCTTGAACTGCCAACACTGAGGTCCAGTACATTAACCCACAGCAACACACCAGGACTCCAGAACAAAACTGAAAATTTGTGATAAGGAGCTATAAGGGAATTCATGGGGATGGGCATCTTTATGTTGGGCCCAAAGAATGAGAAACACTGTATGTCATGTGGATTCTTGTTAAAAGACTTCTGTAGAGGAGATTCTCAATAATTAGGTGGACAAGATGACTTTTCTCCAGACATCTAAGTGTTTGTTCAGTTGTTGTTCTTGTTGTTGTTCGGTGCCATCGATTCGGCACCAACTCATAGCGATCCTATGCACAACAGAATGGCACACTGCCCGGTCCTGGGCCAACCTTACAATTGCTGCCACTTTGCCAATCCATCTTGCCGGGGGTCTTCCTCTTTTTCACTGACCCTCCATCCTACCAAACATGATATCCATCCCCAGTGATTGGTCCCTCCTGACAATATGTCTGCTACGACTTGACGGCACTTAACACCAACTCAAATTACAGCCCTTCCAAAACCAAACCCACAGCTCTCAGTTAATGGTGATACATAACTATCCTATAGGACAAAGTGGAACTGCTCCATAGGTTTCCAAGACTATAAATCTTCATGGGAGTTGACAGGCTCATCTTTCTTCCAACTGCCGACCTTTCAGTTAGCAATCTAGTGACCAACCTATTGAGCCACCAGGGGTCCATATTATACCTCGTGGTGGTGGTGGGTGGGGTGGTGTGCCGATTAGTTGGTTCTGACTCATAGCGACCCTGTGTGGGGTTTCCGGAGGCAGTATATATTTATGGGCACAGACAACCTTATCTTTCTCCCCTAGAATGGCTGGTAGCTTTGAAATGCTGACCTTGTGGTTAGCAGCACAATGCATAATCACTACATTACCAGGGCTCCTTACAGTTCTCAGCTACAAAAAATACTAAAAAACAATTTCCAAAATTAAAAAGAAATGGCAAAGGACTTGAATAGACATTTACCAAAGAGAAAATTGTTGTTGTTGTTTTTAAGAGTCATTGAGTCAGTTCTGACTCATAGTGACCCTGTATAGTGTTTCCATGGAGTGGCTGGTGGATTTGAACCCCCAATCTTGTGGCTCAAACTAACCTCATAATGGAGCACTAATCCTACAGTGCCACACCAGGACTCCAAAAGAGTAACTACAAATGACCAAAAAGCACATGAAAAGATGTTTAATGTCATAGTCATCTGTTATTGTTGTTAATTGCTGTCCAGTTGGTTCCAACTTATAGCGGCCCTGTATAAGGTTTCCTAGGCTGTACATCTTTGCAGGATCAGAAAGCCTCATCTTTTGCCTGTGGAGCAGCTGATGGGTCCGAACAACTGACCTTGTTGTTCCCCGTCCAGTGGTTATCTTACAGAGCCACCATGCTCCACATTGTTGTTGTTAAGTGCCATTGAGTTGCTTCTGACTCATGACCTTGTCTAGAGTTTCCGAGGACCGGCTGGTGGGTTTGAACCTCAATCAGTCCAGTACATTATCTTGCAATCTCACACTAGGATTCCACATTAGTCATTAGGGAAATGTAAATCACAACCCCAATGAGACATCATTTTATACTCACCAGGATGACTATGATTTTAAAAACCAGAAACGAACAAGTCTTGGCAAGGACAAAGAAATGACAATCCTCATCCATTGCCAGTTGGATCATAAAATAGTTCAGACACTGTGGAAAACAGTTTGATAGTTCTTCAATAACTTAAACAGAATTGCCATACGATCCAGCAATTCCAGCATAAAACAGAAATTGTATACCAGTGTTTATTGCAGCATTATTTGTAGTAACCCAAAAGCAGAAATAGCCAACGGATGGAGGGCTAAACAGTACGTGGTTTCTATACACAACAAAATATTATTTGGCAATAAAGAAATGAAGGCCTAATGTATGCTACAATGTAGATGAACATTGAAAACATTATGCTGAATGAAATAAGTCAATCACAAAAGGACAAAAAAATTGTGTTATCTCACTTATATGAAATATCTAGAATAGGTAAGTATACAGACACCAAAGGTTATCAGTGCTTACCAGTGATGGGTGAGAGGGAACGGGGAAAGAGGAACCTACTGGTAGCATAGTAGTTATGAATCGGGCTGTGAATTGCAAGGTCAGCAGTTAGAAATTACCAGTTGTTCCTCGGGAGAAAGATGAGGCTTTCTGCTTCTGTAAAGACTTATAGCCTTGGAAATGCTGTATAGGGTCGCTGAAAGTCGGAACCAACTCCACGGCACATAACAACCACCACCACAACAACAAGGGACACTAAGATTCTAGGTGTGATGAAAAATATCTGGAAATGGATAGTGGTGATGGCTGTATGATAAATAATCAGTGACACTAAGTTGTACATGTAAAGAAATATTGAAATAGCAAAATGTTTTGGTTTTACCATTATTTTTAAGAAGTGGTTACATCGAACTCCAGATTAAGACTGACAACTGATCATTTTGGACTTTTCTTGAATCATGAATAAGAAAAAAAAAAATGCTCATGTAATGTTGAGTGTTTGGTCCTGATTTTAAAGAGGAAGTAGGGTTTCTACTACAAAATGAAAGCAAGGAGGAACATATTTGGAACCTAGGTCATTCTTTGCTTTTTACTAGTACCATGCCCAGTGATTAAAAATTAGTGGAAAACCTTTGGAATCTATGTTAGACTCATGAAAGGCTCACACCTTTTACAAGAGAAGATTTGGATCATCTCATCAATGATTCCAACCATTTAAGCTTCTGGCTGAGGGCAAAGGAAGCTTGGATAAAATAGTGGAGGAAGAATGTTATAAATACCAGCTGCAACCTCATGACCCGTGGTAGCTACCTTTATTTTCTTTCTTAAACTGTGTTCTCTTCTCCCTCATTTTGTCATTTGTGGTTAACTTCACAATTTAGTCTATATATTTCAGTATTTCAATGCTCAGTTGTGACTCAACTAGTGGAGGAAAAAACAATCCAAAGATAGATGAAGTTATGGACGAGCTTCTGCATCTCAAAAGGAGAAGGTGAGTGTCACTTCTTTTGTACAAGAGAGAATTGCATTATAAGAAGTTGGAAAATGTTGTTACTTCAGGTGTGGTTTTAAAATTTATATGAGAAGAAAGGCAAATGGATGCTGTATAGCCAAAGGGATATTACCATACTGTTCCAATTCTATTGGAGCATGACTTTCTGGGCTTTAGAATCTGGAAAGCTAAAGACTAGACAGTGTTTCAAGACTCCATTGAAGTGTAACTAGGGTTACTCATGCTTGCTGCCAAGCAGATACACCCCTGTCAGACTTGGCAGACAGAAGCAAACATCACAAGGCAGGGGCCATGCTATTTTCTGGCAAGCACAGCTGCAGAGGGTTGCGTTGTTATTTTTTTTGCTGCAGCTGTTGCAGAGGTTCTGGAAACCAGATGCTAGATCCATAGAGATCAAGCAGCAGTTGGTTGCAGTGGGGGCCTATCTGCTGGAAAGTTCCATGGTATGGTTAGGTATTTCTCCTAGCTGAACCGTCAATGGCTGTGTAACATCTGGCCTTAGTTCCTCAGCCCTCATAGACATCCTGAAAGTGAACCAATATCCTGTTATAAATTCCTTTCTACTTTAACTAGTGAGTGTACTTCATTGTCTAAAACTAGGTCACTAGTATGCTTCTAAACTTGTCAGAGGCAAGGGGAATGTAATTTTCCAATTTGGGGTGGAGGGGTGAGGTGGCGATAGATGGATGTTTGAGAATCAAATACAATAACCACCTGACTTTCCATGCACTCCATACCACTGAAATTTGGTGTCTACCTTCTCTGTTACTGCTTTGCTAAGGTCACCAAGAGTCCTTTGTAAGCTACTTCATTTAATCACTATTATAGCTAGTAGGTACTATTATCCACATTTTACAGATGTAAAATTTAGTTATAGAGAGACAAATAATCAATTCACAGACAGACATTTAGAGCTGGCTGTAAGTTTTCTCATAGATTAGTTAATATAACCCCTCATTATGCTACCAAGAAAACCCAGTCCAGAAACGAGGTTGCACTTTATAAAAAGATCACCTAATGTGTTAGAAGTAGGACCTAGATTAGAATCCAGATTTTCTAACTTTGTGTCCAATACTGATAATAAGTCATGAATGCACATACTAGATAGAATTAATGAAAATGAAAATACACACAGTTAAAAAAGTGTTTAACCATCTTCAGAATTTAGTTTCCCCAAGTTCTACAACCATTTAAAAAGTGTCAAGCAAAGTCATATAAGAAAAGGATTTCCATTTTGTGAGGGCAAAAGTTTATTCAATTTGGGAGGGTCCATTAAAAAAAAAACAAAACCATATGACAATGTAAACACATTGGTAGGACCTGAAAGTAATTGGACTCCAAGGTGCACTCCCTCCTTATTCTTCCTATATTCTGATATTCAGGTCCTACGCTATCTCTCTCATATTGTATTAAAGTTGGTGTATGGAACCAAATAGGACACAGTAGGAGTGATGTTATGTCACTTCTGAGGCTAGGTCTAAAAAGACATTGTGGCTTTAGCCTCTCTCTCTTGGGTCACTCAATCTGGAGGAACCTAACTGCTATGTTGTAAGGATCCTCAGACAGCCTTTTGGAGAGACCCACATGGTTAGAAATTGAGGCTTCTAGTCTTTAGCCATGTGCGCCATCTTGGAAGTAGATCCTCCAGTCTCAGACAAGCCTTCACACAAGGTTGCAGCCTTGGTTGACAGCTGGACTGCAACCTCATGAGATAGTCTGAGTCAGAATCACCCAGTTAAGGTGCCCCTAGATTTTGGACTCTCATAAACTGTGTGAGATAATAAAAAGTTTATTATTTTCATCTATAAAATGGAGATAATACATGTCCTATCTGCATTACTGGAGAATAAGAGCATTTATGATTTTTCAAATTATAAACTTTGTATGATTGCCAGCTTCTAACATGGAAGTAAGTACGTGGCTTTATTCTTACTGAAATGTTCCTTTGAGAGCAATTCTTGTAGTTATTTAAGCCAAAGGGACCCATGAAAATCAGTGTTAATAGTGGGAGTAATTATGTTTTACATGTAGTTTTTGAATCTGAGTAAGTACTTCTTTCTGTGAAAGGAAAAATGACTCTGCAGCCTGTATATTTGTGAACATCTTTCATTGGAACAAATTGGACAGCACCATGATGCGCTCCTGGAGTGGAAAGGGCCTTTAGAATTTTGCCAAAAGTTTTTCCCTGAATCAGTTTAGATTCTCCTCATTCTTACCAGTTGCCAGCTTTTGACTCAGACTGTTCTGGATGATCTGGAATATGGAAATGGAGTAGACATCACATACCCCCATCCTAATGACTTTCCTCATCCATCAAAATGCCCCCTTCTGGATTGCAGAGCTCAGTGCCAACTGGGCCACAGTGCTGGGCAAAGTAGAAGTAGACAGGGAACAAGGCTGAGTCGGTTGTTTGCTCCATCTTTTGTTGGTTCCTGAACTTGCTGTACCTGCTCAGCTGGTCCTGAACTCTCACTCTGGCTTTACTCACATCTCTGGACTTGCTTCTTACTTTCTTTTACCTCTCTACCTTCCCTCATAATTTAGAATAATTCAGAAGCATCATCACAGACCTATTTAAAAAAATATATATGTATGCAAAAAATATGCAATTGGTATTTATTCTCCTCTACTGAATCTGTATGAAATGTTCCTGCTGCCTGGTTTTGTTTTTAATTATATTATAAGCACTAGGAAGCCCTGGTATGGCAATGCAAGAGAACGCACTGGACTGAAAGTCAGTTTCAATCGCAAGGTGGGCAGTTCAAATTCACCAGCTGCTTCTAGGAAACCCTATACAGGGCTGCTAAGAGTCAGAACCGACTCGACAGCAATGAACAGCAACAACAACGATAAGCACGTGATAAATTGGAACCTTTCTACCCAAAACTTTTTATTTTGGACTAGTTTTAGATTTACAGGAAAGTTGCAAAGACAGTGCAGAGATATTCTGTAGACCATTCATTCACTCAGTTTACCTTATTGTCACTATCTTATTACGTGGTACATTTATGACAATAAGAAACCAACTTTACAGATTTTATTTAGATTTCACTAGTTTTTGTTTTTTCTTTTAATGTCTTTTTTCTGTTCCCAGTTCTAACCCAGGCTTCCTTATTACATTGAACTGTTAGGGCTCCTTAGTCATCGTCTCTGGTTTTTATTTGTTTTTCAGGGTTTCCTTGACTTTGATGACATTGACAGTTTTGAAGAACACTGGTCAGGTATTTTGTAGAATGTCTGATGTTTTCTGCATAGTTAGACTGGGTTTTTCAGAGGATGACAATAGAGGTGACATGGCATTCTCATCACATCCTACCAGTGGTACATGATCTCAATATGACTATCACTGGTGATGTTAACCCGAATCACTTGATTAAGGCAGTCTTTGCCAGTTTTTTCCAATGCAAGGCTATGCTCCTCCCCTTTTTGTACTTTATCCTTTGGAAGCAAATCATGTAGCTCAGCTCAGACACAAGGAGTTAAGGGAATCAAGCACCGATTTCTGGAGGGTGGAGTACCTGCAAAAATTATTTTTAATTTGTATGGAAGGAAAAGAGACGTGGTGGCACAGTGGGTTATGTGTTAGGCTGCTAACTGCAAAGATCGAATTCGCCAGCTGCAGGAGAAAGATGAGAATTTCTGCTCCCATAAAGATATACAGTCTCAAAAATCCTACACAGAAAAACAACAATGAGATATCATCTCACACCAGCAATAACAGCAAAGGTCAAAAAAGTTGTTGTTGTTGTTGTTATGTGCCATCGAGTCGGTTCCAACCCATAGCGACCCTGTATAGGGTTTCCGAGGGTGTAAATCTTTATGGGAGTAGAAAGCCTCATCTTTCTCCCGTGGAGCGCCTGGTAGTTTCGAACCGCTGACCTTAAGGTTTGCAGCCCGATTCGTAACCACTACGCTACCAGAGTAGAGGACAATAAATGCTGGCGAGGATGTGGAGAGACTGGGATGCTCCTGCATTGCTGGTGGGATTGCAAAATGGTCCAACCTCTCTGGAAAGCAATATGGTACTTCCTCAGAAGTTTGGAAATAGAAATACCTTATGATCCAGCAATTCCTCTACTTGGTATTTACCCACAAGAAATACAAGCCATAACATGAGTAGATATATGCACACCCAATGTTCATAGCAGCACTATTTACAATAGCAAAAAGATGGAGACAGCCTAAGTGCCCATTAACAGAAGAATGGATAAACAAACTGTGGTACATACACACAATGGAATATTATGCTACCTTGAAGAATAACAAGGAAGCTGTAAGCTATCACATAACATGGATGAACCTTGAGAATATTATGTTGAGTGAAATTAGTCAGTCACAAAAGGAGAAATACTGCATAGGACCACTATTGTAAAAGACTAAAAACAACCCATACGAAAGGGGGGTGGGTGAGTTTCTTTGCTGGTTACCAGGATGTAGGGAGTGGGGGGGGAGGGAAGGTGGAGCACAGGACAGGGAATAGACACAGGATAGTTTGGGAGCTGGGGATGGGCAATACACAAGAAGGGGGAGGGGAACTCGAAGAACAAGGCAGATGGAAAAACAATGAGGCAGGGTTGCATGGGCTAAGTGGGACAGAGGTAAATAATGATGTATGCACAACCTTGGAACAACAGGGCTCTGTAATATAGGGATTGAGACATGGTTGGAATGGGCAAAAGGGGGGAAATAATGTTAAGATGCTTGGCTGTCTTTTGAATCCTGGTTTCCCTTACATACCATTATAAAATAGACATTTGAGGGGGAGAGAAAGGAATAGCCAGAAATATCACCATAAAAATCTTGTAAGTCTGTCTTCTGCCTATAACTGATTGGAATACCTAAAATGGGGCTACAACATGCCCAGTGAAATATGCTTCCTGTGAAGCCTCCACATTACATAACACCATAGATGGAATCATGAACCCAATCCAGAATCTTCAGAGGAGGGAAATTTCCACTTGAAAAGACAAGCAGACCAGCCTAGGGCAACTAGAAGAACAGAAGATACTTCTTGAAAGAAAGACCGACAGGAAAAATACAAAACAATAACGGCTGTCCGACTGATTACTACAACAACAAGCAAGTTGCTCACCCAGGAGATATCAAGGCAAGTGGTCGGGTCCCCTCAGGGCAAGCCTCCATCCAAGACTAAGGCTCAATGGGGATACATAAGCAGACATGCGCTCAGATGGGTGACCACGTTGGTCACCAATTAGGGGAAGTGAGGGGAAAACAGAAGTGAAGTTGCGAACTAAGCCCTACAATGCTCAATAGACTCTTGTGAACCTGGGTGGAGACCTGGTTGGCCAGCAGTGTAGCAAGACCTGGGGACTTCTGGGCCCAGAGTCAGTGACATAGCCACAAAGGACTAGAGTGGAGAGTGAAGCGTCTAGCTGATAAGAAGAGAGGGCATAAGCATAAGAACACATACACTTGCAGATAATACCCACTTGACCTGGCTTCAAAGGCTGGATGATCAGAGCTCAACTAGAAGAAGAAAAAAGAGGGAAAAAAAGAGTAATCTGATACAATTTGATGAACTTGACCTACACCTATGGATGCAGTAGCTCAAAAGAGG
>NW_006408561.1:4196654-4197795 GCF_000296735.1 Chrysochloris asiatica
GGGGGGGGGATAAATAAACAACATAAAACCCCCCACAAAACCCCTACACAGGATCACTATGGGTCAGAATTAACTAGATGTCAGTAGGTATAGAAGGAAAATATGTCTCTTCTTCCTCATTTACGTATTCAATCTTCTATGTGTATCAGTAAGGCCTCCTGAATTTACACTTTGGGTTATAATTTATTAGTACTACATTATATATTTTAATGTTCAAATTATTCCAAATTTGGAATAAAATATGACACGAATAAACACATATACACCCATGTTCATTGCGGCACTAGTTACAACTGCAAAAAGATAGAAACCATCAAAATGTACAGAAATGGAAGAATGGATAAATAAACTTTGGTACATACACACAATGAATACTATACAATATTAAAGAATCTCGATGAATCTGTGAAATACCATATAACATAGATGAACTGGAGGACATTATACTGAGTTAAATTAATCAATTAATTTCAAAAGGACAGATATAGCATGAGATCACTATTGAAAAATATCAAGAAAAAATTTTCACGCTAAAAGAACCATTCTTTGATGCTTACTAAGGGTGAGAGGGAATGGAGGGTAAGTCACTGGCTAAAGGTTAGACATGTGTTAACTTTGGATGAAGGGAAAGGCAATATACAGCAGAAGCAGGGAAAGGCAATATACAGCAGAAGCAGGGAAAGACATGGGGAGGAGTGCAAGAGTTAAAGGCACCAGAGATAACTACTGTTATATACACAGTTCTACAATAGTGGTGATCTACGATTAGATACATAGACATGCAGGCTGAATGAGTGCAGGAGTGAGAGTGGGAGTATACCCACAAATATGTACAGGTTTGACAGAGGATGTTTGTACATGGGTGTGGCTATGTCTTTCTTCATTTTAGATCCATCATCTGTATTATTGTGAGAACTGAATGAGATAATATATGTTAGTGTCGCATGCATGTAAAATTTTACTCAAGATAATTCAACCTTTGTTGTAAACAGATCAATGATTATGTAAGAGTATGTAGGCTGCCAAGTTATGAAAACTTCTTAGTCATTATCAAATAACTTGAGTGTATGGGTTTCTGGGCCTGGAGGCTTAGGACCATAGTTTCAGGGGACACCATGGTCAGTTGGCATAACTCAGTCCC
>NW_006408561.1:4200120-4206321 GCF_000296735.1 Chrysochloris asiatica
ATCCATATCGTCAAAAGCCTTTGTATTGTTAATAAAGCACAGGTAAATACCCTTCTGGTATTCTCTGCTTTCAGTTCTTTGTCAATATATTGTTGCAGCCATTTTTGAATTATCTTCAGCAAAATTTTATTTACATGAGGTATTAATGATATTGTCCTGAGCCCCACCCAGAACATTCAGGGGCGGGGCATTTCCAATTGAAAAGACCAACCCAGAAAGGCTAGAGGAACAGAGGATACTTCTTGAAAGAAAAACCAATAGGGGAAGAAAAACAAAAGCAGACTGTTTGGCTGTGACAATATTAAGCAAGCTGTCTGCCTTTGAGCCATTAAGACAAGAAAATTCAGCCCAGCAGGGTAAACTCCTTTCTAAGACTGAAACTCAAAGGGAGCACACAAACAGTCTTATACGCTCTCTGGTGACTGTTCTGATCAACTTATACGTGGAAGTGGGGGAAATGCAGCAAAGAAGACATGGGCTGAGATTGGCCATATTCTATAGACACCTGATGGCCTTGAGATGACAGAGAGAAGAGGATGGGCTTGCTAGTTTGAAGTTAAGGGAGATATGTGAACTCTAGAGCCCAAAGACACTGACCTAGCCCCTGGTGGCTAGAGTTAAGAATGAAGCAGCCAGCTGATCTGAAGAGGAGGGAGACATGCAAGAACTCCCAGACTTGCAGACAATACCCTTTGGATCTAGTGTGGATAGCTTGCTGAACAGCATTAGACCAGATGAAGATAAAGAAGTATGATGCATGGAGCAAGCATAAATTGCTACAACCTGATCTACTGGACCCTTGCTTATGGATGAGGCTATCCCAAATTCCAACTGAATAGGGAAGGGTTCTTCATATCAAGGACAAAGCATGTTTCCTCAGTACACTGGGTTGACAGGGACTGGTAACTTAGACTTCAGCTACCAACACTGGGGGACTATAGAGGCATGAAGTGACTGGCTTATAAGTTTTCATGGGAGTGCTTAGTGTCAGAACAAGGGAAGTAAGACAAAAAAGCAGTATCTTGTCCAGATGGGTCTGGTGATGAGGGGGATAGGATTTTATGATTCAATTCAAGTATAACTGTTTTCAGGTCTAGTGGTGATTATCACAACTGTAAATGTAGAAGAGGTGTAAGTAAAAGGGGGGAGCAGTTAATCTCTCATTTCAGGAACAGGGAACCTAGGACCATCGAGAGGAGAAGAACATGAGAGGAATGAGGGATCCTAACCAGAAAAGCAGTGACAACAGGAATGGTGGCAGAGGTGATGGCATAGAAAGATAATGCAGCAGAGGACATAGAAAGACAGAAAGCAGTGTGTCTGTGGGCAGGAGACTGGCTTGCAAAATGTGCCCTTTGGACATTTAAATAAATATATATTTACAATGTGGTATGTGTACATCAAAGGAAAAAAGAAAAAGAGAGAGAGAAAGATAATAAAGACCAAGTAAAAAAAGGTGAAAAATGACCAAAATATTGGCTAAGGGTGCATGGGAGGGATTGTACTCATATCAATGATTTGCTGCATGTATAATTGGTGATCTACCCTGTAAGCCTTCAGTCACCCAATACACAATAAAAGTTTAAAAAAAAACAACAACACCAAAAGGCAACTATACACATGGACCTCACCAGATCTATGGGAAGTGATGGTAGAGAAACTCAGTATCCTCAGCCAAATAAAGCCAGGGCAGACTGTGGAACATACCTTCAATTGTTCATATGCAAGTTCAGACTGAAGCAGAGAAAAATTTAAACAGTCCATGAGAGCCACAATAAGACCTTGAATATATTTCACCTGAATTTACAGACCATCTCAAAACCAAATATTATGCATTAGACACTAATGACTGAAGACCAAAAGAATTGTGGGATGACATCAAAAGCATCATACAAGTAGAAAGCAAAAGGTCATTAGAAAGCTAGGAAAGAAAGAAAGAAAAGACCAAAATGGATGTCGGAAAAACTCTGAAAATTGCTCTAAAGCATCTTGAAGAACATAAGAAGTGAAAAAGATGAACAGAACATTTCAAAGAGCAGCTCAAGAAGACAAAGCCAAATATTATAATGAAATGTGCAAAGACCTAGAGGTAGAAAAACAAAAGGGAAGAACACACTCCACATTTCTCAAGCAGAAAGAACTGATGAAAAAATTCAAGTCTTGACTTGAAAAATTGAAGGATTATATGGGCAAAATATGGAATGCTGTAGAAAGCATCAAAAGAAGATGGAAAGAATATGAAAAAAAAGAAATGGTAGATGTTTAAGCATTTCATGAAGTAGCACATGAGCAAGAACTGATGGTAAGGAAGAAAGAAGAACAAGCTTCACTGAAGGCATTGGAGAAACAAGGCTCTAGGAATTAATGAATTACCAACTGTTGCAGCTCTGGAGATGCTTACTTGTCTATATCAAGAACTTTGGAAGACAGCTACCTGGACAGCTGATGGGACGACATCAATATTTATGCCCTTCCATTAGACAACTCCTCTAATGGAAAATTGGTGATCTATCCTGTAGGTAGATCTGTTCCACATGGTCCTTGTAGAGGCTGTCAATTACAGTACTGCATTTTAACCCTTCTCCCAGTAACAGAGGTGACCACATGAATGTCAGTAAATATCTTCCCTTCATGTGGAGAAACAAACTGTCGGCAATAGGAGATACTGAGAAGGAGACAGGCAGCTGTGAGAGAGAGCAAAATGACATTGGTTGTGTTCCTGGAGTCATCTATTCCTGAAGCTTGAATGCACCAAATGAAGTCTCTTCTATTGTTTACACTTGTTTGAATTGAGTTTCTGCAACTTGTTAAAGCACCCTGGCTAATACAGGAACTTTTGCAAAATGTGTAAGCTTGGTTTACAAGTCTGAAATTCCTGATTCAGTAGGTTTGGAATAAGACTGAAGCATGTATGTTGTGTATAAATTTCCCCCAAAGATGAAAATTCTAACCTCTATTCCCCTGCCCAAGTTGAGAACCACTACTTTTTTGTTTTTTGACTTCAATTCATAGGATAAATTTGATCATATTCAGTTCATGGCATTGAACTCAGCTCATCATTGTTCTATGTTATTTTAATTTTGTTGTATCCTCATGTTCCACTCCCATTACCACTACCCCCAAAGACCACCATTCTAAAGTACCATCTTTTTATTCAAATAATGCATAAATGCCTTCTACATTTTTTTGTTAACTGCTGCAGTTATCTAACTAATTAAGATATGTGACTGGAATATATGAAAGGGAGTACTTCCAGTTCATGAATCTGGAGAGCTTATATAGAAAGAGATTTAAAAGACACACACACACATACACGCAAGTATTATCATGGATAAAGAGGGACATTAAACCACTCATTAACAGTTGTTTTCAAGATGACACCATGTGAGTCAGAATAGAACAGTACTCCATAGGATTTCCAATGGTTAAAATCTTGGAAGTAGATCACCAGGTCTCTGGGTAGACTTGAACTTTCATCCTTTTGGCTAGCTGTGAAGCACACAAATCAAGGGACATAGGCAAAAACATAATAACCCTAAATGTTTATGCATCTAGCAATAATTCTTGAAAATTGTTGTTGCTGTTGTTAAGTGCTATTGAGTCAGTTCGGACTCATGTGACCCTGCATATTTTTATTCTTTTTTCTGCTCTTTGGAAGAGCAGAAAGCTTCATATTTCTCCTATGAGTCTTGAAAATGAATGAAGCAAAATGTAATAGACCTAAAGGAAGAATAGAGAAATTCACATTTATACATGGTGATTTATGTTTTTCTCAGAAATGGAACAATACAATTTTTGAAAATCCAAACCAATTACTACTGAGACATTTCTGACTCATGGTGACCCCATGTGTGGCAAAGTAGAACTGTGCTCCACAGGATTTTCAATGACTGATTTTTTGGAAATAGATCACAAGGCCTTTTTTCCTAGACACCTCTGGATGGAGTCAAACTGCCAATTTTCTAGTTCATAGTCAGATGCTTAATCATTTGCACCTCCCAGGGACTCAGTAAGAAACCAGTAGGGTATAAAAGGGCAATATTATCAACTAACTTGACCTGTTTACATTTATAGAATTATTCCAACCAACATCAGCAAAACAGCCAATCTTTTCAAATGCACAGAGACCATTTATGAAGATAGTCAGGGCCATAAAATAAATCTTGAAAAATTAAAAGAATTAGAAATATACACAGTATATTAACTGACCAAAACAGAATTAAACAAGAAAACATAAAACATAAGACATAAACATTAAACATTAAACATTGAACAACACATTTCTAAACAAATCATGTGCCAGAGAATAAGTAATAGGGAAACTGGAGGGTATTTTGAATTGAGTGAAAATGAAAACACACCATCAAAATTTGTGGGATGCATACAAACCTGAGTTTTGAAGACATTTTTTAGATCTGAGTGTTTATATTAAACAGCAACCAAGATCTAAAATGAATAATCTGAGCTTTCAGTTTAAGAACGTAGAAAAAGAGAAGAAAGTTAAATACAAGCAAAGCAGAAGGAAATATAATAAAGAGCAGAAATCAATGGAATTGAAAACAGAAAAATAAAAGAGAAAATCACTCAAACCAAAAGTGGATTCATCGAGAAGATCAGCAAAATTTGTAAACCTGTAGCTCAATTGACCAGGAAAAAAGAGAAGAGATACAAATGACCAATATTAGAAATGAAAAGAGGCCTTCACTAGAGACACTAACATTAAAAGAACAGTTAGGGAATATGCCCCAAACTTTATTTCTCAAAATACAATAATGTAGTTGAAATAGATCCATTTTTAAAAAGGATACCAACTAACAAAGCTCCCACAAGAAGAAATAAATAATTGGAAAAAACCCTATATTTACTAAAGAAATTGGATTTTATGGTTAAAAACTCTCAACAAAGAAAACTCCAGCTTTCATTGGTGAATTCTACTTAATATTTAATGACATTATAACAATTCTACACAAACTCTACTAGAAATTAGTATAGGAAAGAGTAAAACAAGCAAACAATAACATAAAATAACCACATTGCTATTGTTAGGTGCTGTTGAGTTGGCTCCCACTGATAGCGACCCTATGTACTAGAATGAAACACTTCTCAATCCTGAGCCATCCTCAGGATTGTTTACACTTGAGTTCATTTTCTGCCAGTGTCAATCCATCTCATTGGGGGTCTTCCTATTATTTGCTGACTCTCCATTTTGTCAAGCATGATGTCCTTCTCCAGGGACTGGTCCCTCCTGAGAACATGCCCAAAGAACAAAAGACGAAGTCTCACCATCTTCTAAAGAGCATTCTGGTTGTATTTCTTTCAAAACAGATTTGTTTCTTCTTCTGGTAGTCTGTGGTGTTTTCAATATTCTTCACCTATACCATAATTCAACAGCACTGATTCTTCTATGGTCTTCACGTAGTAAATGATTGAAAATACCACGACATGGGTCAGGAGCACCTTAATCCTTAAAAAGACATCTTTGATTTTGAACACTGTAAAACATCTTTACAGCAGACTTGCCTAATGCAATACATTGTTGGATTTCTTTACTGCAGCTTCCATGAGTGTTAATTGTGAATTCAAGCAAAATGAAGTCCTTGACAACTTTAATCTCTTCTCTGTTTATCAAGATGTTGCAGTTGGGAGGATTTTTGTTTTCTTTATATTGAGGTGCAATCTGTGATGAAAGCTGTGGGCTGTCATCTTCATTGGTATTTCAAGTCCTCTTTGCTTCCAGAAAGAAGGATGTATGACCTGCATATCACAGGTTGTTAATAAGTCTTCATTCTGATACAACATTCTTCTCCATATAAACCAGCTTCTTGAATTATATGCATAGCATACAGATTGAATAAGTATGATGAAGGGATACAACTCTGGCATACACCTTTCCTGATTTTAAATAATTCAGTATCCCCTTATTCTGTTTGAAAGGCTATATCTTAACATGTACATGGGTTCTGGAATACCCATTCTTCATAGTATTATCCATAGTTTGCTATAATCCACATAGCTGAATGCATTTGCATAGTTAATAAAGCACAAGTAAACATCTTTCTGGTATTCTCTGCTTTTAGCCAAGATCCATCAGCAATAGTACCACTCATTCCATGTCCTCTTTTAAATCCCACTTGAATTTCTAGTGCTACCATTAATTGCTCATATGCAAATTCAAACTGAAGCTGAAGAAAATGAAAACAA
>NW_006408561.1:4208231-4216735 GCF_000296735.1 Chrysochloris asiatica
GCAAAGTGGCAGCATCAATGGGCTCAAGCGTGGCAATAGTAATGAGGTTGGCCCATGACCAGGCATTGTTTCATTCTGTTGTGCATAGGGTCACTATGAGTCAGTATCAACTTGATGGCACCTAACAACATCAACAACCTGTAGATGTACTGCTGTAATTATCTTCAGCAAATTATACCTGCTTGTGATATTAATAATATTATTTATTAATTTGCACATTCTGCTGAACCACTTTTCTTTTGAATGGGCACAAATATAGATCTTACCTGTCTTCCAAATTTCTTGGCATAGATGAATGAGTGCCTTCAGGGCTACATAAGTTTGTTGCAAGTTTTCAATTTATATTCCATCAATTTGGGGAATTTTGTTTTGTTTTTCTTCCCATCAATGCCTTTAGTGCAGCTTGGACTTCTTCTTTCAGTGCCATAAGTTCTTTTCAGAACTATCTATATGCAATCAAATGGACAACAGTAACTAGAAATGTTAGAAAGGAATCTTATGGGGCCGTGAGTTTTGTTAATGGGGGAAGAACAACTCAGAAAAGGAGGTGAGAATGGTTGTATAAGTGGAAGACTGTGATCAATGTGGCAAATATTGCCTGTAGAAACTGTTAATGTTTAGTTTTGTTAATGTATATGTTTTGCCATGCACAATCTCAAGAAAAACAAAATAAAGAAAATTAACAAAACAATTGCTGCGGCATCAGTTCCTACTCATGGTGACTCGCATGTGTGTGTAGAGCTGCACATCATAATTTTCAATAGTTAATTTTTTAGAAGTATATTGCCAGACTTTTCTTCTGACGAATCTCTGGACTGACGTGAACTTTTTGGTTAGCAGTGAAGCACATTAATCAATTTGTATCATCCATGGATTCCATATCAGATCTACATGTTTTAAAAACCCCATTGTGATTGGCACTATCAAGTCCCCATTGCCATTGAATTGATTCCAATTCAAAGCAACCATATATAGGGTTTCCAAGACTGTAAATCTTTATGGGAGCAGACAGCTTCATTTTCTCCAGCAGAGCTCTTTGTGGGTTTGAACTAACGATCTTACAGTTAACAGCCCAATACCTAACCCACAGCACCACCGGGGCTCCTTAAGGACATATTTGCTGTTGTTGTTGTTAAGGGCCATAGAGTCAGTTTGGACTCACAGCAATCCTGTATAGGGTTTCCAAGGAATAGTTAGTGGATTTGAACAGCTGATCTTGTGGTTTTCAGTCTATTGCTGATCCTACAGCACCACATCAGGAGTCCCCTTAAGGTATATAGAGTGTAGAAAAGAATAAACTTCTCTGGAATCTATTTAAAAAAAACCCCCACAACCCATTGCCCTAAAGTGGTTCTGACTCATAGAGGCCCTGTGAAGGATTTCTACGGCTGTAAAACTTTACAGGAGCAGATTGCCTCATCTTTCTGCCTCAGAGTGGATTTAAACTACTAATCTTGTGGTTAGCAGTTCAGTGTTTATCCTACAGCACCATCAGGGCTCCTTTTAGTATCTATGCGGTTGTTGTTAGGTGCCAGTCAGTTCAGATTCATAGCGACACTATGCACTACTTAACAAAACACTGACATGTTATTAGGAGGGACCAATCCTGCAGAAGGACATCAGACTTGGTAAAGTAGAGGGTCAGCAAAAAAAAAAAAAAAGGAAGATCTCCAAGTAGATGTATTGACACGGTGGTAGCAGCAATGGGCTCAAACATAGCAACAATTGTGCAGATGTTTCTATTATGTAATTTTGATTATATCAGATTTATACATGATAAGAAGTGTCAAGTTCCCTAATGGGTCAAACCTCTAAAGTGCTGGTGTACTATACAGTTTCTGAGAGCGGGCAGCAGGGAAACACAGGTCCTCATATTCCTAGAACCTGTTAGGTGGGGTCCTGTAACTAACAGTGCTCAGCATTAGCTGCACAGGCAAGGATACAAAGGTGTTGCCAACGAAACTGCACTCAGGCCATAAGGGGAAAGTATTTAACATTTGATTAACTTTCATGTAGGTGCAAATCATCAGGACACAAGTCACCCTCAAACCAACACACTTAATCTTCTTAGCTTTTCTGTTGAAAACTTTGGCCTTCACGATGACAGGTTGCTTTGGGAGCTTTCCCTTCCCCAGCAATATGTAGGAGTCCAGCTGTACCACATCAGTGATTGGAACCATTCCAGTCTTATTTTTGACAGCCTTTACCCTTGTCTGCTCACTTACCAAGGTCCACAATTTATCAACGTTGACAACTGGGCAGAAACTCTGGTTTCTCTTCAAATGGTGATGTCTCATATCCACCTTCCCACTGTAACTTGGATGATATTTGATCCTGTGGTGATGCATGTCATCAGCATTACTCCAGCCTCTGAGAGCTTATCCCCATCTCTTTTCACCAGACCCTTCTAGACAAGATGAAACTATTCAATGGGGACTCTATCTTCCTCCTGCACACTCTTAAACTAAACTCCCTCTTGAAACCTTGTAAGCCAGTCACTTTGTGCCTTTATCGCCCCCTCAAATTGACATCTTTGCTCTTCAACACTTTAAATAGGTCCTGTGCAGCAGATTTGCTTAATGCAATATGTCATTTGATATTTTGACTGCTGCTTCCATGAATGTTGATTATGGATCCAAGAAAATGAAGTCTTTGGCAACTTCAATCTTTTTTCCATTTATCTTGGTGTTATTTTTTTGGTCCAGTGGTGAGGATTTTTCTTTTCTTTAGATGGAGGTGCAACCCATACCAAAAGCTGTGGTCTTTGGTCTTTATCAGTAAGTATTTTAAGTACTCTTCGTTTTCAGCAAGCAAGGTTGTATCATCTGCATACCTCAGGTTGTTAATAATTCTTCCTCTAGTTCTTCATGTAATCCAGTTTCTTGGATTATTTGCTCAGCAGACAGATGGAATAAGTATGGTAAAATAATACAATCATGGCACATACCTTTCCGGATTTTATATTGTTCAGTGTCCCATAATACACTATATCGATTTTTCAAGTCATTCATTCATTTGAAATATACATATTGAGCATTTACTATTCCATCAAACTCCATTAGGCACTATGTGAACACAAAGATATGTGATTTCTGACAAGGGATATTTAAAATCTGTTATCAGGGACTTTTCTTTTTCAAAGAAGTAGTATGTTGCTGTTGTTAGGTACCATTGAGTCAGTACCGACTCATAGCGACTTTATGCACAGCAGAAAGAAACACTGCCTGATCCTGGGCTTCCCGTTAGGCACATGGATATTATCCTATCACAGACAGCGCTGTACTTCATGACTGATCTGGATATGTTCTTTTTGACAATGAATGCAACACCATTACTCTTCAATTTGTCATTTCTGGCATAGTAAACCATGTGGTTGTTGGATTCAAAATGTCTAATAGCAGTCCATTTCAGCTCACTAATGCCTAAGATATCGATGTTTATGCGCTCCATTTCATTTTTGACAGCTTCCAATTTTCCCAGATTCATACTTTGTACATTCCATGTTCCGATTTTCCATGGATGTTTACAGCTGTTTCTCTTCATTTTGAATTGTGCCCCATCAACAAATGAAGGTCCCATGGGCTTTACCCCTTTCACGTCTTCACAGTCTACTCTCCTTTGAAGAGGCAGCTCTTTCCCACTTGCATTTTGAGTGCCTTCCCACCTGAGGGGCTTGTTTTCCTGCACTATATCTGACAGTGTTTCTCTGCTATTCATAAGGTTTTCAGTGACTAAATATTCGCAAGTAGTTCATCACTCTTTCTTCCTAGTCTGTCTTTGTCTGGAAGCTCATCTGAAACCTGTCCACCATGGGTGACTCTTCTGATATTTGAAATACTGGTGGCATAACTTTCAGCAACTCACAAGCCACCACAGAATGACAAATTAACAGACGAGTGGTGGAGTATGTATGCTGTACTACCTTTTAAGGATTCATTTAAAATCACAGAAAGAACATTGGATTGGGTATCAGGAGACTTGAGTTTTATTCACAATTCTAGTATTGTGTAGTTTTAGACAACTTACCTAAACTCTTAGGTCTTCAATTTCCTTTTATGTAAAGAGATATTGTTAGACTAGGTATGAACTTAGATTTCTTTCTGCTCCAAAGTCCTGCAAATACATAGGTTGTCAGTGGTTCACTGTCCAAAATATATACTAAATAAATATATGCATATATAAACATATATACATGAATGTTAATTGCTTTGGGGATTCTATTTTAAATGGGTTTCCTGTACAAAATAAAGGTAGCACAAATGTATCCTTTGAAAATTATCAAAAAAAGAACAATTATCCTTTAAGAGTGATTTATACCCTTGATAGCTGTGAAAGTCCTAATCTGTAAAGATTCCGTTAGCATGATAATGAGCCACTGGACAAAACTTTCTCAAATAGGAACATTTAGGCTCATGCTTAGGTATAAGATTTCAACTAAAAGAAAAAAGTTATTATTTGTGGATGTCTACTGGCAGCTACTGGTAGCGTAGTGGTTACGAATCGGGCTGTGAACCTGAAGGTCAGCGGTTTGAAACTACCAGCAGCTCTGCAGGAGAAAGATGAGGCTTTCTACTCCTGTAAAGATTTACACCCTCGGAAACCTTGTACAGGGTCGCTATGGGTCAGAACCGACTCGACGGCACTTAACAACAACACTGGCAGCTAAATGTAATAAGAGATACTTTAGAAGTGTAATTTCATTGAATCCCAACAGCAACTCTGTAAGGGAGATTATACACATGATGAAATGGAGACCCAAAAGGCTGATTTGTCAAAAACCAGACATCTAGTAAGTGGCATAGACAGTTTTCTAACCCAAGTCTTTCTAATTTCACATCCATGCTCCTTCCGCCACAACCTCTTTTGTGGATGTCTCTCCCTGATTTAATTAATATCGATACTCACCTTCTATGATCATCATCTCTTATCTGAATGAATTTCTCATATCCTGGGCATTATTTTTGGCCATGATAAAAACCAGCAAAATTCTGAGATGTAGAGAACTGAGATGATTTTCCAAATAATGTTTAAAATGTATTCCTAATTTTTTTTTGTATATTTTTGGTAAACCTTCTTTAATAAAGATCAGCACAATGCTAGTTCCTAGGAAGTAGAGGTTAAAGATGTCCTAAATATCCTACTTTTCCAAACTGCTGTAGTAATCCATTATCTCTAACATCAACTACTCCCCTTTCCCTCAGTCTTCTCCTTACTGTATTTGCATTTGGTAAGTCACTGTAAGGTCTCACAGATCATAAACCATCAAAGAAATGGCTCACATGGTATGTGGGCTGGCAAATCCCAAATCTGTGAGTGAGACATCAGGCTGGAATTTCTCCTGACTCACATGGCTGCAGGCACTATTGAAACAAAACCAGCACTCAGACAACAGGCTGTTGGCTTGCAGGTTGTGGAAGCTGGTGAATCAGGTCTGATGATGGGCTAGTTCAACAACTGAAGGTCAGTTGATGACATTCATATATACAAAGAGGCTTCAGAAAGCTCATGGAAAAGTTCCATTGTCTTTTAATTCAATTTTTCCACAAACTTTTTGAAGATCTTTTTGTTTATTGGATATAGACTGTACCCTCAAGAAAACTCCCATTGCTTGAGCAAGGTAGTGCAAGAGTGTAACTTAAATAGGAGTGGTAAAGGTGGTGACTGGGGTAAGGCAGTGATTCAAGGTATTTCCCACCTTAATCCTGCATTATTAGCATTATGAGCAACTCACTCCAAAATAGGACTATAGAGGCATAAAGGCTGGAATTTAGAAAATATCACAAAATGGAGGACAATTATTTCAGACCACAAAATGGAGGGCGACTACATCACTATATAACTGCCTGATTATGCCATTAATAACAGGTAAACCAATGAAAATAATGGCGCACTAAGTTGATACATACGCTTAACTATCTCAGTTTTCATACATTGTATCTGCATTAGCAGTAAGCTATTCAATCCCCTTGGTGGGCCACAATCACTGTCTTTGCATAGTCTCTCCTAATCATGTGTAGTAGTCATAAAGTCTATGGCTTGAGGGGCCATATTATTCAGTAATTCACTGCCATTGCATCATCTCTTTTTGAGGGTAGAGGGCTAAATTGCCACCAAAATCTAGTCTTATTATATATAATCATAATGACACTGTATAGGGTTTCTGAAGAGCAGCTGGTTTGAAGAGCACTGACCTTGTATATGTATATGGGATGGCATTAGGAGAGACTACTATAGTATTATATAGAGGCATAAATAATTTCTTTTATATTTTGTTCTTTCTCTTATATCTTTGTAAAATGAGATAAACAAGAGCTTTCCCCCAACTCCCTAACAGTTCAAGGATATTTGGGCCAAAACTCCTTTCTGAGTTTCAATCATTCTCAGATAAATCCCAAAGTAGATTCTTTTGTTTTCTTTCTTTTGAAGGATGTTGTTGTTGGGTACTGTCCAGTCAATTCTGACTCATATCAATACCATGTAACAGAACAGAGCTATTCCCTAGATTTTACTAGACTGTAATCTTTATGGGAGTAGATTGTCAGGTTTTCCTCCCAAAGAGCTGCTGTGTGGGTTTGAACTGTCGATCTTTCAGTTCGCAGCTGAGTGCTTAACTGTTGCACCTCAGGACTCATTTTCAATTTTTATAGTTTAACATGCAGCTAGTATATCAAATTTGTAATAGCTTTTATAATTATTGGCCTGCAAATTTTTCTTACAGCTTCTGGGGAAACCAATATTTTACCAAAAAGTAAAATGAGGAATGTTGTGGTTGTTGTTGTTAAGTGCCACCGAGTCGGTTCCAACTCATAGCAACCCTGTATAGGGTTTCCAGGAGCATGAGCTTGAACCGCCAACCTTGCAGTTCAAACGGCTTTGCAGTCTGGCGCATAAACCCACAGCGCCACCCACACCAGGACTAGATATGCTAATTTACTTTGCAAGAGTGACACAGAGTGACTTTTGGCAGAGCTAGCCAAGGGAGAGTTGAGGCAATCTTGGATTAATAAAACATAAACGCTGTTCCTTGAATGGTAACATTTAACAGTTGCACTGACTGCACTATCTAGATTGAGTACTTGCACAACAGCCCCTTCATTTTCGAAATGATCAGCGATAGTTCTCAATTTAGTAGAACTACTGAAAAAAATAAAGATTTACAGCCTCAGAAACCCTATATAGGGTCACTATGAATCGGAACCGACTCCATGGCATATAACCACCACCACTACCACTGAAAAAAAAACAATAGTGCTCACTTGATTCGCCTGATGGTTAAATTACCTTTCAAGTGTTTGCCTTTAAGTTAATTGATAAAAGACTGCTTTCACTCTTCATTCTTACTTTAATTTCTTCAAATATAAGTTCACATATGGCTTCAAAATGAAAGACAATACTGTTTTATGTACAGTTGTTGTTAAGTGCTGTCGAGTCGATTCCGACCCATAGTGACCCTGTAGAGGGTTTCCGAGGCTATAAATCTTTACGGGAGCAGAAAGCCTCATCTTTCTCCCACGGAACAGCTGGTAGTTTCGAACTGCTGACGTTGTGGCTCGCAGCCCGATTTGTAACCACTACCTACCAGAGCTCCTCTTTATGTACAGTAGGCTTGCTCTTTTAAATTCTTGTATTAATATAACGCTTGATGCTAAATAAGAAGTGTGAGAAAAGTCACAGTTCTCGCCATAAACACGTCTTCCTGTATTTGACTTCTAGTCAGATACAGCTGAACATAGATTTGTTAGTAAATCAGTATTTTTTTTATTTGTTTTATTTTTTACTCTTGGCAAGAGGAGCTTCCATATTCTAACCTTTCTGATGACTAAGCTGAATGTGCTTTTGGTTTGAACGAAAAATTATACAGCTAAGTGAAGGTCATAAATCTTTGTTATACGACTAACAAATTAGATTGTGGCATTGTATCTTTGATTTCTTGATGCTTTTAATTTAAAGTAAAAAAGGCAACCAACCCAAAAGAACAAAAAAAGGGGTCTGCTAGTGTAGTGAGTTATGAACTGGGCTGCTAACTGAAAAAACAGAAGTTCGAATCTACAAGTGACTCTGGGGAAGAAAGATGAAGCTTTCTGCTCCCACAAGGATTTTAAGCCTCAAAAACTCTATACAATGTCCCTATGAGTTGGAACAGATTCAATGTCCCTTGAAAACAATATTGAATAGCAACAAAGGAAATGAAACATTAGTAGAATTTATTTAAGAAGCAATGTTAAACTGTATATTTAGAATTTTAAAAAATCAAACAAACATCTCCAGTAATAGAAAGCACTAGTATATATTTTTTAGGTAAAATATAAACAATAGTCCTTACATTGCTCTATTGGCAATTTTACAGATGGTATATTTATTCATTTCTCTGAAGTACAAATTTGAAATATAGGAAGAAAAATAATTTCGTTACTTGACCAATTTTGACATCTCTTTCATAGGTGATCTTTTTTACTGAGCTGTCCTTTAAGGATATTTCCTTAAATTCAATTATAATGATATTT
>NW_006408561.1:4225675-4231702 GCF_000296735.1 Chrysochloris asiatica
AGTGTTTCTTTCTGCTGTGCATAAGGTTGCTATGGGTCGGTACCGACTCATTGGCACCTAACAACAACAACAACAAATGTTATGATTTACATGGTTCTTTACTATTCTTGATTTTTTTGCAATTAATAAACTGATAATTTTTTTTGTTTTGTTTTGAAATTAAAGAAAAAAATGATTGAAGATTTGAAAAACAATTACTAAAAGAGCAACTTGTCCAGAAACTGTGGCTACACAATGCATTGTGTCTCTCAGGTACAATGTGCATTATACACAAATACAAAAACTGTTAAACAAGCCACCATTTGCCAACAATCTGAGTAGGAACAAAATGCCTAAGGAACAACATAGCTGACTTGCAAAGGCTGTGCTCTTTACTTTATGCACCATTAAGAAAGAGAGAGAAAGTGCATACAGAAATGATGCGTTCAGTTATATACACTAAATTAAACCTTTGGCACTAGGCATCAGAGCATTAACACATATTATAAAAGTGCACTGTCAAAGGAATAGAACTACCTAGCAGTCAAAAGCAGCTCTGTCTAGTAGGCAATAAAACACTCTACAACATGTCTTTCTATTGTCCATCATTGAATACACTGGTTGTGGTGGTGGTTATGTGCCATGGAGTCATTCCGACTCATAGTGACCCTGTACAGGGTTTCCGAAGCTATAAATCTTCATGGGAGCAGAAAGCCTCATCTTTCTCCTGTGGAACGGCTGGTAGTTTCGAACTATTGACCATGAGGTTAGCAGACTGATTAGTAACCACTAGAGTACCAGAGCTCCTTGAATACACTGGTAGCAATCTTGAAATGTTAAAAAAAAATAAAAATAAGAAAAAGAAGGGAGAGAAAAGGAAAAGGAGCTTGCCCCTTTTATTTTCTGTTTAAATCAATCAGAAAACAAACATACATTAATTTTGTTATATGCTAACATTTTCAAAGTACATCGTTTGTACAAGAGAAGGACTAAGAATTAAAATGCGTTTACAGAGATTCAGATATAAATGAGCGTCAGCAGTCTCACACAGCCTCCCGATGATGAGATTTAGGCGGAGCCACTTCATAATTGCTGACACTAAACAAAGTGGCAGGATTCTTTGCCATATACTTTAGGAGATGATGAAGATAGTTCAGTAATAAAGCAAGACTCTTCACATTCAGAGGTGTACAGGCCAGCATTGCCCAATTTGTACAATAATCTCAATAGATGTGCTCCGTACACCTGGCACATGGGTGCATCAATGTGATCTGTGAGGATTTCTGTATACTACCGTCTGGGCGGAATCCTGGTGTGGCACCGTGGGTTAATGGGCTGGACTGCAAAGTTGGTTTGAACTGCAAGGTCGTGATTCAAGCTCACCAACCACTCCTTGGAAACCCTATACAGGGTCACTATGGGTCAGAACAGACTCAAAGGCACTTAACAACAACAACAACAACAATGCAGATATATCTTCTTGTTTATTTTTGTGTTGCTTTTAATTGCTTCAAAGTATCCGTAACACAAAGGAAGCAAAATATGTTGAAAATATATTTAATTTCTTCTTTATTAATGTTCATACACGTTGTTTTCAAATTTTCAGGAACATTCATCTTTATACAAGTCTCTTAGGACACATATGCAAATGTTTTTTATGGTAGATTCTTAGGGGTTGACTTATTGGGTTAATGGGTTTGTTTTAGTGCTGGGGACATTTTTAAGAAAACAGGTAGCCCATTCTTGGCCATTGCTACTTGCTTCTTTACTTGTGAACCAAGTAGATTTGCTAAGTTGCATGTGGGTGGAATGACTTTGATTGTTCCAGTCCAATGAAATGATTTATATACATTATATGAAATGAGCTCTGGAAGCGTAGTGGTTACAAGTTGGACTGCCAACCTCCCGGTCAGCAGTTCGAAACTACCAGCTGTTCCGCAGGAGAAAGATGAGGCTTTCTGCTCCCGTAAAGACTTACAGCCTTGGAAACCCTGTGCAGGATCACTATGAGTCAGAACTGACTCCACGGTACTTAACAACAACAACAATATCTACACAAGGAGTTCTGGTAGCAAGTCAAGCTGCTAATCTCAAGTTCAGCAGTTTAAAATTATCAGCTGTTCTGTGGCAGAAAGATGAGGCTTTCTGCTCCTGTGAAGATTTACAGCCTTGAAAACTCTATGCAGGGTCGCTGTGAGTCGGAACCAACTCCACGGCACACCACAACCCACCAAGCAACCATATGACTATATGTTGTTTGGTGTCATTGAGTTGGTTCCAACTTTTAGCAACTCTAGGTACAACAGAACAAAATACTGCCTGGTCCTGTATCATCCTCACAATTGTTCCTATGCTTGAACCTGTTGTTACAGACATTTTGTTAATTCATTTTTGTTGATGGTCTTCCTCTTTTTTGCTGTCCCTTTACTTTACCAAGCATGATGTCCTTTCCAGGGACTGCTCCCTTCTGATAACATCTCTGAAAATGTGAGATGGAATTCTTAAAAATCCCTCTGATATTCCATGGCAATCTTCTTCCACCACATATTGTTGTTAGGTGCCTGGAGTCACTTTAACTCATAAATGGCTTTGTGTACAAGAGACTGAAACACTGACTGGTCTACGCTAGTCTCACAATTATTAATAGGTTTGAGTTCATTGTTGCAGACACTGTCAGTCCATCACATTGTCTTCCTCCTTTACCTCTACTACATAGTAGTGTGAAAAGTATCCTTTCAAGCCCTTTCCCTGCATTTGTATTATGTCTTAAGATTTTTGCATGTCTGCTCCTTTGTTAAGAAGCTCCGGTAGCATAGGGAATTTTGAGCTGGGCGGCTAACTGCAAGGTCAGCAGTTATAATCTAACAGTCACTCCATGGAAGAAAAATGAGGCTTTCTGCTTCTGTAAAGATTTACAGCCTTCGAAAGCCTATACAGGGTCTCTATGAGTTGGAACCAACTCCACAGCAACCACCCACCACCACCACCGCCACCACTGCTCTTTTGTTATACCTGATGCTGGTAAGTACAAGCAACTGGGCCTTTAGTACCACAAATGAGAACAGAATTAGTTGTTATCGCTGCCTATCATCTTGTTTGAAAAAGGGTAAGTGGGTGATAGTAACAGAAATAGTAACGTAATGCCCAAGGCAGTGAACTTTAAGATACCTACTTTTATCTGCTCCATGGACACAGCTTAACAGTTAAGGAGGAAAACCTTAACATGGAAGTGTTAAAAACCAGAGCCCATAATATCTGAAAAGTTAATGGTATCCTGAAAAGAAAATAAAGTGACTTTCCTGCAAAACTTTTCTGAGTGTGAGCTGCCTCTTTGAGTTCAGAATGACTTCACTCAATGATCTATATAAAATAAATTATTAATTGGAAGGAAGACCTACAGAGCCCTTGGGGGTTAAGTGTTGGGCTGCTAACTGCCCTGCTGACAGAAAACCTATGAGTCTGTCTCCTCCAATACAGACAATCTTAGCAATCTGAGGAGCAGTTCTATTTTTTCCAACAGGGTCATTGTAAGTTGGAATCAACTTGATAGCAGTGGCAGTGGGTAGTGGCAGTGGCAGTAAGATGGATGTATCCTCTAAGCATTGACTTTAAAGGTTTAAGTTTATATACAGTTTCCAAACTGTATATATAAAATTTTAATAGATACATTGCCAAGTTGCCCTCCCCAAAGACTGTCAACTTCATGTCTCCTAACAACAACAACAACAACAACAACAACAATAATAGTAAATGCAAGGAGCTCTGGTAGCGTAGTGGTTACGAATCGGGCTGCTAATCTCACGGTCAGCTGTTTGAAACTACCAGCTGTTTGGCGGGAGAAAGATGCAGCTTTCTGTTCCCGTAAAGATTTACAGCCTCAGAAACCCTATACAGGGTCACTGTGAGTCGGAACAGACTCCATGGCACATAACAACAATAGTAAATGTGTGGCAACAGTAGTGAGGTTGGCCCAGGATCGGGCAGTGTTTTGTTCTGCTGTGCATAAGGTCACTATGAGATGGTGCCGACTCGATGGCACCTAACAAGAACAACAATAGTAAATGTAGGTGTCATTGGGTGGCAAAAATGATTAAGCACTTAACTACTAACCATAAGATTCATGGCTCAAATCCACCCAGAGGTGCCTAAGTAGACAAGTCTGGTGAACTGCTTTGAAAAGGTCACAAACTTGAAAACTCTAT
This sequence comes from Chrysochloris asiatica, assembly GCF_000296735.1. Lineage (NCBI taxonomy): Eukaryota > Metazoa > Chordata > Mammalia > Afrosoricida > Chrysochloridae > Chrysochloris > Chrysochloris asiatica. The sequence goes on from NW_006408561.1 coordinate 4,229,857, forward strand.
GGAGTTTTAAAAATTATTCTGGTGCGGTACAGTGAATTTGCTTGGTATGGCTCTTCTAGCCATAGTCTTTATTGTTGTTTTTAGTTGCCTTCAAGTCAGTTCTGACTCACAGGGATGCTATGTATAACAAAACACTGCTAGGTCCTTCCCCATCATCATAAATGTTATGTTTGAGCTGATATGGTGAAAGTCCATCTCATTGATGGTCTTCCTTTTTATTGCTGACCTTCCATTTACCAAGCATGATGTCCTTCTGCAATGACCAGGCCTTCCTGACAATGTGTCCAAAGTATCAGAGATGAGCTCTGGTAGCGTAGTGGTTATGAATCAGGCTGCAAACCTCAAGGTCAGCAGTTCAAAATTACCAGCGGTTCCACAGGAGAAAGATGAGGCTTTCTGCTCCTGTAAAGATTTACACCCTCGGAAACCCTGTACAGGGTTGCTATGAGTCGGAACTGACTCCACGACACATAACAACAACAACAACAACGAGAGATGAAGTCGCTCCATCTTTGCTTCTAAGGAGCATTCTCGCTGTCCTTCTTCCAACACAGAATTTTTTTATCTTCTGACAGTCTATGGTCCTTTCAATATTCCTTGACAACACCATGGTCTTTCTTATTTCTCTTCAGCCTGAACTTGCATATGAGCAATTGATGATCTGTTCCACAGTCACCCCCTGACTGTTTTGACAAATGATGTGGAGCTTCTTCATTCTCTCTTTCCAAAGATGTAGTCAATATGATTCCTGTGTGTACAATCTGGTGAGGCCCATGTGTATTGTCACCATTCATGTCATTTAGAAAAGGTATTTACAGTGAATAAGTCATTGTTCTTCAAAACTTCTATCATCCCATCTCCAAAATCATTGCTATCACCAATGGTGTATTTTTTCAACTAGTGATCCTTTCTCTTTGTTTTCAATTTTCTCATTCCAATCACCAGTAATTGTCAGTGCATCTTGATTGCATGTTTGATTGATTTCAGGCTGAGGAAGTTGGTAGCATTCTTCAATTTCATCATCACTGGCTTTAGTGGTTGGTGCATACATTTGAATAATAGTGGTAATAACTGGTCTTCCTTGTAGGCATTGTACTTCAAGATAGATCTTGAGAAGTTCTTTTTGACAATGCATACAATTCCATTTCTCTTCAATTTATATTCCTGGCATAGTAAACCACATGCTTGTCCAATTCATAATGGCCAGTACTAGCCCATTTAGTTTAGATCTTTATGTCCCATTTCATTTTTGATGACTTGCAGTTTTTCTAGATTCATACTTTGTACATCCCATGTTCCAATTACTGATGGGTGTTTGTAGCTGTTTATACTCATTTTGAGTTGTGACCCATCAGCAAATGAAGGTCCCAAAAGCTTTGCTCTAACCATATCACTAAGGTCCACTCTACTTTAAGGAAGCAGCTCTTCCCCAGTTGTATTTTGAGTGCCTTCCAATCTGAAGTGTTCATTTTCTGGCAGTATATCAGACAATGTCCTGCTGCTAATCAAAAGGTTTGCAGTGGCTAAACATTCAGAAGTAGTCTGCTTCTCCTTCCTCCTAATTTCTCTTAATCTAGAAGTTCATCTGAAAGCTGTCCACCATGGATAACCCTGCTGCTATTTAAAATGCTGGTAGAAAACCTTCCAGCATCACAGCAATATGCAGTATGCCAAACTGACAGATGGATAATATTTGTAATTCCCACTAAATGACTAGGTGCAAATAGTATGTGGGACTCTAATGTGGGTACTGGTCAGTTTTACCATCTCACTGGGTATAAAGTGAGCCAACTCAGAGGTGGGAACCAGGGATCTTATGTCCATCAAGAAAGAAGAATCACGGGGG
>NW_006408561.1:4231802-4238878 GCF_000296735.1 Chrysochloris asiatica
CAGTGCCGGCCAACCAGATAAAAAGCTCTCTTAAGCTTTTGTCATTGACTTCAGAGACAAGCCAGCACATTGGCATTGCAGAAACATGCTGGTGACCGGAAGAGATAAAGGTGCAATTAATTTCTTGTTCCCTCACTCCCCAAGTCACCAGAGTTGTAGCCAACTCCCACCCATGTACACCCTGAGTATAGCTCCTATTGTCCCAGAAGTCAAAGCTGCATGGAGGTGAGTGCCAGTTTTATTAAGTCCCATCAAAGGTGTGCAGAGCTATTCCCACCAACTCCAACACCTGGATTTAGGTGAGCCCTACCCCAAATCTCAAGAGCTGGCCTGACTAGCCCTCAACTAACCCTAACTAGGAAAAGCAGCTAAATAGTCTCATGGGGTGGGGGAGAGACAGGTGATCTGTGCCAGCTGACCAGGTGTTGTGTTGTCATCTTGAACTTTCATGGGCAGATGTGAAGGCAAGAGTGGTTGGTGGCACAGGGCGTATTGGTTATTGGTGGAGAGAAAGATACGAAGTTTTTTCTTGTACCCCCTACAACCCTGGCTGGTCCCCCACCTGTGTACACTCACAGTGAAGCCTCTCATCTAAAAGAGTGGGGAGCTAGCAACACCAACTGCAGCACCTGAAATCAGATGTGGCTTGCTCCAGACCTGCAGAGCTGATTCTGGCCAGCCCTGGATGAGTGGGAGGGACCTCTTGCCCTAGAATGTCCTGTGGTACACAAATACCCTGATCCCTTCATGACCTACTTCTGGACTGGTTTCCCAGAATAGACAATACCTAGCCCTAAAGGAATTTCATCTAGCGCTGAAGCACCACTGTCTCATTCCTTGCCAACCTACCATGTGAAGTCCTTGCCTGGCAGGAGACACCAGAATTTTCTCCTCTTTGGGTGTGGCATCTACCCTTGTTTTTTCCTTTCATTGTTTTTGTTTGTTTATTCTTTCTTTCTCATCTTCTTCTCTTTACCCATTCTTGCATTTTATCCTTTCTATCTCTGCTTTCATCTTTTCTTCTTTTTCCCCCATTTTCATTCCCAAGTACTGCTGCTTTATTGTTTTTCTTTATTACTATCTAATCCCTTTCCCTTATCCTTTCTCCTAATTGTATTTAGTTCTTTTCCTTTCTTTTTATATTCCCTCTTATTTTTTTCTTCCAAAGTTAAAAAAAACACATTATTTTCCCTTCTCTCTTTTTGTATTCTTTTTCTAGCTATTGCTTACTTTTATTATTTTTTTTCTTTGCTATTTAATTTTTTTCTGTTGATATGCTTCCTTGCTTGTTTGTTTGTTTTCCTTCTCTCTTTTGTGTGTTCTTTCTTCTTGCCTCACTCAATAGGGAACAGCAACCATGCCTATACAGTCCAGCCACAACCGTATCCTCTACAGTCCCACAGAACAAGTAAGAACTAATACCAGCTGCTATACACTGGATCAATGACAACAATCACCATCAGCCAAAGCCACCCCAAACTGAGCTGCATGAACTTCTGAGAAAGAACAGTGCGCAGACTTCCATCTCCTAATCACACCTACTGGGAGGCAGTTGGTGAGTGCCTAAGAACACAATAACATACAATCATCAACTTAATACAAATGCAATAACACCATAATGTATCAGAAGTAACAGACCATTTCTGTTCACATAAAGAAGCAAGACAGAGTTACTCAAGTAAGTGCCCAAGAGGCAGAGATAGAAAACACCTGTAAGTTACAGGTGATAGGAATTCCAGTATAGGAAGAGAGAGAAAAAACACAGAAAAGATAGTTAAAGTGCTGTTGGAAAAAGACAAGAAGATAAGCATTCAAGAAACTGGATGTACTCCAAACAGTATAGATCTCAAAAGAAAATCACCAAAATATATCATAATCAAACTTTCCAAAATCAAAGCAAAGAAAGAATCATGAGAGCAGCTTAAGAAAAATGAAGTTACCTACAAAGGAGAACCAATAAGATTAAGCACTGATTTCTCAGCAGAAACCATGGAAGTAAGAAGGGAATGGGAAGACACATACAATCCTCTGAAAGAAAAAAATTGCCAGTTAAGATTCATATACCCAGCAAAAATGTACCTCAAATATGAAGGTGAAATTTGAACATTTTAAAATGATCAGAAATTAAAAGAATTTTTAAAAACCAGACCAGCTTTACAAAAAATACCATAGAAAATCCTTTGGACTGAAAACCAACAACAGCAAGTAACAACCTGAGATTGATATAAATGGCAATACCACCCAGAATTCAATCCATATATAGAAGTATCCAAAATATAAAAGTATCCCAAAAAACACAAACCTTCAAGACTGATAACAGGGAACCAGAGATATCAATTTGTAATGAAGATAACTACAAAACTAAAAGAGGGGAAAATGTAGTTACAGTACTCCCAAAAGGTGAGGAAGTCAAGTAGATTTCAAGCTAAAACAGATTGTTTTAAACTGGGGAAGAAATAAATTACAGGGTAATCTCAAAAATTAATACACTTTCACTTCAAATCAAGAAAAAGGAAAACTATGAGTAATTTAGTAAACATGAAAACAACAGCGATTAAGAAATTGACAAGAAAACCCATAATCAAAATGAAATCAGCATAGATAATTATGTGAAACAAAGAAACCAGCAATGCCACAAACACACACACACAGTAAAGTGATAGCAATCAATTCATACCTATTGGTAATTCCACTGAAATTCAACGCACCAGTGAAGAGTCAGAGAGTAGCAGAATGAATAAGAAAACCTTCTACTTGCTGTCTATAAGAGACACACCTTACAAACAAAGGCAACAGTAGATTAAAAGTTAAAGGATGGAAAAAATATACAGGCTAATGGCAATGAAGAATGAACAGGTGTGGCAATACTAATTTCTGATAAAATAGATTTTAAGGCAAAAACCAGCATAAGAGATGAAGAAAGACATTAGCTCATGATTAAAGGGTCAATTAAACAAGAGAACATAACCATAATAAATATCTATGCTTCCAATGTGAGAACCTCAAAACACATAAATCAAACTAGTAGAATTGAATAAAGAAATAGATAACTCTACAATAATAGTATGAGATTTTAATACACCACTTTTGAAGATGGGCAGAGCAACTAGAAAGAAACTCAACAAAGACACAGAAGAAAACTAAACAATGCAATCAACAAACTTGAACCCAGAGACTTATGCAGAGCACTCAACCCAACAATAACACAATATACAAAGCATCTTTTCAGATCAAAATTCTATAAAATTAGAAATCAACAATAGAAGGATCTGGAAAAAAAAATCAAATATATGGAAATTAAATAACACCCTGTTTAAAAATTACTGAGTAATAGAATAAATAAAAAATGAATGAAAAACACCTGGAATCAAATAAGAACAAAAACACAACATACCAAAACCTTTGGGACATAGCAAAATCAGTGTAATTTATATCATCTCACCCCATCATTAATAAAAACAGAAGACAACAAATGCTGGTGAGGGTATGGAGAGACAGGGACTATCCTACATTTCTGGTGGGACTGTAAAATGATGCAAGTAATTGGCATAACATAATTCACAAAGACAATGTTCTACGTCCTACTTTCGTGGGTAGCATCTGGGATCTTAAAAGCTCATGAGCGGCCATTAAGGTGCAGTTGTTGATCTCTTCATGTGTGAAGAAAAAAGAGTGATGAAAATTGAAGATGCTCAAAATCAATTCATCCAATTGACTAACGGAACATGTGAACATCAATTACCATGACTCTGAGACCAGAAAAATTAGATGGTGCCCAGCTACCACTACCAACAGCTAAAAGGAGCATATTAGATTGTCCTGGATAAAATAGAAGAAAATATGGAACAAACTCAAAACTGTAAAGACTGGGCTTACTGGTAAGAAAGAGACTGGAGGAACCTGAGCCTACAGCCCTTGACCACCCTTCAGCTCTGGAACGGAACTCATCCTCATGGCCCAATTTTCAACCAAGCAGTAAATAGGTATATGGGGGAAATAACAACAATAGAAAGGAATGCTTACCATGGAATGGTCAATCATTCAAGATCAAAAGGGCAACATTTACCTAAGGGCAAGGTTGAGAAGGGATGGGAAGGAGAGTGGAATGGAAATAAGAACCACAGATAAGTGGGATAACTTGTGTATATGGGATTGCAATCATTGAGATGAAACAAAGTGTACGATTTGTTGAATGCAGAACTAATGATATTCTCTGTAAAACTTCGCTCGGTTCATGATAAAAAGTAAAAAAAAAAAAAAAAAATTGTTAGGTCAGGTTTCTTGGGCAATCCAGATTAAGTGGTAATAAATTTATATAGCTGAGAAACAATGTATATATCAAAAAACTCACATAAATTCAAACATTTTTGTTTGGTAGTTCTAACGTGATGCACTTTAGTCTTTATTGAATTAATTGGAAAAATTGCATTAGTAAAAGGACGTTTCTGCCACCAGATTAGTCAGTTTATTCATTTCTTGGCAGAGGAAGTGAGGCACATGAAGTAGTCACTCCACTGGGGATCCGGAATGACTGGGTCCAAACCCTGGCTCTGTGGATGATGAGTCACTTAATGTCCCCACTCACTGAATGTTAGATGCTATATTTAGACCTTGGTGGATAGTGAGGAATATTTTATCAAGTGCATATAAAATGCTTGAAAGGTTATAAGACATGAATGTTATTAGAGCATAATATCCATGGTAGATAGAACATTATAAAAGTGTTCTGCCATTACTTCAAGTTTGAATGGATTTCCTAGGATTGAGAAAATTACTAATTTTAGAGTTCAGCTGCTGACATTCAGAGGAAAAACTGGTATTTGACTCAGTAAGAAATCATGTCAATCTCTTACATAGGCTTACACATCTTACTTGATTTTAATTAATTGGGTGTTGTTCACGCTGACTCTTTGGAGATTTCATCACTGCATTTCCAAATTACTTATTTTAATATTATTTTTTATTTCATTCAGACTTGAAGGGCGGGGAACTATTTGCTTGAATACAATCATAGAAATGACAATGGTTCCACTGCATGCTGGTTTTGTTGTTGTTAAATGCCATCAAGTTAGTTCTGACTCAGCAACCCTGTATAGGGTTTCCAAAGAGCAGCTGGTGGGTTTGAACCACTGACCTTGAGGTTAGCATTCCAGTGTTTATTCTATGGTGCGACACCAGGACTCCACATATTGTTTTAACTATGGCTATTTATTACCAATGCTCTGATGATCATGTTACTGATTGCTGGGAAGTCGTGTTTAAAGCTGATCTAGTTATAGACAGTTAAGTTTATACCTGTCTTGGCTATCTAGCACTGCTATAATAGAAATACCACAGCGTATGGCTTTAAGTAACAGAAATTCATTCTCTCACAGTTTCGTTGCATAGAAGTCCAAATTCAGAATGCCAGCTCTAGGGGAAGGCTTTCTTGCTCTCTTTGTTGGCTCTAGGAAATAGTCCTTGTCTCCTTTGAACATCTATGGGTCCACTGTTCCTTGGAAACCCTATAGAGAGTCACTCTGGGTCAGAACTGACTAAATGACATTTAACAACAATAAAGTCTAAAATGCTGTAATTCTACACCTGTCTTGTCATTAATTTTCCCTCGGATCCAGGAAGTTCCCAGTGCAAGGATCCTGAGTCCAAAGGACATGCTCTGTTCAGCTCTGTTGTTGTCTTTGTAGTAGTAGGTCCATCCTTCTCTGGTCTCCTCCTTTTCTCATGTTAGATAAAAGATGATGCCGACCACACCCCAGGGAAACTTCCTTTACATTGGATCAGGGATGTGATCTGACTAAGGGTATGTCATTCCCCCCTAATTCCCTTTCCAATTGATTGGCTGATGCATTCAGATCATATCATTGGGGGTGGGGTGGGGTGGTTACATCATTACTTAACTGCAAAACCACTGAGAACCATTGCCCAGTAAAGATGTTATACCTTCTGGGGGGGGGGGAAACAAAATTCAATCCATGACAATATCCTTATGGGAATCTCCAAAGTAACAAACAAATAAGCAATCACAAAGCCTCAAAATCCTGATCATTAGCAGACACATAAAATTCTATGATAGTTTAAGTCTCTTCTAGGTCTAAAATGGGGGGATGTGTGTGGTGGCTCTGTAGGACAAGCACTAGACTGCTAACCACCAGGTCAGCAGTTTGAGTCCATCAGCTACTCCATGGGACAAAGATGAGGCTTTCTGCAGAGCAGCTGAGTGCCCGACATTACAGCTTCGACCACCATATACAGGGTCATCATGGATCAGAACCTATGGCACCTAACAACGACAACATATTATCACTTAACATCAATAGCAACAACAACAGCAACATACTGTCAAAGACTCCTGGTGGTGGTGCTGTAGTATAAGCACTGGACTACTAACTACAAGGTTGACAGTTCAAATCCACCATATATAGGGTCACTACCTGTCAGTTTGTTGTATTGTGGTGGCTTGTGAGTTGCTGTGATTCTGCAAGCTATGCCACCAGTATTTTAAATACCAGCAGGGTCTCCCATGGTGGACAGGATTCAGATGAGCTTCTAGATGAAGACAGACTAGAAAGGAGTGACAAATACTTCCAAATATTTAGTCACTGAAAACCTTATGAATAGCAGAGAAACACTGTCAGATATAGTGCCAGAAAATGAGCTCCTCAGGTTGGAAAGCACTCAAAATGAGATTGGGGAAGAGCTGCCTCCTCAAAGTAGAGTTGACCATGATGAGCTGAATGGAGTAAAGACTGTGGGAGAAAAGCCTGTGGGTTCTTCATTTGCTGATGGGGCACAACTCAAAATGAAGAGAAACCACTTTAAACATCCATTGAAAATTGGAACATGGAATGTACGAAGTATGAATCTGGGAAAATTGGAAGTTGTCAAAAGTGAAATGGAACACATAAACATTGATATCTTAGGCATTAGTGAGCTGAAATGGACTGGTATTGGCCATTTTGAATCTGACAACCACATGGTTTACTGTGTCAGAAATGACAAATTGAAGAGGAATGGTGTTATATTATTCATTGTCAAAAAGAACATATCCAGATCAGTCATGAGGTACAATGCTGTCT
>NW_006408561.1:4248373-4261812 GCF_000296735.1 Chrysochloris asiatica
AAAAAAATAAAAATAAAAAAAAGAAGAGTCACAGGTGGAGCACGGTTTCCTTTGGACCTGAGATCCCTGCACAGAAAAGTGGCAGCAGCAGAGGCAGTGGCATCAAGAGCATGAGAAAGCAGAAGGCTTCCCAGCCCAAAGAGTAAGTAAAGCTGAATGCCTTAAGGCAGGAGAGTGGCTAGGAGAATGGGGTGGTGACCTTTGGTCTTTTATCAGCAGTACTAAAGGAGCTTTGTAACTCTTGTTCAGGTAAACCAAGCCTAGGATTAGAGAGCGGTGTGCCGGTAGGCATGGCTGTGAAGATTTGCTGCAGACTTAAAGGGCAATTTTCTGATCCTGAACTGTACCCTGTTAACTTCCTTAATAAACCTCAAAATTAAGAGTACTGTCCGAGTTCTGTGAAGTCATTACAGTAGGTTATTGATTCCAGCAGAAAATATTATGGGAGGGCTAGTTGGTGTCAGAATTAGTAAAGAAGAATGAAAGGTGGAGAGGCATGTCTGACGTTGGCCTCATAAGAATCAGTTTTGCTCTAATGCGAAGTTGGATTCTCCTTCCTCCTTGGGTATTCAGAGGAGGTCAGATGCCACCTCCAAGTCATTTTTACATTTGCACACATGGGATCCACATGAGTTAGAATCAACTCCTCAAGCCACTCACAAGAACAAATGTGTATAAGATATTATCAATCTTTTAAGTTATCATTTGATGGGTAAAAAATAGTATCTCACTATTTTAATATGGATCTCTCTGATTACCAGTGACATTCAGCATATTTTTGTATACTTTCGACCATTTGTATATCATCGTCAATGAAACAGTTGTTCATATCCTTTGTTAATTTTTAGTGGGTTTTGTGTGTTTCTTTTATGAAAATTAACTCAATGACAACAGGGTATTCTTTTGTTAGTCATTTATATATTATGTATATGATTGTTTCATTATGCCTTACAATTATTTTCTTCCAACTGCCTATTAGTCTCTTAATTTTGTTTAAAGCATTGTTTTCATATTGTTGTTGTTGTTAAGTGCCGTCGAGTTGGTTCCGACCCATAGCGACCCTGTACAGGGTTTCTGAGGGTGTAAATCTTTACAGGAGTAGAAAGCCTCATCTTTCTCCCGCGAAACAGCTGGTAGTTCCGAACAGCTGACCTTAAGGTTCGCAGTCCGATTTGTAACCACGACGCTTAGATAGTTTAAATGATTATGTAGTTAAATATATTACCTATACTAAATTATAAGTTAATATTAAATATATGAATCTGTTATAGCATTTTCAATGTGCTTAACTTAAGGTCTTCTATAACCAATGTTATTAATGTATTCTTCAGTACTTTCTTCTAATATTTTTAATAAAATTTCAAAACATGAATGTATTCTTGCTAAGAGAATTTGTTCTCATTAAAAAGTTCTAGCAATATGAGGGACTAGGCCTTAAGCAAGTGGACTACTGGTGTGGCACTGTAGGATCAGCACTGGACTGCGAACCACAAGGTCGGCAGTTCAAACCCATCAGCTGCTCCTTGGAAACTGTAACCTGGGTCGCTATGAGTCAGAAATGACTCAAAGGCACTTAACAACAGCAGCAAGCCCTTAAGTAAAGCCTTCCCTAGTATAGCACAGTTAACAATGCAGTTCAGAATATTAAAACAAGCAAGCAAACAAACAAAAACTCAATAAAATCTCTTTTTTCCCTCATTCTTGGCTAAGTTTGAGCTGATACAGGTAGAGGCCCCAGGAAAATAAGAAATTAGAAACATATAGGAATAAACAAAGTCCTGGGGTGGTACCATGGGTTAATGTGCGGACTGTAGTCTATTTGAACTACAAGGTTGGTGGTTCAAGCTTACCAGCTGCTGAGTGTTGGAATATACAACCCTAACAACAACAACAACAAAGTCCTGAGGATATGTATGAACAATGCTGGTCTTGAATCTAAATTTCAATGGGTCAGTTGAGCTGGGACTAAAAATAAAACCTGGGCCCCTAGGCAGGATGGGAGCTAGAATAGGGATACCTGAAAGAAGGCTCTGTTAGTTGGTGAACCAGAAAGACTGTACCCTGAAGAAAGAGCTAGTAGAGATATTTATGTATCTTACATTGGTTTTGGACAGAATGGAGCCCAAAAGAAGACTTTAAAATCATTAATCATTAGTCTGCATTCACATATGTTTATAAGTAAAATCCATATGATCTGTATGACTCAAAAAGTCTTAAGTAAAAAATGTGGTTGATAGTGTGAGAAATGTTGTCAACACCAGCAAATGTTCAAGAAATCCAATCTGTGCTCAATTTAGCGAGTGAGGTTTTCTCTATTCTATTTTGCAAAATCAGGTGCCCAACCCAGAAGACACAGGCAAATGTGCTCCATGGCCAGCTCACAAAGAGTTTTGTTCCCATTTTCCCTCCCCCAGTTAGCATGAGTTTCCCAATCTAGCCCGGATGGCACCCATGGTCTTAGTGACTGTATTCTTATTTAAAGTTCCTAGTCCTAGTACAGATTTCTCTCCCCCACTTCCCCTATTCATCCTGCTTATATACCCTGGGTTGAACCAACAACCTATGTCTAGTCTAGCAATCTTGTGCACCCTTTATTCCTGAATATGGACCATCATGAGAATTTCTCACAGCATGATCCCCAATGCTTAGAGCAATCTCAAATTCTTTCTGAAAAAGCACTCGTTAAACACAAATCCACACATACAGTTTCATGGAATATGACTTCAAATACACAAGAAAATAGCAGAACCAACAAACTGCATTGTTGTTGTTGTTATGCCTTTGACTCATAGCGACCCAGTGTAGGGGTTCTGAGGAGCACCTGGTGGGTTTGAACTGCTGACTTTGTGGTTCGAAGTCCAGTGCTAATCCTACAGCACCACACCAGGAGGCCAACAAACTGCATAGTCAGGTATTAAAGTTTACAAAAAAACAGAGTGATCAGATGATGAACAAAATATGTCATTGTTGTTGTTGTTAAGCATGAGCCTGCACAGGATTTCCAAGGAGGGGCTCATGAGTTTGAACCACCAACTTTGCAGTTCAAACTGACCTCATGGCTGAATGTTCAGGACTCCAGAACAAAGTATAAATATAATTAATAGGTTTTTAAATGTTTAAAAAGATTATTTGAAGTATGACAAGTCATCAGATTTGAAAAAGAATCAAATAGAATTCTGTTGTTGTTGTTAGGTGCCATTGAGTCAGTTCTAACACATAGTGACTCTGTATAGGGTTTCCAAGGCTGTAAATCTTAACCGGAGCAGAAAGCCTCATCTTCCGGGAACAGCTGGTAGTTTCAAACTGCTGACCTTGATGTTCGCAGCCCAATTCGTAAACACTACGCTACCAGAGCTTGATTGGCTGGTTTTGTGCTGTGGAGTCCGGTCTGACTCATAGCAACCCTGTACAAGGTTTCCGAGGCTGTAACTCTTTATGGGAGCAGAAAGCCTCATTTTTCTCCCGCAGAACATCTGGTAGTTTTGGACTGCTGACCTTGCGGTTCGGAGCCCGATTCATAACAACTATGCTGGCAGAGCTCCTTTACCAGAGCTTAGCTACTATTAAAATTAGAATTAGAGTTAAAAACCCTAATGCTATCATACTGATCCCAGATCATTTGCTGTTGTTGTTTGGTGCCATTAGGTTGGTACTGACTCATAGCTACCTTATGCAAAACAGAACGAAACACTGCCCGATCATGTGCCAATATCACAATTGTTACTATGCTTGAGTCCATTGCTGCTGCCATTGTGCCAATCCATGTCGTTGAGAGTCTTCCACCTTTTCGCTGGTTCTTATGCTTATGATTAGCAGTCTAGTGCCTAACCCACAGCAATTTCAAAACCAATTTTGGTTAAAAAAAAGGGATAGGGAAAAGAAAAATGCAATCAATTGGGGGAAAAAATAGTGAAAACATTGACAAATTGGAACAAACAGAACATATAAAATAACATGATTAAAATATCTCAGACATTATAATCAGTATTAAGAAACTATATTATAAGGAAAGAGTCAAAGCGTTGTGAACTGAATTAAAAAGTCCAACTCTATGCTACGAAATTTAACAAGAGACAGCTCTAAAACATAAGGGCAAAAAAGCGTACAAATTAAGTCACACAACCCTAACCAGACAAAAACTGGTCATATTAACAGAAAATCATTTTCAAGAAAAAAAAATATCGCTAGAGATAAAATTGAAAAAGAACTTCACCAGAAAGCTGAAAATAATCATTAAAAAATTAAATAAACACTGCCATTGAATCATTACTGACTCACAGCAATAGTTTAGACAGAATAGAACTTCCCCATGGAGTTTCCAAGGCTGTTAATCTTTACAGAAGTGGACTGCTACATTTTTCTCCCACAGAGCAGCTGGTGGGCTTGAACCGCGACCTGTTTAGTAGCAGCTTAATACTTAATCCACTGCCCCACCAGGGCTCCCACTTCACTGGATATATAATAAATTTGTTGCTTCCTAATAAAATAGCTTCAGTATGTAGGATGCACAAGTTGCCAAATGTACAAGGAGAAATAATCATATCATCATTAGATGGCAGGATTTTAACATACCTTCTCCTTGATCATGAAGACTTAAATCAGTAAAGGTAATAAGATTTGAATAAATAATGATCAAGATAGGCTAACGAAATTCTAAAGTCTTTGCATTTTCTTGAAAGTGATGAAAGTATTATTTTCAGACAACCGTAGGCTTATTTACTATGTTGTTAAGCATCATTGAGTCAGTTCTGACTCATAGTAACCTTGTACAGGGTCTCTGAGGCTGTAAATCTTTTTCATCTTTATCTCATGGAGTAGCTGGTGGACTTGAACCACATACCTTGTGGTTCTCAGTTCAGTGCTTATCCTATGGCGTCACCTTAATCCCTTCATTTTTTAAAATAAATTATCCTTTTTTCCATATAAGCATTTAAGTGTATAAATTTTCTCTAATCATTGCTTTAAGTGTATAACACACATTTTTATCTTCAGTTAATTATTAATTATTTCTTAATAATTAATAATTTCTAAGTGCTTTCAGATTTACATTGTGAGTTTTCTTTGATCCCTTAGTTATTTAGAAATGTTTTTCTATTTTCAAATGTATAGAATGTGTAAGTTATTACTTTAATATTTATTTCTAACTGAATTGTATTTGGTCCAAGAATGTAGCCAAAGAGAAAACAGGCCCCTTTTCTCTTTTACAGGTGCCCATTTTATCTTTTTTTCTGATGAAAGTTTGACACAAAAAATAAAATGTGCCATTTTTTTCTTTTGTGTCAAATTTTAATCAGCCCCCTGTTTTATTAAAAAACTCACATTTTAAGTGATTTTGCTCCTTAAAGCCTTCTTCTCAGTAATTGTCACCCACTAAATGTGGTGCTGTAGGTTAAGCACTGCAGTGCTAATCACAAGGTTGACAGTTCAAACCCACCAGCCGCCCCTTGGGAACCATATACGGGGTCTCTCTATGAGTCAGAACTGACTTGATGGCACTTAACAACAAGATGTTGTTTAGTCAGTAAACCTAAGAGTCATCACTCATTCTATCTCTCTCTCTCACCCACACCTACCTAATGCATTAGCAAGTCCTGTAGCTGCATCCTCCAAATTATACCTTAAAATTTTTGTTTTGAGCATTTTATTGTGATTTAGGTGAATCTTTACAAAGCACCTTAGTTCCCATTCAGCAATTTGCACACATTTTGTTTCATGGCGTTGTTTCCCATCCCTTCTATGTAACAGCACTCTTCTCACTTCTTCCATGGGTTCCTTCCCTGTTTCCATTCATCCTTCTTTTCTGCCCCTTCCTGCATTCTAAACTTTGTTTTGACACAAATATTGTCCTTTAGTCACAAATGGTTGATTGTTCTGAGGAACATATTCCTCATAGATCTTCTGTTCAGTTTATAGACTTGCCTATTGGTTGACTGAAAGATGAGACCCAGGGGTGGGTTCAGTTCCAGGTTTGAAAGATGTTTAAAGGTCATAGTCTTGCAAATTCCAGTAGTCTGCATCAGACCAGTAAGTCTGCTCTCTCTTTCTTTCTTTTCTTTTTTTTGACTTATTTATTTTTATTTTGGTGGTGCTGGTGGTGTGTGTGTGTGTGTGGAGAAGGGATATACACCAAAACACTCAGTAATATATAATCATTTAAACAACGAAAGGGCACATTCTGCAAGCCTGCCTCCTGGCTGCCAGCTCTCAGTCCCTCTCTTTCCATGAGTCTAGAGTCCTCAGCTGATCCCTCTCTCCATAGTCCTCATCTCTGCCTCCATCTCTGGTGTGGCTGCTTCTCTGGATAGGGTTCCACATTCCGCTCTTACTCTTCTCCCTTGATGGTCCTAGGGTCCTCAGTTCTTGGAATGTAAGATTAACTACTCCCCTCCTTTATGTTACAAAGTTTCTACCTTTACAATTACTTATTACTTTTACTTATTACTTATTACAATTACTTATTACTAATCACAATTAGTCATGATACCAACTATTGAACCATAAGAATCTTATCCCCATCTCCTTTCACCAGACCTGTCTAGACAAGAAGAAAACCATCCTTGGGGATTCTACCTTCTCCTGCACACTCTGAAACTAAACTCCTTCTTGAAAACTTGTAAGTCAGTCACTTTGTGACTTTATAGCCTCTCATTTTAGGTCGCCAATGTCTAACTTGCCTGTCCCTTTCACCCCTGCATACAAAGGGGGTAGGATGAAGACTCCTTCCTTCTCAGTTGGTATTTGGAGATATTACATCCATAAGTATAGGCCAAGTTCATCAAATTATAACAATTTACACTTTTTTCCTTTATAAAAAATTTTTAATCTTCTTTTAGTGGAGTTGTGATCTTTAAGCCATCGAAGCTAGGTCATATGAGATGATTTGCAAGTTTGGACATTCTTTTGTGTCTCCCCTCACTTCATATCAGCTGGATGCTCCACTCTCAGCTCTAGCCCTCCATGGCTTTGTCTTTGTTCATGGGCTCACCATACTTCAATCCAACCAGCCCTTACTCTTGTCTCTCTCATCTCCAGATCGACAGCCATCTGTGGAATGTGGTTGGACTCAGCCCATGTCTTCATTCTTGCCTTTCCCCTACTTCCACTCACCAATAGACCAACATGGCCACCAGAAAGCTTACATGACTGCTTGTGTGATCTCTTTGAGTTTCAGTCTTGGAGCAGGGATGTCTGCTCTTTTTTTATTTTGAATTTTGTTCTACATTTTTCTTCTACTCTGCCCAGGACCTTCTTTGTAGTTGGTAGTGGTTGCTGGGCACCATTTGGTGTTTCTGGTCTCAGGCTATTGGAGGTTGTGGTTCATGTGGTCCATTAGTCCCTTGGATAATTATTTCCTTGAGACTTTCATTTTCTTAACTGTTCTTTGTTCTGGGTGAGGAGAAACCAGTAGTTGCATCTTAGATGGCCACTTGCAAGCTTTTAAGACCCCAGTTGCTATTCACCAATGTAGGATGTAGAATACTCTCTTAGTGACTATGTTATGCCAACTGACCTAGATGTCCCCTGAGACTATGGTCCTAAGGTTTCTAGCCCAGCGACTCAGTCCCTCAGAGTGTTTGGCTATGGCTAATAAGTTTTCACATTTTTGCCTCCCAAGGGCTCTACTATACCATGGATACATTTGTAGTACATCCAAATACATATGTAGACATTGTTGTTATTAAGTGTCATCCAATTGGTTCTGACTAATAGTAACTCTGTATAGGGTTTCCAAGGAGTGGCTGATGGGTTTGAACCACCAACCTTGTGGTTAGCAGTCCAGTGCTTTTCCTATAGTGCCACAATGTCCTCTGCCAACTCTCTATACCCTTTAGCAAAACAGGTTTGAACTGTGCAGGATCACTAATACGTGATTTCTTTTCCCTTTTGCCATTGTGGGGAGCTCGAGAATTATAAGTATCTACTTTCAAAAAGTGGCTTGCTATTCATCTCTCTGTGATAAGTTCATTGTGATTTGTGTCACACTGCAGATATTTGAAACACTTGAACTCACTACAATAGCAACAGGAAAAAAAAAAAAAATCCATGCATATGTGGGCCTGTGCCGTTCAAATGCATGTTACTCAAGAGTCACTTCTGGATGTATAAGCCATTTGCCAATCACACTTGTTCATCTTCCATATCTACTTATATTGTTAGATACTATTGAGTCGGTTCTAACTCATAGCATCCCTATGCACAACAGTACAAAGCATTGCCCAGTCCTGCACCATGCTCACAGTTATTACATTTGAACCTACTGTTGCTGCCACCATGTCAATCCATCTTTTTGGAGTCTTCCTTTTTTTCACTTACCCTCCACTTTACCAAGCATGATGTTCTTCTCCAGGAACTGATCCCTCCTGGTAATATGTCCAAAGTACAAGAGATGAAGTCTCATCATCCTAGGTTCTAAGGAACTTTCTGGCTACACTTCTTCCAAGACAGATTTGTTTGCTCTTTTGATACGCCATGGTACTTTGAATATTCTTCTCCAGCTCAATGCATCAATTCTTCTCAGGACTTGTTTATTCATTGTCTTGCTTATATATTATCTACATATGCACCCATTAGTAAATGATTGCTTGTTATTATAGCTATTGCAGGACTGTGTACATAATAGTATTTACCATTGTTGCTTTTTACTCTTGTGCATCTCCCAGTGTCTTTGCCTTAGTCATGTTGTGCTGACCTCCTCTTAATTGTATGTTGTCTTTCTCTTTGCTCAAGTTAATACAGGTCTACAGTCTAGTTAGTGATTTTCCCTCCCTTGCCTCCAAATTAGATCTTGAATCTGGTCACTTCTCACATCTCCCTCCTCTACTCCCCTAATCAAAATTGCTATTATCTCCTGCCAGGACTACTTAGAATCATTTTTTACCATCCCTCCCACCAGTCACTTGGAAGACAAAACTGCCTTCAGATCATGTCACTGTCCTGCTTGCAAACATCAAATTCTTCACAGTACTCTAGTACCCTTACTCAACTCAACCTTGTTCAACCCACCCAGCGGTCCCTTGGAAGAAAGGCTTACCAATCTAATTCTCCAAAATCAGTTACTGAAAACACTATCTAGCACAGCTCTACTATGGCACATATGGGATTCCCATGGTTTTGAATTGACTTGATGGCAACTGGTAAAATTTCTACATATCTTCCTCAATTCTTTTCCCCTTTCCACTACGTTTCAACCATAATCCTTTCACTTTGTGCCTTTAATGAGTCATGCTCATTATTGACTTAGGACCTTAGTCCTTACTCCTTCCATTGCTTAGAATTCTGGGTCTTCTCAAATATTTGCATGGCTGATTCCTTCTTGTAATTCAGGTTTCACCTTACATGTTATCGCTACCGTAAGACTTTCTCTGATATTTAAAATGGATGTTTTTCCTGTTCTGCTCTAGTCAGTCTTCATAAATTACTCTCCATTGCATTTATGATTATTTGAAATTATCTCATTTATTTGTTTATATATTTACTTGCTCCCACCCCTCATAAACTTGAGAGCAGAGACTCTGTCTGTGGCGTTCACTACTATATCTCCAATACTGATAATTAAATGTTCTATAAATATTTGTTAGGTGATTGATTTTGATTGAAAGACTGAATTTAATGTTTACAATGCCATATCTCTTCCTTTATTCAGTTATTTAAGACCGACAGTAAAGATTTATTATTTTCTTCATGTGAGTTTATGAATATGTTATTGAGTTTGTTCCCACATATTTTACTGTTTTAATTGCTGTTGGTAATGAGATCTTTAGCAGCTATTGCTGGCTAACAGGAATGCTATTTTTCTTGTTTGTTGATCTGTGTCTGTCTAAAATGTCAGATCTAGGCTTGTCATTTGGTTCTCTGAGTTTTCTAGGTAGACAATTATTATCATCTGTAACTTTTCATTTGACTTGGGATTTTGATAACTGTCTTATATTTTCTATCCCTCTTTTTGTTGTTGTTGCTAAGTGCCGCCAGTCAACCCATAGCGACCCTGTAGAAGTTATTTAAATTCATGTTTAATGAATTTAGTATAAGGGTAAGTAAAAAGCATTGCTACAAAATCATAAAAAATATTTATTAAACAAAAATATCAAAATGTGAAGATATTGTTTCATGACATGCCTCCATTCTAGGGCAATACACTTAAAAAAAAAAAAAAAACTTATTGTGAGTTGAGTGAAGATTTACAGACAAGATCATTAGTTCTACATTCATCAAATTATACACTTTCTTTCATCTCAATGATTACAATCCCCTCCCTGCAACACCATTTATCCTACTTCCTTCCTGTAATTCCTCATTTGCAGCTTATACTTCACAAATGAAAAAGGCAAAAATATTTGATGTACACTTACAAAACAAAAAATATATAAATTCATTTAAATGTCCAAAGGGCACTTTCTGCCAGCCAGCCTCCTGTCTGCTGCCATAGAGTCTTTCTCAGTCCATGGGCCTAGAGCCCACAACTTCTCTGTCTCTCCATGCCACCACCTATGCCACCATCTCTGCTGTTATCACTTTCCTAGGTAAGGATCTCATGCTCTACTCATGCTATTCCTTTTTGATGATCCTGGGATCATCTGTTCCTTAAATGAAAGATTAATTACTCCCCATTTTAGTTGTTGTCATTAAGTGCTGTCAAGTTGGTTCCGACCCATAGCTACTCTGAACAGGGTTTCCGAGGCTATAAATCTTCACAGGAGCAGAAAGCCTCATCTTTCTCCCGCAGAGCAGCTAGTGGTTTCAAACTGCTGACCTTGCAGTTTGCAGCCCAATTCATAACCACTACGCTACCAGAGCTCCTTCCTTTTTAGTTACACATCTTCAATTTCAGTTGTGACAATCACAATCAATCCTGCTAACAATTATTCACTATTGAGCCATAAAATCCTATCACCGTCGTCCCCCATCCCCTTTCACCAGACCCATCTGTAAAAGAGGGAAATTATTAAGTGGGGCGTGTACCTTACCCCCCTCATTCTGAAACTAAACACACTTATGAAAGCTTTTAAGCCAGCCACTTCATGCCTTTATAGCCACCTACTACCCCATTTTTGATAGCCAATGTCTAAGTTTCTCATCCCAGATCACAGCGTCAGTTTGAACCACAAGATTGGTGATTCAAACTCATCAGTCACTCCTTGGAAACCCTATGCAAGGTCGGAACTGACTCCATGGCACTCAACAACAACAACAATACACCGTATACTGAGGAAACAAGGTTATTCCATAATATGAAGAATCCTTCCATTCAGATTGGAATTTTTAATCACTGCACTCATAGGCCAAAGTCTAGTTCATCAAATTGTAGCAATTTGCACTTCAAATATCTTTAGCTTCTTCAGTTTGAGTTCTGGTCAACTAATCACCTAGCTTATGTCAAATGAGTACTAGCTGCAAGTTTTGGAGTTCACACACAAACCTCCTTGGACTTCAGACCAGCTGGCTATTTCATTCTCGGCCCTAACCCCCCAGGGCTAGGTCCATGCTCATGGGCATTCACATATCTTCTTAAATTTCAGACCAGCCAACCCTTACTCTTCTCTCTCTCATCTCAATGCCAAATTCAGCCCATGTCTTCATTGTTAACTTTCCCCCACTTCCACTCACAAGTAGACCCAGGTGGTCTCCAGAGAGCATACTATGCTGCTCATGGGTTATCTTTGAGTTTCAGTCATAGAAGGGAGTTTTCCCTGATGGGCTGACTTTTCTTTCCTTGATGCCTTCCAAGCCAACAGCCTGCTTGATATTCAAACAACCAAACAGTCCACTTTTTAAATGCAGGTCTTTCTTTGAATAAGAATCTTCTGTTCTGTCAGCAGTTCTGGGTTGGTCTGCATGTCTTTTCAAGTGGGAATGTCCCAATTCAGAAGGTTCTGGGTGGGGTTTAGGATTCCACCTAAGGCCCTATACACTAAAAAGGCTTGACAAGAAGCATATTTACCTTGGCAAATTCTATTTCCTCTTTTAGAAGATGCAATCAGTTATAAGCTAAAGGTGGGCTTATAAACTTTCTGTCATCATAATTCTCAAATTCACTTCTATCACACATAAATGTCTATTTTATAGTAGTAGGCAGGGAAAACCAATATCTACAAGACAGTCAAACACATAAACATTTTTTTCCCTTCCTTTACCCATTCAGCCTATGTCTCAATCCATTTGTTTACTCAGAGAACACTGTTGTTTCAGGGTTGTGTATAAATCACTATTTTAGGTCAATACACTTTTTTTTTAACTTCATTGTTTTAATATCATGAAATACAAGTACAAAACATTGCACAAGATCTTACTACATGAAGAAGGAACAGCACATTTTTGTTTTCACCAGAACCTGCATCATCTAGTGCTAGCATTTATTCATTCTCATGAATAAAAATGCTTACAACTCTTTTCCATTGCAGATTGACATTTGTCTTAATAGTCCTATTAAACTGCTTTGGAGAACCATTAGTAAATAGAAATCACCTTAGCCAAGAGTGCTGAGCTGGTAATCTTATTTCACATCTGTTGAGGTTTCCCATGCTGCCATCATAAAGACACTGAGCACTTATGTGGGATAAGAAAATGTGTGATATCAATACCTCCCTTCCTGTTCACAAAGGCAAATTACCATTACCTAAAAAGTTCAGAATATTATGACAGTTATTGGTTAACCAGTAATTCATGGAACCCCATTTACATCAGACAAATAAACAGCCAGAGCCTTAAAACTCCACATGTGCTGAAGAAAACCAAGTCTGTAAATATTTAAACTGTCTTTCCTACCTCTAAACTGGTTTAACCAGTTTACATCAAATCAGAGCAGCATCAGCCAATAAAGAAAAAGTAAACTGTGCTAGTAACCAAGCATTTAGTTTGTGGCCATTTCAACTTGGAGGTTTACTATGATAAACAAAATATAATGAAAGCAGCGTTTATTTTACTGGGAAATGTGGGGGGAAAATTACAACCCTGCTAACCTCACAAAACACTGGAAAATAATTTGGTTTTTATAAATAAGACGGTATTTACCTTAATTTTTTTTTTAAAATTCTCATTCTTGCTGCTAATAATAAATCATTTGGTTACGCCAATCTTCAAGGATAAATTTTGAGATATTTGAAATGACATACGTTTGGAAAACTGAAACACATTTTTAATTGCCAACATTATGCTTTGTTCTTGGTAAAATCATCTTTGTTTCTTCTTTTGACAGCCCAGTTATAAACCCTGGCCATATTGACTTCTGTGGTAGTAAATCTCGAAGGAAGTCTAGGTCTTCCTCAAGAGAATCAAGGTTCTTTGTAGCAGTTGATAAATTCTTTTCCAGCAGTGCCTGAGCTTCATCAATATCATATTCAAGCATTACATTAGCTCCCAACCACAGACACACTTTATCAGTAGAAGGAACTAAAGCTTTGCACTACAGATTATCTGCCAATAAGAATCTGGTTTCCAGCGAA
>NW_006408561.1:4263506-4282738 GCF_000296735.1 Chrysochloris asiatica
CCCTGAGGGAACATCCTTTCAATTGACTGTCTGCTCATAGCAGAACTCATCATAGAGTCAATTATATCGTATTAAATCTCATCATTAGATCTACATCTTAATTGCCAAGCAAACCACTGTGCATCCTGGCCCAGTCAAGTTGACACAAAACCTTAACTATTACAGGGTCCTAGAGTACATCTGAGAGATAAGTGCCTTTGCTTTCTTAACATTGTATTGTCATTTGCTGAAAGTTTATAGAGCAAACTGGATTTCCATTCAACAATTGATACACATTTTGATTCATGACATTGATTGCAATCCAAATAAGGAAGCAGCATCCTTCCCACTTTCTCTCTGTGGTTACTGTTTAATTCCTCTTTCTGTTCCCTCCTGTCTTCTGAGCTTTATCCCTGGGCAAATGCTGCCCTTTGATCTCATATGTACTTAGTTGTTCTAGGGAGTGTGTTCCTTCCTCCTTGGTGCTATTGTTCGCCTAACAGGCCTGTCTTTTATTTGGTTGAAAGTTGAACCACAGGATGGCTTAAAGAGCCATAATTGCACCAGTCTTTATTAAGACCATAAAACTTGGTCTTTCTAGTTATTTTGGGTTTTGGTCTACATTTTTCTCCCACTTTATTTAGAACTTTCTATTGTGATCCCTTTCAAAGCTGTTAGCAATGACAGCCTGGCACCATCTCGTTCTGCTGGTCTTAGGATCTTGGAGGCTGAGGTTTGCATGGTCTATTAGTCTTCTGGACTAATTGTTTTCATACATCTTTGATTTTCTTCACGCTTCTTTGTTCTGGACAGGGAGAGACAAATAGTTGCACCTTGTAAAAACAGGTGTGGGTCCCAGCATCTGACCCTCTCTGACTTCACCAGAGGGAAGGAGAATCAAACTCAGCATCAGTGCATGGCTGATTCCTATGACGCAGGTGTCAGACATGCCTCCAGCCTCCAACCTTCTTTACCAACCTTCTGATGCCAACCAATCTTCCCAAGGCATACTCTACTGGATTTGGTATCATTGCAGTGGCTGCACAAAATTCACAGACAATACTCACAATTATGTAGTTCAATAGAGAAGTTAACAGATTATAATTCAGGATCAGAAATGTTCAGGGCAAAGTTCTTCCAGTCAGGACAGCCTCTTCTCAGCTGTTCTCAAAGGTACACTTCTCTCTGGTATCCTTGGTTTCTCAGCTAAACAGTTCCTTGGCCTCTGTCCTGCTCAGGCAATGTTATAAAGCACTTATAGTCCTGCCTATAAATGCCCAGTGGGCACATCACTCCACCATAAGCCTCAGCCTGAATGTGTTCAGCTCTAGCTCTGTGATCAGCAAACTTAGCTTCCCCAATTAAGTGTCTGTAGGCACCCCACTCCACAAGTGAGCCTACTGCCCAAAGGCCCTCAGCTTTACATGCTCCACGGGCCTGACAACTCACTGCTCTGTCTTGTGCTCTGGCTCTTGGTTGCTTCTGCCTCTCCTCTGACAGTTCTGTGACATCACAACTCTGTCCTTGAGTACAGGAAATTCAGCTCAAATCTTGCGTTCCAAAGGTCATGCTCCACTCCTGGCTCTTCCTTCTTGATGGTAATATGACCTCCTCCCCTATTTTTGAGATGGTTCATTTAAAACCCAGTAGGATGGCAAAATTGACCACCCACCCCATTATATTTTCAAGTTTTTACAATAAAAAGTAGCCCTCAGAATCACTCACAACTGAATCATATAATACTATTAGTATCTTCCCCCCAATTTCTCCCCATGTCAGGAAAAAGGTATTTGGTGAAAGTTACATAGACCATGGCTAGAAGAGGCATATTAAATAATTCACAATAATTTCCTTCTCTTTTCTTAGTGAAAATTGTATCTATTATGTTAGAAGACCGTGTCAGTTATGGGGTTATTATAAACTTATAATAATGGATTCTGAAGACCATCTGCATGTAGGCAGGAGAAAAAAAATTATATTCAGTAAACATCTGGGAGAATGCAAGGAACTGATGATTTGAGCTGGGAATAACCATGGTCAAGTCATAGAACTGGTGATGCTGTTTAGCTAGCGTCTGCCCATAATCTGAGGTGAAGACATAACTTCAACCTATAACGGAAGCTTTGCTGGGTAATTGAGTTTCAAGCAGGTAGCAAGATTCTGTACAAGGTCCTTTCAGCCCGAGCCTCTTCCCACTAGAGAAGCAACACCTCACAGGAGTAATATTCTAAAAAAGAAAAAGCTTTGGCCTCCATGCAGGGCTCCCAGTAACCTAAACTATCCCCAAAATGTCCAAATCCTCCTCGGGGACAATGTGGCATTCTTGGTCCCTCAAAAGTCAGATTCAGAAGGAGTTCATTCTCCCTGAAAAACTCCCCAGACCTCTTAAAACTGAGTCATAGATTCTTCCACAAGACTTTGGTGAGGATCTCTAGTGGCATAGTGGGTTAAGCATTGGGCTGCTAACCACAGGGTTGGTGGTTCAAACCCAACTGCTTTTCCTCAGAAGTTTTTTGCTTCCATAAAAGATTCACAGCCTCAGAAACCCCAGGGAGCAGTCCTACTCTACCATTCAGGGTTGCTTTGAGTCAGAATCTCCTCAAGACAGTGGTCTTCTGTGCCCAATATCTGGTACAATGCTTGGCACATGGCAATTAAAAAATACTTATTTAGTTGCTTGCATAAAGATATTTTCTGAATGAATAAATCTGATTTTTGTCAGCTTACAGAATCAAAGGAGTCTTGGTGTGGGTTAATGTGCCAGACTGCAAAATCCACTTGAACTGCAAAGTCGGCGGTTCAAGCTCACCAGTCGCTCCTGGGAAACCCTATACAGGGTCAGTATGGGTCAGAACTGACTCGACGGCACTTAACAACAACAGCAACAATAACAGAATCGAAGATGAACATTTTCAATGCTAATTTTAAGAGAAAGTCACATGCTATAATCTATCTGTAAACATTTGATCTTCCTTACTTCTAAATATTTATATTGCATACTGAGATTTCTATAAATTTTTGTATACAAACTTATGTGTACATTTTTTATTTAGTAAATAACTAGTAAAGGGTTAGTGGAACAAGATATACCAACATAATGGCAGATAGAAATTTGACAATAGAATGGGCAATAATGTGAACTCCATACTCAATAAGCAAACAGTTTTCAAGTAAGATCAGGGCTCTGTCTAGAAGGTTGAATTTTAAGGGTTTGTTTTTAAGGACTAGGAAGCTTGTCCTATATTAGGAAGGGATTGGAGTACAAGAAGAAAGGGTAAAACAGAAGCCCAGTTGCTAGATCTAGGTTTTAACAGTGGAGGCTAGGACTTAGGAACAAAGGCAATTGTCTGGTTGTTAAAATTAGGATATTATATTAAGACTCAGTCAATGATTAGTATGACTCTGTGCTGGGTCTTAGAAAATAGGATTGGAATTGTTTACGTATTTTTTATCGCAAATAAGAATTGTGACAACATTGTGCAGTGGGTTAAGCTCAAGGTCTGCAGTTCAAACCCACCAGCCACTCGATGGGAGAAAGAAGAGACTGCTTCCAAAAAGATTTACAGTCTCAGAAACCCTAAGGAGCAGTGCTATTCTGTCCTATAGGGTTCCTATGAGTGAGAATTGACTCAATGACAATCGGTTTGGTTTGGTTTGGTTAGCTGCTGAAAGAGGATCAAATGGCCTAATTTGTCGGAATTAGGAATCACAGTTTGGGAGCCATGTTGCGTCTAAGACCAACAACTGAGAATGGCAAATTTGGTATCATGTCCCTTCCTACACTCCTGGCAAAGGGGTCCTGGTGGCCTACACTAATTTATTCCTTTTAATGACACAGAACACCAATAATTCAGGGCACCAGATAAATAAAATTTAAGTGTAAAGATGTCATTAAATAATATTTCAAATAACATCCAGGGAGCCAGCAAATATGAGGGGGCTTCAAGAAGTTCGAGGAAAAAGTCCATTATTTGTTAATTCCATTTGCCCACAAACTCTTTGAAGTACCCTCATACAAGACAGTTATCCAAAAGGTATCTGTCTAATAGACAACATTCTTTCCAATCTGTAGATGAGGAAATTAAGGTGAGGGGTTAAATAACTTGTCTAGGTTCATACAGAAAGAAAATGATTAATCTGTGATTGTAAGTCAGATCTGTCTGATTTCGTAATCTGTGCTTGACTAATTAAACCTGTACCAAACTAAAATTGAGAATCGGATTCACCTCTAGAGTATTTAATCGATACCCTGAAATTTCTCAAGTTAGAGTTAATATTAACTATACCTTTGGACCTTGGAAACCCTATGCAGGGTTGCTATGGTTTGGAATCGACTCAATGGCACTTAACAACAAAATACCCTTGGACCAGTTAATTATATGCCCTTGGTTGCAATTTTAAGGTGAGAGAACTTTCCAGGGAGAAGAAAAAGTGCAAGAGCAGAATTTTGGATGAAAACAATCTTAGCTTATCTGACAATGGATTGATATTCCTGGTAAGCCAACCCTGAGATCCTGCAGCAATGGGACAGAGTCTGGGGAGCCTTGATAACATCTCCTTTACTCTCTTACTCTACCTTTCCTTTACTCAAAATTTCCCTTTGGAATTTCTTATCAAAAACTGTTATCTGGGTATATGAGTACTTGGGTTATTATTGACATAAATAATTAGCCTTTTTGTCATATCCCTTATGGAAGTAAAAATGGATCATATGCAGTAATTCCTTTTTTAGTGTTATCATTTTTACTTTCATGTTTATCAGGGAAGGAATTATTTAAAATAAGAAAGAAAAGAGTCAGGATAACATTGTATTACTTATATTAGTTCTTATTGTTGTTAAGTGCCATTGAGTGGGTTCTGACTCATAGTGACCCTGTATAGGTTTTCTGAGGAGCTGCTGGTGAGTTTGAGTGACTGACCTTGTGGTTCAAACTGACCATGTGGTGCCACACCAGGACTCAGATATGAGTTCTAGTTTTCACTCAAATATAATCACCTTGAGTAATTTACATACTTCTAACAAGTTTATTTGGAATATGTTAAAAATAAAAGATGAACTTTTCTCATTGTTGTTTTTGTTGTTGTTAAATGTGTTGAGTTGGTTCTGACTCATAGTGACTCTGTATAAGGTTTCTGAGGAGAGACTGGTGGATTTGAACTGCTGACCTTGTGTTTCAAACTGACATTGCAGTAGAGTGCTTATTCTACAGCATCACATCAGGACTCCCTTTTCCCATTATGACCCTATTAATGGTAATTTTATTTCAAGATGGAACTTTGAAACTCAGATGGATCTCAGCTTTTATCTTGTTGCCCTATGTTGTTGTTAAGTGTCATTGAGTCAGTTCTGATTCATAGCAACCCTGTGTAGGGTTTCCAAAGAGTGGCTGGTGGGCTTTAACCACCGACTTTTCAGTTAGCAGTCCAGGACTTAACCTACAGTACCACACCAGGCCTACTAAGTCATGTTATGAATTTGGTCAGAAATATTTTATTTATTTTAAGCTTTAAAACTAATTGGTGCATAGAGCTAGAAGAATATTGGCATTATGTCCCGCACGATTTATAGTTTACAGCCAGGGACAGGTCAATAGGAGTTATAAGACATTCTAGCAACACTCGAGCTTCCACTCACCAGTTGTGGCTGTATCTGAAATGTATTGGGTGGGAATTGAACCTGGATTGCCCACAGGGCAAGGATTCTATTACTGGATCACCTTTGCCTCTAGAAAGAGGGTGGTCGTTGTTAGGTGTTACTGAGTCAGTTAGGACTCATACAAAGCTATACACAATAGAATGAAACATTGCCCAGACCTGTGCCATCCTCACAACTATTGTTCTTTTTGAGACCATTGTTGCTACCTACCATCTCATTGAGGGTCTTCTTCTTTTTCACTGACTCTCCACTTTACCAAGTGTGATGTCCTTCTCCAGGAGCTGGTCCCTCCTGACCACATGTCCAAAGTATGAAAGAGAAGTCTCTCCATCCTATCTTTTAAGGATCATCCTGGCTTCTAAGAAGCAATCCAATGCAGATTTGCTTATTCTCTTGGCAATCATGGTAGCTTCAATATTCTTCTCCAACACCATAAATCAAATATATTGATTCTTCTACAGTCTCCCTTATTCATTATCCAACTTTCACATGCACATGAGGCAAATGAAAATACCATGGCTTGGGTCAGGTGCACCTTAGTCTTAAAAGTGATTCTTTGCACTTGAACACTTCAAAGTGGTCTTTAGCAGCAAATTTGCCTAATGCAATGTGTCATTTGATTTCTTGACTGCTGCTTCCTTGAGCATTGGAGAAAGAGGATGCTAGGAGGGTAAAACAAGAGAAATGAAAGAGCATTAACTCTACCCATTCTATCCAACTGCTACCATTCTCCTTGGTGACAGGACACATACCTAACAATCATAATCAAGTAGATGTTACTATCTCACTGTGTTCTCAGAAACCCTATGCAGGGTGGTACCGACTCAATGGCACTTAACCATTAACAGTAATAGGAGGAGGAGCTCTGGTGCTGTAGAATAAACAGTTGCTAACTGAAATGTTGGAAGTTCAAACCCACACGCCACTCCATTGGAGAAAGATGAGGCAGTTTGCTTCTGTAAAGATTATATTGTTGTTGTTGTTATGTGCCATGGAGTCTCATGGTGACCCTGCACAGGGTTTCCAAGGCTGTAAATCTTTACCAGAGCAGAAAGCCTCATCTTTCTCCTGCAGAACAGCTGGTAGTTTCGAACTGCTGACCATGAGGTTAGCAGCCTGATTTGTAACCACTATGCTACCAGAGCTCCTGGAAACACTCTGCCCTGTAAAGTTCCTATGAGTTACTATGAGTCTGAATGAACTCGATGGCTGAAGGTAAGTTTACTCTTTCCAAAGCGTTGAAAAACGTCAAACCTACAGAAAAGTTATAAGAATATAACAATAAACACTAGAACCCCCTCACCTGGAACCACCAGTTTTAGCTTTCTCATTTTCTTTTCTTGTGTTTCCTGAATCAAATGACATTTAATTGCTAATATCACCTATAAATAGTTTAGACTGCATCTACTTAGGACAAGGACATTCATCATCACAATAACACTATCATACTCAAGAAATTTAATATCTACAGATAATAGCTAATTCATACTCAAATTTCCCCAATTTTTACAATTTCCTTAAAATTTTTAGACTCAGGATCCAACCAAGGATCACATAATTCCTTTAGTATCGTTTAGTTTAGTATAATCCTCCCCATCTTATGTTTATTTATTTTTTTCTTTTCTGCATTTCATTGAAATGGACATTTTTAAAAAAGAACTCAGATTTGTCTTATAACATGTCCTACAATCTAGATTTGTCGGAGTTTTTTTTAATGATAATTCAACTTTTTAGTAGATAATTAGTTCATGAGTCAAATGTATGCATTGCTGTTGTTCTATACATATACTATATATTTTCTTATTTCTGAGACTTTGTACATCGATCCTTTCCTTATGAATGTTCTTCCCTTAACACATCTCTGCGGGTTAGTAGTTTACCTTCTCTAGGAAAATTTCCCTAAAGTAATCTTTGAATACCCTGAGTACTTTAGTATTTCTTATTGCTCTGGTAGCATAGTGGTTACGAATCGGTCTGTGAACCGCAAGGTCAGCAGTTTGAAACTACCAGCGGTTCCGCGGGAGAAAGATGAGGCGTTCTGCTCCCGTAAGGATTTACAGCCTCGGAAACCCTGTGCAGGGTCACTATGAGTCCGAACCGACTCCACGACACTTAACAACAACAATAGCATTTATAAGCTTTTTTTACTTTGTGTTATTATTTTATTTCTTCACATATCTTTAAATTTACCCTAATGAAAGCCACCCAGGGGAGAATAAAAATACCTATGACTTACCTGGAATCTAGCACACAGCAGGCAATCAAGATATTCATTGTTATATTCTGGGATACAGCAAACTGATTAGGAATTAAATGTTTTAAAGGATTTACATAATTTCTTCATAAGGGTGTTTTATATACCCCAAATAGTCTGTGCTATTGCTGTTGCTGTTAAGTGCTGTAGAGTTGGTTCCAACTCAACAGTGACCCTGCATAGGGTTGCAAGGAGCAGCTGGTGGGTTTGAACCACCGATTTTCTAGTTAGCAGTTAGGAGTGCCATACCAAGACTCCCTAAATAGTCTAGCTAATAAAAAACAATTAAAATTATTTTTAGGTTTAGTAAAAACATGCAATGACATGCCTGGATAGTGTTTTTTAAAAATTATCTTGCTTAGCATTGAGGGAAACCTTTCAATCTGGAGAGTTCATTCTTGAGTTTTGAAAAATAGTCTTGTATTATCTTTTTGAAATTTTTCTCTCCTACATATTTTTTGGACCTTTTTTCTATGAGTTGGTTGAAGAATTACAGAGCAAACCATTAGTTTTACTTTTAAAAATTCATATACACTTTTACTTTTGTTTCATATCATTGATTCTATTTCTCTCAGTTTAATGTCAATTATCCCACTTCCCCTTAGGTTTCTTGTTTCCGTTCTTTCTTCTTTCCTAACCCATCTGAACTTTGTCTTTGGGTAAATGCTGCCCTTTTGATCTCCACTGGCTGATTAGTCTAAGGAATGCATATGTCACTAGTGTTACTGTTCCCCTCATAAACCTGCCTGGTGTTTGGCTAAAAAGTGAGCCACAGGGTTGAGTTCGTTTCCAGACGGAAGGGTGACTAAGTGTCTCAGGGTTTCTACCACGTCCGCCTATTTTTTCTATGCTTTTGAGTTTTGTTCCACATTTTCTTTGGTTATTCATTTCTCACCAGCCACTCCTGGGAAACCCTGTAGAGAGAGGGTTTGGGAAACCCTATAGAGGGTCACTATGGGTCGGAACTGACTCGACTGCACTTAACAGTAATAACTGTATTTTAGTAGTCTATGAAGGAGAAGAGATAAATGCATGTATTCAATTTGCCATCTTTACCCAGGCTGTCTACATAATTTTTGAAGTTTTTGCTTCACAAACTTTCCCATGGTAAGTTTGGTCTTGTGGCTTATGTAAATTGTCTGCCTAGAAAATGAGAAAATGTCATTCTGTGTGTGATTATGGGAGTAAGGCTCAGAAATCCTAGAGTTTGTTTTAAAGTTTCCCACTGAGTAATATGGACAAGGGGTAAGTACTTAAGATTCTGCATGGAACAGTGTGAGATAAACACTCTCTTCTTAACTTCAGAAGTCTATTTATAGCTAGATAAAATTAAATGGACAAGTAACTAGAGAAATTCTACAAACCACTTGCAAAGTTAATTTTCAGTTTGTTGCCAGTTGATGCTGCCTGCTCCTGTGTCTGAACTTTCTATTTTCTCCAGATTCCCAGTCCCCAAAAGAGAACAAAGCTGCCCCACCCATCAAGTGGGCCTTTCCTGAGTCCAACTCACTCACAAAGCATTTCCCCTTTGAACTACCACAATGGCTGTTACTCACTACAGATTACTTGGGATTGGCTGAGAATGCAAATAAAACTGTTTGCCTATAATCAAGTTGATAAGAGACAGCATAAATGCATGCAAGTTCTTGTTATCAGACTATAACCTGAGGTGAGTGCTCTCTTTCCTCCTAGCATGTTCACATAAGACCTGGAGAAGAAACACTGCCCCAAAGAGGAAATCCTTAAAGGAAAAAACTCAACAACCCACAACCTGAAATGGGTCTACTGAGTTCTAAAAGCTCCAAAGTCCAGCAAGCTCAGATTCTTCTCCTGGGACTTGATGCGGCAGGGAAGTCAACGATCCTTTATAAATTAAAGCTTGCTCCAAACATTACAACCATCCCAACAGTGGGTTTCAACGTGGAGATGATCGAGTTGGATAGGAGCCTTACACTCACTATCTGGGATGTTGGTGGACAGGAAACCATGAGAACCGTTTGGGATTATTACTGTGAGAACATCGATGGGCTGGTGTACGTCGTAGATAGCACGGACAAAGAGCGACTGGACGACTCCAGGAGAGAGTTTCAGCACATTTTGAAGAATGAACACATTAAAAGCGTTCCTGTTGTCCTGTTAGCCAACAAACAAGACATGTCCGGAGCTCTGACTGCTGAGGACATTACCAGAATATTCAAAGTGAAGAAACTTTGTAGTGACCGGAACTGGTATGTACAGCCCTGCTGTGCCACCACCGGGGAAGGGCTAGCAGAGGGCTTCTGGAAATTAACTGCATTTGTGAAAAGCCGTCTGAAATCAAGAGGAAACACTTCAGCATTTTTTAAGCAGAACTGAGGTTGTTAAAAGGACTAACCAGTGAAAGAGGCTGATGAAGTTGAAGGGTAATCTTTTTTTTAATTTTTTTTTTCATGCCAATTGAGAAAAACAAGTTTCTGTGCTCTTGTATTGGCAGACTTTACCAGAGCTGTCATTTCGCCTACATTCAGTTAAACCACTCAGAATGATATCTAGAAAAAATTTGTTTACATCCAGGCATTTTAACATACTATGTGGTAACGATGATTGAGAAAAGAAAATGTTACAATTTTATGCAAAATTCTAACCTGTTAGATGATTCAGAATAATCATTATTAATATTATAGAACTATTAGAACAAAGTTTAAATAAACTCTCAGAATTCTTTCAGATTGTGTTCAGCTATTACACGTATTGCATTTCCATCATGAATTTAACATAATAGCTGGGTGGTATGAAAATGAACTTTAAATATGGAGGACAATGTTTGATGCTAACAGTTTATAAATCTCTACACCCTAAATAAAGCATACCCTCTGGATTCCTGCCTTTGCAATTGCTGGTGAGTTCCGACAATGAGTCTTAAATCAGCAGATTCTAGGTTGTTTTTGCTTAGAGGCTGTATTCTCTCACAGGGAGAAGTTTATATCCTAAACGTTGTGGATCAGGGTAGCATTTTAGGGGTTTAGGACAGGGTCTGGGCATAGAGTTCAGTTCTAGGCTGGAGACCCAAGACTTGCTTTGGTGGTGGTGGTTATGTGCCATGGAGTCGGTTCTGACTCATAGCGACTCTGTATAGGGTTTCTGAGGCTGTAAATCTTTATGGGAGCAGAAAGCCTCATCTTTCTCCCGCGGAACAACTGGTAGTTTCAAACTCCTGACCTTGCGGTTCACAGTCTAATTTGTAACCACTACGCTGCCAGAAGACTTGTTTTAGTGGCAATTAACATAATATTTGGAGTCCTGGTGTGGCACTGTGGGATAATGCACTGGACCACAAGGTTGGTTTGAACTGCAAGGTCAGTGGTTCAAATTCACTAGCTGCTCCTTGGAAACCCTATATAGCGTCACTATGAGTTGGAACTGAATCGACAGCACTTAGCAACAACAATAACAGCAGCCACAACAGCAATAATATGAGACTCTTACTTGGAGCCTTATATACAGCTCACTGTACTGATTAAATCAGAATCAGAATCTTTACTTTCAGAGAACTTGCAAAGGAGGAAACAACATAAAACTGGTAGTAAAACTAGGGCAATATGTGCTATGTGCTTTAACAAGAGAGACTCTTTCTGATATGGGGAACCAAGAAGTGCTTTGTGCAAGAGGTGGTGTTTAAGGGACTCCCCAGCTCCCTGGGGAGTTCTCACTACCAGGAGACTCAAGAAGGGGAAGGAGGAGAGGAACTGGAGATTGAATTGGAATTCCCCTAATTGGCACAGAACTCCCAGGGTAGGCCATGGCACAAACAGATTATACTCCTTCACCTACCGAAAGGTTCCTTTAGTCTAGAAGCAGGCCTCAAACCTCCACATCAACCCCTGAATACCAAGTCTTAAGGTTGCAGAGGAAAATAAAGGTACAGTAAGTAAGAGTATGAGTGCAGTGGTGGTTCTGTGATAGAATTCTTGCCTTGCATGTGGGAGAACTACATTCAAATGTACCCGAAGCACAGCCACCACTAGTCAAGCTATCACTGTGGAGGCTTGAGTGTTGCGATGCTGAATGGGGTTCAGTGGAGCTTCTAGACTAAAACAGACTAGAAAAAAAATCAACCTATGAAAACCCTGCTGATCAGGACAGTTTAATTGCATTGGGTCAGATAGCAGCAAACAACTTTGGTGGAATATTTGTGGTACTAGGTGCTGTGTTAAGTACTTTCACACATTTTTTTCTCCCTCTCTCTAATTTTCACAACTGTCCTGAAAAATAAACACAATTACCTTAGTTTTGCAGCTGAGGGTACTGAAACTAAACAAGGTTAAGCAACAAAAACAACAATAATAATCATATCTGGCATTTTAACAGAATAATGTTGAAATTCACACTCAGGTGTCTCTGACTCCAAGGCTGTACTGTTTGTTAATTGTCTTATACATAAGGTATGCTCTTATCTTCAACCTACACCTACAAGCCACAAGTATAAGGAAATCCAGGCTTATGTGTATTACTTTTATAATCAAAAGTAAACAAGACAGAATAAAGTAAATACAAAAACATGCTGAGGGAGAAACAGTCCAGAAATAAAGGACCCTAGGATCATCCAGGGAGAAGAGCACAAGTGAATGTGGGACCTTATCCAGAGAAGCAGCGACACCAGAGATGGAAGCTGAGATGGAGACATGGAGAGAGGGAGCAGCTGAGGACTCTAGATTCATGGGAAGAGAGGGACTGAGAGCTTCTGGCCAGGAAGCAGATTTGCAGTACGTGCCCTTTGGTGGTGTAAATTATTACATACACCTGAGTGTTAAAAAAAAAAAAAAAAAAGAGCTAAAGTGAATAGAGAAAAATACTGTTATCTGATGATACATGGAGGGTTATAATCATTGTAATGAAACAAAGTATATGATTTGTTGAATGTAAAACTGATGATATACCCATTAAACTTTCACTTAATTCAAAATAAAAACTAAAAAAACCCCAAAAAACATGCTGCGAGACTGGCAAAATGAAGGTGTTTTTGATTTCAGGAAGATTTAATAGAAGTATTTCATAGTAGGATTTTCCCAAAGCTTCACAAAATGATTAAAATCTCAACTATGTATCTTAAGAAGCCCTGGAGGTGTAGTGAGTTAAGCAGTGGACTATTAACCACAAAGTCAGCGGCTCAAACCCACCCAATGCTCCTTGGGAGAAAGATGAGGCTGTCTACATCCATAAAGATTTATAGCCTTGAAAACTTGATGTAATAGGAATGATTTGACATATATTCATAATGTAGAGGAAAACTTATAAAATAGCCTTTTCCTGTATTTGTCATTTCAGCATCTCTTCCACATCCAGCTGCTATTTTTTTAAATTTCTGCTAATAAATTTCCAGAAACATGCATTATACTTTCTCCCTTTTCTTTCTTGAGATCCAATCTATTTTCTTCCATCAGTCACTTCCTCTTTTGTCAGTGTAAATGTGGCCAGTCTTTCCTTTCTTTGACACATCCCTCCTGTTCTCATCACCATGCTCTTCTGCATCCTCCAACCCGTACACACCAAGACAATCTAACCTTGATTGGATGATAAAGTCCACAATTGGGGAAAGGGAAAAAGACTAAGTGGATAATGCTGAAAAACTCATTGGCAGGTGAAAAGAAAGAGGCTGTGAATTGTCATGCCTTGATTCTTAATACTGATGTACATTTTATTCTCGACCGTTTATCTGTAACAAGGCAAAATATTCCCCCTCCCCATGGGGATTTTTTTTAACTGTGGAAAAATACATGTACACAAAATGTGCCATTTTATCATTTTTAAGTGTCCATTCATTGACATGAATTATACTCCCAATGTTATGCAGCCATCACCTCTATTTATAAACATTTTTATCACTCCAAACAGAAATTCGTCACCTATTTAGCAACAATGTCCTATTCCCCCCTCCCTGACCCTGTTAACCACTAATAACCTTTTGTCTCTATGTATTTGTCTATTCTGTATATTTCACATGGATGGTATTATACAGTATTTGTCCTTTTTCATCTGAATTATTTCATTCAGCATGTTTTCAACATTCATTCATGTTCTAGTCTATATCAGGACTTCATTTCTCTTTATGGCTGAAAAATATTCCATTACATGTATATACCACATTTTATGAATCCAGCATCTATTGAATAATGCTGCAGTGCACTTTGGTGTAAATGTATCTTTTGATTTCCTGCTTTTAATTTTTGTGGGTATATACCTAGGAGAGAAATATCTGAATCATATGATAATTTTATCATCATATGAATTATCATATGATCCCCAAATTCTAGGAGTCCTGGTATGGCACTGTAGGAGAAAGTACTGGACCTCAAGGTCAGTTTGAACCACAAGGTCAGTGGTTCAGACTCACCAGCTGCTCCTTGGAAACCCTGTACTGACTCCACAGCACTTAACAACACCAACAGCAACAACAACAACATAATTTTACGTCTAATATTTTGAGGAACCACCAAATTTTCTACAGTTATGGCGCCATTTTACAATCCCACCAACAATGGGCTGTATCTTAGTGCTTCTTAGTGCTACTGTTGTTGTTAAGTACTGTGGAGTCGGTTCTGACTCAGTGGCTCTGCTCAGGGTTTCCGAGGCTGCAAATCTTTACGGGAGCAGAAAGCCTCATCTTTCTCCCATGGAACAGCTGGTAGTTTCGAACTGCCGACCTTGATAGCAGCCTGATTCATAACCACTATGCTACCAGAGCTCTTATTGCTACTATAACAGAATTATCACAAATGAGTGCTTTTAAGGAACTGAAATTTATTTTCTCATAGTTTATTTGGCAGACTGTTGTTGTTATTAAGTGGTTCTAACTCATCGCAACCCTGTATAAGGTTTCCCAGGAGAAGCTGGTGGGTTTGAACTGCTGACCTTCTGGTTAATAGTCCAGCGCTTATCCTACAGCATCACACCAGGTCTCTATTTAGGAATCTAGAAGTCCCATTTTAGGGCACCAGTTCTCGGTGCAGACTCCCTTGCTGTCATCTCTGGGTTAAGATCTTTTTCAGTTTCTGTAGACCTGGCATTCCTTCACAATCTTCATGTGGCTTGTATCTTCCTCTCCATTTGTGCTTGCTTCTCTGCCCATAACCTGCTCTTTTTATATTTCAAAAGTGAGTAGGTTTAAGTCACACCCTATATCACATGGTCTCATTTACGTAATAAAGATAAACCTACTCCCAAATAGGATTACACCCACAAGTATAGGTACTGGGATTCCAACACATACTTTTGGAGGGGACACAATTCAATGCATAACAGGAAAGTTCTCATTTCCCCAAATCTTTATCTTACTTATTTTTTTTAAATTTTGGTTCAAATTAATGGTTTATTTCCATTTTTAAGACTAGGTGAGGAGCCCAGAGTGGACTAATCTACGAGGTTATAGTATAAATGTAGCAAAGAAAGACTTGTCCTGTGTACAGTGAAGATGATGAAGGGACTCATTTCAATATTTACCTTTTCTTATTTGCAGCATCCACATAAAAAATGTTAATACCCATTTTCTCCAGTTTAATTCAAGATGAATGACCAGCTACTTAAGCAGTCCAGACATGTAAAACTGAAAACATCTGAAATGAGTGTCAGCAGCGGTATGTATTCGTCAACTGGTGGGGTAAGCTCCGGAAATCCAGGAATTGTTGAAATATGAGGAAAACCAACATTTATATGAAGTCTGGAAGGAAGGTAACTGCCACCACGTTCAGTCTAAGGTGGACACAGTCGATGTCCCATTGATGGAAGCTGAGCCGTTCTTGCTTTCTGGACAGTAAGTAGAAATTTTTACTTTTATTCAAACTGACTGGAAGTGAGCCAAACAGTTGAAGGAGGAATCACACTGTTCTCTTCACATGAGGAGGGTCGTGCTCCTCTGATCCCCAGGAGACAAGATTCTGTTGCTGAGTTCTGTTCCTTCAGAAGGGTGAGCTGAAGGCCAGTTATTGCTAGCAAAGCTGGAGTGGCCCTTCCCCCCTGTGAAGGCTGCTGGAGGCCCAGTGAAGAAGGAGGGTCAGCCTTGGCTCAGTCTTCAGGGAGGTCTGGTTACCTTGAGGAACAGAGGTCTTCTCTGAGATCCCTGGAGATGTCACCATACTTTGCCAACCAAACGAATGGAGAAGTCCAGAGCCCAAAGGGTCAGAGCCCGCAGGACCTGAAGAACAGCTTCTGAGACAACCTGTTAAGTGGTCCAGTTGACATTAGGCAGGGCCCAAGTTCTTTAAAACAAGGGACAGAAGGAACCTGGGCAATAGTGTGGAACGGAGTGGCCAGCAAGGCTGCTGCTGCTGCTACCACCTCCCAGTCCCCATGCTCAGACAGACGGACATGAGCTCACAGGGGGACTGAGGGCAAACAGCATGTGGTAAGCACAGGATGAATTTTATCAGAAAACGTGGGCCACCTGCAAAGCCTGCATGTCCTGCGCCAGGATGAGGTTCCTGAGAACAGTTGGTGGTGTAGACATGGGGTATGGCAGCACTCTTCCAGGCCACATCTGGGCTACTGAGAAGAACGGGCTTTATTGCACATTTGTTGTCAAGGGGAACGGGTTTCCCTGCAGATGGAGGCTCTCTGGATTGGCAGAACCACCACCATGCATCAGTGAACGACCTTGACATCTGGTGGGGGCTTCCTAGAGCCTCCATGTGTGCAGCTGGGGGGCAGAGCTTGTCTTTCTTTCTTTTTTCTCTTTTAGTACTGCCATCTTAGTGGGTGTGAAGTGATACCTCATTGTGGTTTTGATTTGTATTTCTCCAGTGACTAATGATGTTCTATATCTTGTAATGTGCTTATTGGCCATTTGTGTATCTTCTTTGAAGAAATGTCTATTCAAGCCTTTTGAAAATGCATCACTTTTTTTTTTTTTTTTTGGAATGTTTTATTGTGAATTATGTTATAGTTTACATGGGAGCATGGGAGAACATTAGCTTTACATTCATCCTATTCGTATATCATTTCATTGCCATGGTTACAATCCCCTCCAGGCATCATCAACCAACCAAAGGTTATACCCTGTAAGCCTGTCCCCTGTTTGTCAGTACATAGCCCCTCTACCTCTCTGGGGCTAAAGTCCCCAGCCGCTCCATCTCTCTACATCATGGTCTCTGCCTGCCTCCATCTCTGGCGTCACTGCTTCTCTGGGTAGGGTCCTGCTCTCCACTCTTCTTCCTGAAAAAGCATCACTTTTAATTGATCAAAATGGCACACTGCCATGGATCTGATAGCATCCAAAAGCATGACACTTCTGAATGCTCCTTGATTAAAAATTTAAAGTCTAGAAGGTAAACATCAGTTAAACATTTCTATCTGATTTTCTAAGTATTCCCAAGTAAGGGGGAAAAAAAGCCAAAAATCATAAAGGGTGTAAGAATAGATGATGGAGACTAAATAAACAGCAGCAATAGCTGATATATATGAAAATTAACTTATCAGTTTTAACAAAAATTTTAATATTACTATGTTTTGATTAACAAATTGGGTTTTGCCAAAACAAGGAAGGCAGGGAATCTCAAAGCGTGAATGAAAGTCCTATGTTTTAGTTCCTGTGCAGACTCCAAAGTTGGCCTGCTTGTGTTTGTGTGAGCTCTGAGTATTGCAACATAGGAGTCCTAGTGTGAGAATGTCAGATAAGCACCAGACCGCAAGGTCAGTTTGAATCATATGATCGATGCTTCAAATTCACCAGCCACTCCTCAGAAATCCTAATCAGCTCTTCCTTCAGAATACATCTCACAGCTGACCACTTCTCAGGTTTCCATCGGTACCCTCTCCGTCACCACTGCCCCCAGACCACCGTCAATTTTCCCTTGATTAATTGCATTCTCCACACTTAATTCTGCCAGAAGGTTTCTTCTAAACATGAAAGCAGACCACATCATTTTCCTAGCTTCAAAACCTCCACTGCCTTCTACTGCTGGCCAACAAGGCTCTGCCCATCTGATACCCAACTCTTATTTCTCCCACTTTTATCTCCCTCCGGAACACTGACTTTACTGTTCCTCTATCATTCCTAGTTTATTCCTAGGGGCCTTGTTGTTGTTGTTACTTCTATTAAGTGTCATGGAGTCCCTTCCAACTCATAGCACCCTGTCTGTATAGGGTTTCCAAGGAGTGTCTGATGGGTTTGAACCACCACCTTACAGTTCAAGTCAACCTTGCAGTCTAGTGCTTATCCTACAGTGCAACTTGATGCTTCCTCAGTTTAGAATGTACTTTCCTCAGGTCTTTAAATGATTCAGTTACACACCCAAACCAATTAAATAGAGAGGCCTTCTAACCAAATATGCAGGTCTTCAACCAAATAGGCAGAGAGGCCATCCATGAATGCTTATCTAATGAGTGTACCCATCCCTGCTACTGTCTACTTCTTTGTTGGGTCCGACAATGGCTATTCTCCATGACCCACGCAGAAAGATTAAATCCAAGTAAGGGCGACTGGAGATTAGAAAAAAAGGAAGACACAAGACACAAAAGGAAAATAGTAAAGTTGGGATAAGGTGGGACCCAGCACTCTGATGGAGATACTGTGACTCAGACCTAGATTCAGCACGTTTATTATAGACACATATCAAAGGAAAGTGCTGGTTATTATAGACACATATCAAAGGAAAGTGCTGGGGGCTGGGAAAAGAAAGCAAAAAACATCTGGTGTTAGTGATGCAAGCAGTAAGCGGGACTTTATCAAAAGAATGTTAACTTGTGGTTGCTAACGAGACAGAGATAGGGCAGCTAGATGTTTTTGCAGACTTGAACTGAAGGTCATACAAGGAAAAAACCTTGCAAGTTCCCTGTCCCCCAAGGCAGCCCTGCAAGTTCCTGAGGGGGCAGCTTGACCTGGGAGCAGCCCAATTTTCTGGACCACAGCTAATCACTTGCAATCCTTCAGTTAAACTACCCCCAAGTCAGAGACCTTCAGCTCAAATCGCTCCCAACACTTCTTACCCTGCTGTATTATTTTTCATAGCACTTATCAAAGTACATTATTTCCTGCCCTAGAAGGTAAGCTTTGTGGACGCAATGACTTATCTGTCTTGCTCACTGTTATATCTGAGAATAGTACCTAGGACATAAAAGGCATCCATATGAATTCAACAATAATATCCCTCATTTAATGTTCTCTTCTGTCTCTGGCTTGAATTTCTGGCAGTTCCCTGTCTATGTACTATAGCACACAATTTTTGAATTAGCTTAAGCAAAATTTTGGAGTCCTGGTGTGGCGCTGTAGGATAAACATTTGACCCCAAGGTCAGTTTGAACTGATGGTTGGCAGTTCACACTCACCAGCTTCTTGTAAACCCTATATAGGTCACTATGAGTTGAGACAGACTC
>NW_006408561.1:4283218-4284629 GCF_000296735.1 Chrysochloris asiatica
TTCCTTGTTCTGTAAACAACTACCGCTTGATCTATGCACAAGTTCCTCATGAGCACAATTAAGTGTTCTGGAATACTTATTCTCTGCAATGTTGTCCATAGCTTGTCATGATCCACACAATCAAAAGCCTTTGCATAGCCAATAAAGTACAGATAAACATCTTTCTGGTATTTTCTGCTTTCAGCCAAGATCCATTTGATGTCAGCAATGATATCCCTCATTCCACCTTCTCTTCTGAATTCTGCTTGAACCTTTAGAAGTTGTCTGTCAATGTATGGTTGTAGTCATTTTTGTATTATCTTTAGAAAAATTTTACTTGCATTAGATATTAATGATAATGTGTAATGATTTCTGCATTCTGTTGGGTCACCTCTCTTTGGTATGGGCACAAATATGGATTTCTTCCATTCAGTTGGCAAGGTAGTTGTTGTCCAAATTTCTTGGTATAGTTGAGTGAGTGCCTCCAGTGCTTTATCAGTTTATTGAAATATTTCAATTTGTATTCCACCAGTTCCCAGAGCCTTGTTCTTTGCCAATGCCATCAGTGCACCTTGGACTTCTTCATTCAGTATCAATGATTCTTGATCATGTGCTACCTCTTAAAATGGTTCAAAATTGACCATTTCTTTTGGTACAGTGACTGTGTATTCCTTCCATCTTCTTTTGATGCTTTCAGCATCATTCAATATTTGCACATAGAATCCTTCAATATTACAAGTCGAAGCATAAATTTTTGTCTTCAGTTCTTTTAGCTTGAAAAATGCTGAGTGTGTTCTTCCCTTTTGGTTTTCATTATAATACTTTACTTTGTCTTCTTGAGCTACCCTTTGAAGTTTTCTGTTCAGCTCTTTCACCTCCTCCTTTCTTCCACTGGCATTAGCTTCTCTATGCTCAAGAGCAAGTTTCAGAGTCTCTACTGACATTCTTTGGTCTTTTCTTTCTTTCTAATGATCTTTTGCTTTCTTCATTTATGGTGATTTTGATGTCATCCCACAACGTTTTGGTCAATAGTGTCTAATGAACAAAATCTGTTCTTGAAATCCATTGTTGTTGTTGTTGTTAAGTGCTGTCGAGTAGGTTCC
Source organism: Chrysochloris asiatica (assembly GCF_000296735.1). NCBI lineage: Eukaryota > Metazoa > Chordata > Mammalia > Afrosoricida > Chrysochloridae > Chrysochloris > Chrysochloris asiatica. The sequence goes on from NW_006408561.1 coordinate 4,284,301, forward strand.
GACCCATAGCAACCCTGTACAGCCATTAGGGGAGACATAATACGTTCCATTCTTGGTGATGCTAAATTTAATTCCTTTCTTATGATAGTGTCTACTAGTTTTCTCCACAGTAAAAATATATACTTTTTCTTCTATTCTTTCTTAGTAATTTGAAGAGGTACGAGATTTTGGGACCTTGTGAATATCTTGTTCCCCACCAGCTTTTCAATACATTGGTGACCCTTACCTGAAGAAGTTATTACAGTAGGGACTGCAAAATGGTGATTTCTCTAAATCCAGGTTTCCTTGTACATTTATTAGCTGGCATTCTTCAGTTAAAAAAAAAAAAA
>NW_006408561.1:4284910-4287205 GCF_000296735.1 Chrysochloris asiatica
AGCACCATTTTGTTGCTGTTAAGTGTTGTGGAGTTGGTTCTGACTCATAGTGACCCTGCATAGGGTTTCCAAGTACTGGCTGGTGAATCTGAACTGCTGATCTTGCAGTTCAAATGACCTTGCAGTCTAGTGCTTATCCTACAGCCCCATACCTATATATGGGAATTTCTGGATTGTAAATCTTTATAGGAGCAGAAAGCATAATCTTTCTCCTGAGGAGCAGCTGGTGGGTTTGAACTGTCAACCTTACAGTTACCAATCCAGTGTTTTCCTACAGCGCTCCTTTTCCACCAGGGCTGCTTTTTATAATCTAGAGCTACTCATATTGACGTCTATGGATCACAGTTGCATCACCTGCAAGCTACTTAGAAATGAAAATTCTAAGAAGATGTAAGAATCAGAATCTCTGAGGGGTGAGACCTGGGAATTTATGTTTTAACTAACATGTTTATAATCCATCTCTATCACTATTATTTTTTATGAATATATTTTTCCAGTACTTGAGTACTTCCTTGCCTTAGGGAACAATGAGTTTTTCTAGGTTCACCTCGTACTTTCCCTTACTGGCAGCCACAGACTAAAAACCAACTATTTTTCCAAGGAGACCTGGTTCTATTTATTGTTGCAATGTAGAACACCACTTATTTATAAAAAAAATTACATGGCTACTTCCTGAAATATATTCTGGCTCTGTCTATGATCTAGAATTAATAGACATGAGAATATGTTTGATCACAGAAAGAAAAGTGATGGAACCCTTACGTCCATATTTTCCCCCCTTTCTTTCCAAAGCTGAAAAATTACCATTTACAAGTCCAATAGGAAGCAGATTATAAGTTTTGTGATCTTGAATTATTTTTATCATTTATTATATGGGTACAAGTTGTACTGGAACTACTTGTTAAAAGAGGTTTCCTAAACTGTGAACACAAAGATCCTGTTGAATTAGAATTATAAAGGAAAATGAGGAAAGTAAAACCTTCCAACATCTTCTTGATCTCTTGCTCAGAAACCAGATCAGGAAGTATAATTCTATCAAGTGCTGGGAAGAAGTAAAATGGGAAATGTTTCGAGAACTTATTGCTCTTAAGTGCCGGTGAGTTGGTTCCGACTCATAGTGACCCTGTACAGGGTGTCCAAGGAGTGGATGGTGAGTATGAACTGCTGACCTTGCAGTTCATATCGACCTTTAGGTCCAGTGCTTATCATACAGCACCACACCAGGACTCCAAATGATTACTGTTATTGTTGGTAAGTGTCATCAAATCAATTCAGAGCCTGTGTAGGGTTTCTGAGGAGCAGCTGTTGGGTTTGTTCTGCCACCTTGTGGTTCAAACTGACCTTGAGGTCTAATGCTTATCCCATAGTGCCACACCAGGACTCCAAATGATTACTGTTGTTGTTGTTGCCAAATGCCATCGCGTCGGATCCGACCCATGGCGACCCCATACAGGGAGTGACTGGTGAGCTTGAACCACCGACCTTGCAGTTCAAAGGGCTTTGCAGTCTGGCGCATTAACCTACAGTGCCACACCAGAACTCCTAAGTGTCTATAAATATTTATTAACTGAAAAAGTGACTCAATCTGAGGAAGAAAATTAGAAGTCTTATCTAGATGAGGCCTTATCTAATGGAAATAGAGAACAGGGAAGAAACAGAAGCCATGAGACAGTGACAAGTCAGATGTGCAGGGTGTGAAAGAGTAGTTGGATTACCAGAGTTTTAGTCTCGGTGAGTGTAGGAAGGATGGGACCAATCAAGAAATAAAATGAGAAGGTACAAATTGGTGTATGCCTATGTGTGTGGTTTGGCAGCTGCATTGGATTGCTAAATGCAAGGTTATTAGTTCAAACCCACCAGCTGCTCTTCGGAAATCCTATATAGGGTCCCTATGCACTGGAATCCAATTGATGGTACTTAACAACAAGAACAACAAAGGTAAGGTAAGGCTTGCTGGATAAGATCTGCTGTCTCAGTGCCAAGCCTTTTGCTTAGTATATTCACTTTCTTCTGGCTGTTGAGACATTAGGGACTCAACTAGAAAAAAGAATTTGTACTTTCAAAATATATGATGGGACCAACTATCTTTCCCATAGCACTCTACTCAACTGGGCTTGATAATTCATTGCAATGGCCACACTGAACCCAGACCCCATATTCATAACTATAGGATTTATTAGGGAAGTTTACAGGTTACAATTCAGGGCCAGAAATATTCAGGGCACAATTGTTCCAGTCAGACAGCATGTCCTTCACCATGCTCACAGGCAGGTACAAAACTTCTTTAAGGCTGCT
>NW_006408561.1:4291445-4292722 GCF_000296735.1 Chrysochloris asiatica
TTTTTGACAATTTCCAATTTTCCTAGACTCATACTTTGTATATTCCATGTTCTGATTATTAATGGATGCTTATAGCTGTTAGTCTTCACTTTGAGTTGTGCCCCATCCCAAAAGCTTTACTCCATTCACACCATCATGTTCAACTCTATTTTGAGAAGGCAGATCTTCACCATCCAACACTCTCTCTGATAGTATTCTGGTGGTTTTCATCATGCTTCGGTACTCAATATTCTGGTACTATCTGACCACTGGTATTCATAAGATTGTCAGTGACTAAATATTCAGAAGTAGTCAGTCCCTCATTCTTTTGAGTCTGACTTTGTCTGGAAGCTCGTCTGAAACCTTCTATGGTTGACGCTGCTGGTATTTAACATACCGGTGGCATATCTTCCAGAATCACAGAAACATGCAAGCCACCATAGTACAACAAACTGATAGACAAGTGATGGTGAATTTGTTGATGACATCTAAATATCATTCTTTTGAATTCTTTCTCAGGTAGTTTTATTACCTTTTCTTCCTCAGGAACATTTTCTGGCTCTGCAGGTTAGGCATTTGTTTTAGCCATTCTCATTTGTTTCTTTGTGTTAACTAAAATTGTTTGTTGTTTCCAGGGTATTTCAGTGCTGCTCTATTTTTATTTAATTGTTGATTGTGTGTTGGTGCCTTCCCAGGCTCTCACCAACTGTCTACTGTGAGTGCAGTTAGAGAATGGAACTATAAACCACTGTACACTTGTCATTTGCCCAGATTGGCTGGCACTGTCTGCTATCTATCTTTGATCAGGTTGATTGGAGCTGGTTTGGGTACTCACTCAGTTGGTAGAGCCACAGCTGGAATGGCTGTGGTTAGTTGTCTGGACACAGCTTCTGTTGCCTGTTGAGTGAGCAAGAGGAAAGTGCACACTTACACAAAACCCAGAACAAACAAACAAACATTAATGAAAAGAGAAAATGATAAAGGAAAAAAAAAAAAAACAGGCACAACAAGAACAAAACGAATATAACAAAAAAGAGAAAAGAGAGACAAAAAAATGGAGCTATAGAAGAGAAAAATAAGAGATCAAATAAAAGGATGAAATCATTAAAAAAAAAAAGAAGGAAGATGAAAAGAGAACACAACAGTGGGCACCCACAACTTTCATTAAAAAGTACTTAAAAGAGATCAAAGGGAAGAAAAGATGGGGGTGGGGATGAGAAACAGAAGAAAAGAAAAAATAATGAAATCAGAGATTGTTGTTGTAGTTGTTAAGAGCCATTGAGTCGATTCCTACCCAT
>NW_006408561.1:4293709-4294777 GCF_000296735.1 Chrysochloris asiatica
AAACAAATATGTTTGGAAGAAGTACAATCAGAATTCTTCGAAGCAAAGATGGTGAATCATGTATCTCATACTTTGCACATAGTATCAGGAGGGACCAGTCCCTGGAGAAGTACAACATTTTTGGTAAAGTGGCTCTTGTTATGTGCCATCGAGTTGGTTCCAACTCATATAGACCCTATACAAGGTTTTCCGAGGAGCGGCTAGTGGATTTGAACCTGCCAACCTTGTAGTTGGTTTGTTGTTGTTGTTAGGTACCGTGGAGTCGATTCCAACTCATAGTGACTGTGCACAGGGTTTCCAAGGCTTTAAATCTTTACGGGAGCAGAAAGCCTCATCTTTCTCCTGCAGAACCGCTCATAGTTTCGAACTGCTGACCTTGCGGTTGGCAGCCCAACTTGTAACCACTACGCGGTAGTCCAGTGCTTATCTCACAGTGCGACACAGGACTTCTGGTAGAGTGGACAGCAAAAAAGAGGAAGACCCCAATAATATGAATTGACACAGTGACAGCAACAATGGGCAGTTGTGAGGATGGCACAGAAGACTGGGCAGTGTTTCATTCTGCTGTGCATAGGGTCTTTGTGAGTTGGAACCAACTTGATGGCACCAAACAGCAACGAGGTGCTTTATACGGAGCCCAGTGGCACAGAAGGTTCAGCATTGGGCTACTAACCAAAAAGTGAGCTATTTGAATTGGCAAGTCAGTTGCTCCACTGGAGAAAGAGGTGACTGTGTACTGCAAAGATTTACAGTCTCAGAAACTCTAAGGAACGGTTCTCTGACGTACAAGAGTAGGAATCAACTTGATGCCAGTGGGGTTCAGAGTGTTTTACGTGCATCACTTCATTTAATCTTCAAAACATTTGGTAAGTAAAAAGTATGTTCTTTTTATAGAGAATTGCTAAACTACGTCAAATTCATCACCACCACCACCTAGCAAAAAGACTCCTGAGGTGCAGTGGGTAAGCGCTTGGCTACTAAATGAAAAGGTCTGTGGTTCAAAGTTACCAGTGGCTCTCGACCTGGAAATCTACTTCCGTGTAAACATGGTCTAGGACAACTTATGTT
>NW_006408561.1:4297597-4301156 GCF_000296735.1 Chrysochloris asiatica
AAAAAAAAAAAGAAGGAAGATGAAAAGAGAACACAACAGTGGGCACCCACAACTTTCATTAAAAAGTACTTAAAAGAGATCAAAGGGAAGAAAAGATGGGGGTGGGGATGAGAAACAGAAGAAAAGAAAAAATAATGAAATCAGAGATTGTTGTTGTAGTTGTTAAGAGCCATTGAGTCGATTCCTACCCATAGCGACCCTGTATAGGGTTTCCAAGGAGCAGCTGGTGAGCTTGAACTACCGACCTTGCAGTTCAAACAACTTTGCAGTCAGACGCATTAGCCTACAGCGCCACACCAAACTCTAGAGCATTTAGATTATTAGCAATTAAGACTAGATAGAAAAGGTAAAATTCAAGGGAAGGAAAGAGAAGAAGGAGAAGAAAGAATAAACAAAAAAGCCCACAAAATAACAAACAGAAAAACACAAACCAAAAAAACAGTGCAACTGTTGTACCTACAGAAAACTTTGGTGGGAGGAGGGGACTCCTGCCAGTTAAGGAACTCATGGGTAAAGGAGACAGAGTTCTTGACCCTAGATGAAGTTCCTATAGGTCTAGGTGTTGTCTATGTTCAGGGTAATCAATCTGAAAATAGTTCATGGAGGCCCTTAATGGAACTGGTTTCAGTCAGTGTCTGTTAGGACTACAGGGCAACTGGGGACAGGGTGTCTGGTTATGAGGGTTTCTACTAGATTCAGACTGGTCTGGTGGCCCACCAACTAGGTGCTTGTAGCACCTGCCTTCCACTGGCCCCGCTCATAAAAGTGGGCATCCACAACTTTCATTAGGGCTTGGGCAGAAGGTGGCTAGGACCTTTTAGAGTCCTGGAAACTTGCAGGAACAATCCTAGATAGGGAGCATACCCTTGCCCCCTGCCTAATGTGGCCCTCAGTTTGGTGCTAGGGGCCTGCTGGCAGCTAGCTGATCATCGTACCATCCCTTATGTTGCTCCCTACTAGTGTCCTGATGAAGCAGCTGAATGGGTTGCAGCATAGAGGTGGGTGAAGAAAGTGATGTAGCCTTGAAGAATCATCATTGGAAGCCTGTTAAAGTTGTTCTCATTGTTCAGAGAGATCTGCCGTACTAGATGGTGTTGCTGTTGTTGTTAAGTGCCATTGAGTCAGGTCCAACTCATAGTGACCCTGTATAGGGTTTCTGAGGAGCAGCTGGTGAGTTTGAACCACCAACTTTGTGGTCCAGTGCTTATCCTATGGCACCATCCTAGATGATACTCCTGTGGTTATTTCTGTTTTTCAGCTCCTTACTTCTACAAGTTCCGGCACACAAGAACCACCCACCCCTCCCATCAATGATCTTCCTGAAAGAATTGTTTTTTATATTATATCCATACGTAGTCTCCACTCACAATTAAAGCATCAAAGGGATGGGGGCTTGCAGTGAGGGTATTTTTGAAGAGGAAATGTGTAAGAGGAAATAGAAGAGAAATGGTATACTGGCATCTAGAAGAAAGTGCTGAAGATGTTCCTTCTACTTTTTCCAAAAATTGATCCACATACTGAGTGATAATTGCTTAAGAATAAGATCATTGACTGATCCATGTTTCTACAGTCATTGTCTGTCTTTCCAAAATTTAACTCAAGGTTTTTTTGGGATTTTTTTTTTTTTTTAATTTTGCTGAATCGATGATTTATTATCATTCTCTTTTTGTCTTTCTTCATCCTTTCGCACAGTTACTTTATCATCATAAACATGCCTCAAACTTTAAGGTGTAGATTATTTTACTTTATTGTTACTTAATGTAAAGTATTACCAGACATATAAGTAAAAAATTGCTAGATCATGTGGTAGTTTTGGAATTGCTTTGGAATCACTTTTCAAAAAGAAAAGAAAAGAAAAAACAGCAACATTTAGAGCCTCCTGAAGTGAATAAGAATATATATTATCATTAATTGATTGAATATCAGTGAACTGACTTATCTTTTAAGATATATTGCTGAAAGAAATTAACTTTCTAAAGATAAAATTATGATACTTGTATAGAAAATAAATATGGATCAAACATTTTATTTAATAATTCAATTCATTAATCAGTGAATAAACCAGTTCAAAAGTGATAGGTAGACAGATGGCTAGGTAGATCAGAAATGCTGAAATTAATTTACAAATCACAAAGCTGGCTTTTCACAGAGGAGTGAGAAAGGAAATCAATTGTCCCTCCACTATACAAAGTTCATTTGCATGTTTATGGACAAAAGCTCTTTTCAGTGCTCTCAGTTATCTAAAATTAAGAGTTGTAAATAACTCGAAACAAAGGAAGAGATAACCCAAAATGATATTTAAGACAGAGCACTCAACAACTTTTTGTGTTTGTGTGCCAGTTCTTCAGTCTGAAAGTCATCAAATGTGCAGTCAATATGCATTAATAATTACTGGTGTTTGGAATGTGAAAGTTGGAAACAAAAAGGAAGGATGCAATATTGGAAAATATGACTTTAGTAATAGAAACGATGGTAGAGATGACATGATAGAATTTTGCACGACCAGTGACTTATTCATTGCAAATACCCTTTTCAACAGCATAAACAGTGACTATACATGTGGATCTCACCAGATGGAACACACAGGAATCAAATTGGTTACATCTGTAGGAAGAGACAATGGAGAAGTTCCATATCATTAGCCAAAATAAGGCCAGGGACCAACTGTGAAACAGATCACTAGTTGTTCATATGCAAGTTCAGGCTGCAAAAGAAGAGTATTAAAATAAGTCAAAATATTACCTTGAATCTATACCACCTGAATTTAGAGAACATCACAAAAACAGTATTGAGACATCGAACACTAATGACCAAAGACCCAAAGACCAGTCTATGGGATGTTGTGGAATAACATAAAGAATATCATACATAAAGAAAGCAATATGTCATTAAAAAGACAGGAAAGAAAGAAAAGACCAAAATGGATGTACCAAGAGACTCTGAAATTTGCTCTTGAATGTAGAGAAGTTAAAAGTGACTAGAAGAATTGATTGAATAGAAAATTTCAAAGGGCAGCAGGGGAAGACAAGGTAAAGTATTATAATGATAGGTGCAGAGAACTAGAATCAGAAAACCAAAGGAGAACAATTTTCAGCATTTCTCAAGCTGAAAGAACTAAAGAAAAAATTCAAATCTTGAATTGCAGTATTGAATGCAAAATATTGAATGATGCAGGAAGCATTAAAAGAAGATGGAAGGAGTACACAGTTATTGTCTAGGCTGGGTTTTCTTGAGAAGCAAAGCCAGTATATATATATGTGTGTGTGTGTGTATATATATATATATGTAAGAAGCTCTAGTAGTGTAGTGGTTACAAATCAGGCAGCGAATCTCAGGGTCAGCAGTTCGAAACTACCAGCTGTTCCGTGGGAGAAAGATGAGGCTTTCTGCTCTCGTAAAAATTTGCAGCCTCGGAAACCCTGTATAGGGTTGCTATGAGTAGGAACCGACTCCACTGCACATAACAAGAACATATATGTATAAGGAGCTCTGGTAGCATAGTGGTTACAAATTGGGCTGCTAACCTCAAGGTCCGCAGTTTGAAACTACCAGCTGTTCC
>NW_006408561.1:4301256-4302610 GCF_000296735.1 Chrysochloris asiatica
AGCAGAAAGTCTCATCTTTCTCCTGCGGAACAACTGGTAGTTACGAACAGCTGACCTTGCGGTTCGCAGCGCGATTGGTACGTAACCACTACGCTACCAGAGTTCCATAGGACAATTTATGGACTAGTTTTATTCGATATGAGTCTAAATCAGCAAGCCGGCAGGCACAACAATAACCACCTCGAGAACTGTGAGCTGAGAATTACCAGTTGCCAAAGGACCAGAGATTTAGAAGCAGTCCAAATCACTAACATTATAATGAGTGCTACCAGGCGCACCCTAAACTCACCTTTTTTCCCACCTGCTGGGGTCCAGAACCAAAATCCCCACTGCCAATCAGAGCTTACCCTACAGGACAAAGTAGAAATGGCCCCAAAGGGCTTTCTAAGGTTGCAAATCTTTACAGGGGCAGCTGGAGGTTCGACAGAGCTGCTTTTGGGCATCAGCGGCAGCCTTGCAACTAAAAAGGGGTGAGGGTTTGGCTTCCGCCAGCCGCGCAGCTCACTGACATCACACCCCTCCTCCACCACCCCCCGCCCTAACTGGAAGCACCGGGAGCCGCCCCTGAGCGGAAGAGGAGAGGCCAGCATTGTGCACTGACGTCACATTCCCTCATTACCACCACACACCAGCACCTGCTGTGACAGGCGAGTTGGGCAGGAAGGAGGGCAGTGACCTGGTTTCCCTCCCAACCTATGGGGCACGCTGGCATCCTGCTGTCTTCGGCATGCGCTGCGCGCTTACGTCACTACGGCTGTTCTTGTCCCCAAGGGGACGCGAAGCTGTTTTTTGATTGTGGCAGACGAGTACTTGAAGCGTTTGGACTTGCATAAAGTCATTGGAGCTGTCCCCTACAGTGACTGGTGATTTTGGCCTCCTTGTTGTAAGTGCCATCGAGTCGGTTCCAACTCACGTGACCCTGTATAGGGTTTAGGGCTGCCCAGGAGTGGCAAGTGAGCTTGAACTGCCGACTTTGCAGTTCAAAACCGATTTTGCAGTCCAGCGCATTAATCCACAGAGCCACACCAGGAGTCCTTTGGCCTCCTTAAAGGGAGTAAATAAAAAGACACCTTTTATGATAGTTGCTCTGAGACTGCCTTCAGTAAGGCTTTGGTAGTTCTCCAGAGCCAAGTAGGTGTTGCTCCAGACAGGGTAATGGAAAAACTTCTGTTAAGAGTTGTGTGCACACGCAGCTTCTGCTACTCATTTCCCCTTTATGCTTCAACCCATGCCATCTGCTTAAGGGTATGATAGTTATTTTTGTTAGGTGCCATCAACTCAGAGTTCTTATGCACAACTGAACGAAACACTGCCCGGTCCTGTACCAACCTCACAATCTTTGCTATGTTTGAGC
>NW_006408561.1:4307685-4309384 GCF_000296735.1 Chrysochloris asiatica
GTCCAACCTACACTGAAGACATTGATAAAAAGCAGGACTCCAGGAATTGGCAGAATACAAGTGGAAATGTTTCAACAAACTGATGCAGTGCTGGAGATGCTCAGTTACCCGTGACAAGAAATTTGGAAGATAGCTACCTAGACAGCCGATTGGAAAGGTACCATATTTGTAATCACTCTAAAGAAAGGTGACCCAATGGAATGTGGAAATTGAGTAATATCATAACTCTAACTTGCAAATAAATTTTTGTTGAACATAATTAAAAAAGAGTTGCAGCAGTACATCAACAAGAAGTTGCCAGAAATTCAAGTCAGATTCAGAAGAGAACATGGAACATTATTGACGTTAGATGGATCTTGACTGAAAACAGTAAAATGTTTACTTGTGCTTTTTTGACTATGCAAAGGCATTCAACTGTGTGGATTATAACAAACTATGGATAACATTGCAAAGTATGGGAATTCCAGAATACATAATTGTGCTGATAAAGAATCTGTACACAAACTCAGAGGTAGTGATTCAAACAGAACATGGAGATAACGAATAGTTTGAAATCAGGAAAGATGTGCACCAGGGTTGTATCCTTTTACCATGTTTATTCAATCTGTATACTGAACAGATAATATAAAGTAGAATGTGGCATCAAGACTGGAAGAAGAATAAGAACCTGCAGTATGCAGATGTTACAACCTTGCTTGTGGGAATAGAAGAGAACTTGAAATATTTGTTGATGAAGATAAAAGACTATGACCTTCAGCGTGGGTTGCACCTCAATGTAAAGAAAATTAAAATCCTCACAATTGGGCCAATAAATAACATCATGATAAATAGAGAAAAGGTTGAAGTTGTCAGTGACTTCATTTTGCTTGGATCTACAATCAACACTCATGAAAGCAGCAGTCAGGAAATTCAACAATGCATCGCACTAGCAAATCTGCTGCAAAGGACTTCTTTAAAGTGTTAAAGAGCAAAGATGTAACTTAGAGGACTAAGATACACCTGACCCAAGCCATGGTATTTTTAATCACCTCATATGCATGGGAAAGTTGGGCAATGAATCCAGCTCCATCAAGGGCTTCCACTACTTCCAGGATGAGTGCCCTGGACATAGTTAACTCTGAGGCCAATAGTAACTCCTTCCAGGGAGCTTACCATCTCATGAGCTCCTTGGCTTCTAGGAGCCCTCTGGAGTATTTTCATCTTTGGGTTCAACAGCTGCACTGTTTTTGGTTATTTGGTTTGTTTTTTTCCTTTGTTGTTTCATTGTTTTTGTTTGTTTACTCTTTCCACAACTTCTTCTTTCTCTTTCCATTTCCTTGAATTTTATCTTTTCTATCTCCACTTTTGATTTTCCTTCTTTTTCTTATTTCCCCTCTTCTTATTTTACCCCCTTTTAATTTTTCTTTAGTGGATACGAATTGGGCTGCGAACCTCAAGGTCAGTAGTTCGAAACTACCAGCTGTTCCTCCATGTTACTGCCCCTCTTTTCTCTTTTTAGTTCTTCTTGTTTTTTTTTTTTTTTTTTTCTTTTTCCTTCCTCTTATTTTCTCTCCTATAACTCCAATTCACTGTCCCTCTTTGGTCTTCATAGTTATTATATTTTATTTTTCTGGTTGTTGCCTGTTTTTATTTATTTTATCTTTTCATTGTTTATTCCTGGTTTGTTATTGTTTTGTTTCCTTGTGTGTGTGTGTGTGTG
>NW_006408561.1:4310217-4312232 GCF_000296735.1 Chrysochloris asiatica
CAAAAACATATAATAACTAAACTTTCTAAAACCAAGTAGAAGGAAAGAATCCTGAGAGCAACTGAGGGAAAAAAAAAAAAAAGTTACTTATGAAGGAGAAGAGAACCAGTAAGACTAAACTCTGATTTCTCAGCAGAAATCATGCAGTCACAAGACTTTGTTAAAATAAAAATGCCAGCCAAGAATCATATACCCCCAAACACAACAAAACAGCAACAAATAAGAATCATATACCCAACAAAACTGTCCTTCAAATGTGATGGTGAAATTAGAATGTTTCCCAATAAGCGGAAATTAAAGGAATCTGTAATGACTAGGCCAACTTTGGAGTCCTGATGTGGTGGTGTGGGTTAATGCACCAGATTGCAAAGCCATTTGAACTGAAAGGTCAGTGGTTCAAGCTCACCAGCTACTCCTCAGAAACCCTATACAGAGTCGCGATGGGTTAGAACTGACTTGATGGCCCTTAACAACAACAACAGCAACAAACCAACTTACAAAAAGTGCTTATGCATGTTCTTTGGACTGAGAACCAACAACAGCAGACAACAATTTATGATTACCATACATGACAATACCACCCAGAACTCAATCCAGATATGTTGTTGTTGTTAGGTGCCACTGAGTTGGTACCGACTCATAGTGACCGTATGCACAACAGAATGAAACACTGCCTGATCCTATGCCAACTTCACAGTTGTTGCCACACTTGAGGCCATTGATGCTGCCACTTTACCAATCTATCTCGCTAGGGGTCTGAAATTCAATTCAGATATAGAAGTATTTAAAGTAAAACAAACCTACAAGACTAAAAATAGAACCAGTGATGTCAATTTATAATGAAGTCAACTACAAAGAAAAAGAGAGACTAGTGCAGATACAGAACTTCAGCATGGCGAGGAAGTAAAGTTGTTTTCAACATAGAACAGATTGCTTTCAATAGGGGGAAAATAATAAATTACAGGGTATCCTATAAGAAAATTAATACACTTTCATATCAAAATAAAAACAGAGAAAAGCGATAGTTAGTAAATATTGTTGTTGTTGTTAAGTGCCGTCAAGTTGTAGTAAATATTAACACAACAGAAATGAAAATAATAAGGAAACCCACAAACAAAATGTACTCAACATAGAAAATTACATTATGTTGAGTGAAATTAGTCAATCACAGGACAAATATTGCATGAGATCACTGTTGTAAAATGTTAAAAAAAAAGATTTTCTTGCTAAAGAAAACTCTATGATTGTTACAGTGTGGGTGGGGAGTGAGGGGGAGGGAAATATAATTAAGGAAATAGAGATAAATACTGTTAACTGATGGTACACAGAGTGGATTGTAATCATTGTAATGACACAAAGTGTATGATTTGTTTACTGTGGGACTGATGACCTGTTCTGTAAACTTTCACTTGTAAATAAATAAATAAATAAATAGAAGGGGAAAAAATGTGGAAAAATTGAATTAAAAAAAAAAGCTGTCTGTTAAAGGACTAAGGTGTAGCTGACCCAAGCCTAGATATTTTCAATCCCCTCCTATGTATGTGAAATTTGGGCAATGCATAAAAAAGACCAGAGAAGAATCGATGCATTTGAATTATGGTGTTGGAGAAGACTGTTAAAAGTATCATTGACTGCCAGAAGAACAAACAAATCTGTCTTGGAAGAAATACAGCTAGAGTACTCCTTAGAAGCCAGGTGGTGAAACTTAATCTATCATACTTTGGACATGTTATCAGGAGGGACCAGTCCCTGGAGAACTTGGTATAATGGAGGGTCAGAGAAAAAGAGGAAGACCCCAGCAAGATGGATTAACACAGTGACCACAGCAATGGGCTCAAACATAACAATAGTTGTGAGGATGCTACAGGACCAGGCAGTGTTTTTTTCTGTTGGGTATAGGGCTGTGACTCGATGGCACCTAACCACAACCACAGTGTCCAGATTTACTTCTCACTCATTCATATAGAATTCATATATTTAATAGTTTATTTTAATCAGTCAAGGAAGTAGGAAAA
>NW_006408561.1:4313919-4315773 GCF_000296735.1 Chrysochloris asiatica
TTTCCCCCTCTTCCACTCACCAGTAGACAATGTGGTCATCAGCACACTTACACATGCCTGTTCATGTGTTCCCTTTGAGTTTCAGTCTTAGAGGAGTGTTTGTCCTGAAGGAACTTGATTGCTTGCCTTGATGGCTTCCGGGAAACAGCTTGCTTATTCTTGTAATAACTAGTCATACTGCCATGTTTGTTTTGAACTTTTCCCGATAATCTTTCTTTGAAGCAAGTGATAATGATTTGAAGGAAATATTTACAAAGATGTAAGAAAAATGTAGGAAAAATTCAAAGATTTGTGCAAGTAGCCTGTGCTAGCAACCACTGATCTGAAAGGGCAAGAGAAAGTTTACTAAGGGATGCAGTCAGGGAATAAATAAAACATTCTCCCTCTTATAGATCTCCCGACAATGTTTCTTCACCATCAACATTGTTGGAAATGCTGAAGAAGTCAGTGTACAGGAGAAAATACAGAGGCAGTCCAAACTAGTCACTCTTTTTGGGGCACAGAGTAAGATGAATATGGGTGGAGAATGGATCTAAGACACTAGGGAAAGATGTTCTATATACTCTGAGGTCCTGGGGCTGGTCAGCAGTGCTTCCTCTCTCACCTCCTCTCCACTGGTGAGTACAAACCAACAGGAATGGGCATGAAAGCCTACCTAGGAACATGTGTTCACAAGAGAAAGTCACATAGAATGGAATTGGCCTGGCTATCCATGAATCTTTGGATTATACCTCTTTGGGAAAGTTGTATTTTCTCTCCTACTCTAACCTAATGTCACGGGAAGTGCACATTATTTTCATAACATGTTGTGTCTGGGCAGCCACAGTCTATACACCTTGGGGACACAGGCTTGCAATGCTTGTTAGGATCTGACACAGAGTGTTGAATGAAAGGATGAATGAATGTATGAATGCTTGAATGAAAGCATTCTAAGTTTAGGATTGCAGTATTTTGAATTTTTTTCAATATCCCACAAGATGGCAGCAATTACCATGGTCCAATTTTCTTATGTGTGGAACTCAATACATATTTTAACTGAATGTCATAGAAATAGGATAAATACTTTTTTCTTTTTACAGAATATATGCCTTATTTTTAATTAGCTTGAACATACCTAAAATTGTTATTTCAAACTGCTACATAAATTTCTAAATGCTTACTCTCAATTTTTGTATTTATCTTTCTGGGAACAAGCAGTTCATGTCCCTAGACCTCATTCTTTTTCTCCTAAATTTTGTTCGTTTTTCTGTTGTTGAGAATATATACAACAAAACACAAAACAATTCAACAGGTTCTACATGTACAATTTGGTAACATTGATTACATTCTTCAAACTGTGAAACCTTTCTCACCTTCTTTTGGGTTGTTCCTCCTTCATGAATACAAATGCACTACCCCCTAAGGGAGGTGCAGTGGCTCTATATGGGGCTGGAAGCCACAAGGTCCATGGTGAGAGATTTCAAGCCTGAGAAACTCTATACATTGTCACTATGAGTCAGATCCAATTCGACAGCAATTAACAACAATGACAACAACACACACACACCTGCTAAGGTTCTTTCTGTAGTCTGGGTTCTCTAGAGGATCAAAACCAATGAAGTGTGGGTACAAACACACACACTAACACGAGTAAGTAAAAAAGTATTGCAATTAGAGTTCCAGTTCATAAATGCACAGGTTAATTCCAAACAAAACAAGTTTAAACAGGTCTTTACGATCAGTGGCTGGCTGCAGACTTCTCTTAGTAGTATACTTTTCTTAGTCGCTTTGTTGTTGTTGTTGTGAAGTGCCGTCGAGTCTATTCCGACCCATAGCGACCCTGTATAGGGTTTCCGAGGAGCAGCTGGTGAGCTT
>NW_006408561.1:4316108-4321063 GCF_000296735.1 Chrysochloris asiatica
GACAGTGCACCTGCTCATTCTTAGAGGGTAGCAAAATCTATCAGAATTTTGTTGAGAAACTTTATCCCGTCCACCCTACAGCCCTGATCCTACCCCTTAAGACTTCTTTTTGTTTTCCAAACTCAAACAACATTTAAGAGTAACTTGATTTGTGCCCCTAAAGGATGCCACAACTGCCATTTTGATGTGGTGTAAACCGAATAGTGCAGAATTCTTTGGGAACGGGTTAGAGAAATGGAAACAGATGGAAAACAATGTCAAGAAACTTTCTAAAGTTACACATTTGGGTCCTTTTGTTTAATAAAGGTTTCTATGATTTGTAACAATGCTTTTTACTTTTTGACTTGTCCTCATGTGTGTGCCTATAGTTATAAAGTGGTTATTTTTTATTTCATAAGAAACAAATGTTATTGCTTTCTTAAGTGCCGTCAAGTTGGTTCCAATTCATAGAAACCATGCATAGGATTTCCACGGAATGGCTGGTGGGTTTGAACTGTCAACCTTATGGTTAGTAGTTCAGTGCTTATCTTACAGTACCACACCAGGACTCACAAATATATGTACATATATAGAGAGAACTGTATTTCAAAGAAATTGTTCACTGTTGTGGAGGCTGAAAAGTTAAAAATCCTTGAGTCAGGCATCAGACTGGAGGGTTTTACTGACTCATGTGGTTGCAGGGTCTGGTGAATCCCAAATCAATAGGTTTGATGACAGACAGCTGGCCCATGGGGCTGTGGAAACCGGTGAATCCTAAAATCTTTAGGTCAGGTATCAGGCTGCTGGCTCACATCCTAAAAACTAGATGTCAGAGGATGATGAACAGGATGCAGGACCATGATACAGCAAGCTTTGCTAGAGCATCCATATATACGAGGGAGCTTTAGAAAGTTTGTGGAAAAATTCAAGTCTCTTTGTTTTGAAACTTTTTTTGTGTGAGTTGAGTGAAGGTTTACAGAGCAAATCATCAGTTTTACATTCAACAAGTTACACACTTTGTTTCATCTCAATGATTGCAATCCCCTCTATTTAACAATAATTGTCCCACTTCTTCCCTGCCGTCCCTATTTCCATACCATCCTCCTTTCCAAGCCCTCTAAACCTTGTCCCTAAGTAAATGTTGCCTTTTGATCTTGAATGGTTGACCATTCCATGGTGAGCATACCTCATGAGGGTGAGTTCAGGTCCTAGACCTGAAGGGTGGCTGAGGGCCATAGTCTCAGGGTACTTCCAGTCTCTTTCTGACCAGTAAGCCTGGTCTTTTTTTTATAATTCTGAGTTTTGTTCCACAAAATTCCACTTATCTTTTAATTCTGTTTTTCTTTCTGAAGCCCCCTCATGTTGGATACAAGCTATACCCCCCAAATAAATTGATTGTGTTTTAACTGACTGATTTAAATTGGTTGAACTCCAACGGATTGGCTGCTCACATCAGATGAATAAACGAGGTTGGCTGTATTCTATTACATTATGGAAGAGTATAATGTCTGTCAAACCACTGAGAATCATAGTCTAGCCAAGTTGACACATAATATTAGCCATCATGATTTCTATCTAATATTTTGAGTTTTTCTTGTCAGTTTGATTCCATATAGATAGTTCTTCAGAAGCACAGTAAGTAGTTCCATACAATAAGCACTGGACTGTGAACCAAAAGGTCAGCAGTTCAAGTCCACCAGCCACTCTGCAGGAGAAAGATGAGACTTTCTATTTCCAAAAATATTTACAGCCTTAGAAACTCTATACAGGGTCACTGTAAGTCAGAACTGACTCTACAGCACTTAACAACAACAGGATAATTCTTAAAAGAATATAATGCTCAAAGCTGTTTTGATTTTGTTTGACTAGTTAAGCTAGTGTTCCATCTTAAGGTAATATCAGGTTTAAGGATTAAACATTATTGCAAGGTAATACGTTCAGGGGTACATACATCCTCCATGGTTCCAGAAATTCTAGAGTCCATTAAAATCTGGAATTCTGTTCTACATTTCCCCCCTTTTGACAGGATTCTTCTATGGGATCTTGGATCAAAATGTTCAGTAATGGCAATCAGGCACCATCCATGTCTTCTGGTCTCATGGCAAAGGATGCAGCTGTTCATGGAAGTAAATAGCCACATAACCCATATGCTCTTCCTATTCCTTCTTCTTCTTCTTCTGTCGTTACCATTGAATAGAGGCCAATTACTGGGCCATGCGTGACTGCCTGCGAGTGTTTAAGACCTCAGGTATGACTCAATTAATTAGGAGGTAGAGCAGAGGCACTAAACATATTATCAGTTCAGTAAATTGGATGTCCCATGAAACCATGACCCTAAACCTCTAAACCAGGAACCAAATCAAATAACATGTTTGATTGTGAACAAATTTGGTTTTGTGTGCGTTTTTTGTCATTGTTATAAATGTATCATATAACTTTTGTCAATTCAACTTTTTATAATACATGCAACGTATTGACAGCAGTTACCATAATAAGCTGTGAAACCCTACCCTTAGTCAATTTTCTTTTTCCATCACTGCTAATCAGAACTCTATAAGCAATAGTCTCCCCCTTCCTCCCTCCCTCCTGCTCCTGCTAATAAAGTTTGGTCTGTATATATTTACCTTTTAAAATCTTTTTATATAAGTGATATCATATAGTATTTGTCCTTTTGTGGTTAGCTTATTTTGCTCAGCATAATGTCTTCAAGCTCCATGCATACTGTAACATGTATCAAGACTTCATTTATCCTACTAGCATAGTATTTCATTATATGTGTGTGCCACATCTTGTTTATTCATTCATCTATTGATGGGCATTTAGACTGTTTCTACCTTTTGACTATTGTGAATAGTGCTTCAATGAACATTGGTATACAAGTCTCTTCTTGAGTCTCTGCTTTGGCCTACTGGGTATACACTTAGGAGTGGACGTTTTGGGTTATATGGTAATTCTTTTGAGGAACTGCCACATTGGTTTTCACAATGGCTGTACCATTTTGTATTTCCCACCAGCAATGGTAAAGATAAATCTATTTTAAAATTACTATATCAAGGATAGACAAATTCACTAATGATGTTGTTGTTAAGTGCTATTAAGAACCTGCTGAATCCAAACATTTCAACTCACATCAACCCTGTATGGGGTTTCTGAGGACAAGCTAGTGGGTTTTAACCACTGACCTTGTGCTTATCAATCCAGTGTTTATCCTACAGTGCTACATCAGGACCCCTCACTAATGATAGTGAAGATAAAAATGAAACTTAGGTGCTACAGGATAAGCACTGGACCACAAGGTCAGTTTGAACTGCAATATCAGCGTTCAAAACTCACCACCCACTCCCCAGAAGTCCTATAAGGGTCGCTATGAGTCAGAACCAACTCGACGGCACTTAACAACAACAATTTCATTAGATATGACACTGAAAAATTTATTTTAAAGAAATTTTTGAAAAGATGTGCCATTAATTTCTAAAAGAAAAAATATTGCTTGCATCTTCTCAGCCCATGTAATGTCTACCTGTGTTCTCTGTTTACCCAAAACCACTCTGCCAGACTCTGCCTGTGGACCTGGCCCTGTTTCTTGCTGTCAGGGATAAAAAACTTCAGAGGCCTTAGATTTTCAGGTGGTTTGCTTCTTTGTGTCTTTCCTCTCTTCTCCTCAGCCACTTCAATGTGAAGTGTGCCTCTTATACTGGGCTTTGGATGTTTGAATACTTCAGTGTTTCAGGTCACGTTAGCTTCTGAAAAGGGTACCATTTTTAGAAAGTTGTTTCTAAGTAAGTATTCTTTATAAGCTCATGGAAGGTAGTGTCCCAGTGAAGTCGAGAATACCATGGCTGGTTTTTTTTTTTTTTTTAAGTACTTATGATTCCTGAGTATTATAAAAATCGAAAGCATCATTCCTGTTTTTACTTTTTTCTCCCCTTAGCTTGCAGAAATCATGCTTGAATTTTCACTACTTTTGTACTGCGGCAAAACCAGCAAGACTCATCATCAAATTCCCCAAGAATAAATTTGCCCTGCAACTTTAAATAAATCTATTGTCCAAAAGATTAAGAAAAGGAATTTTTTTTAAAAGGAAAGAAAGAAAGGAATGCAAAATAAAATAGAAGCTTTTTATAATCAAGGGATCACTACAAAAGAGCAATAAGAAGCTATGGGATTAGTTGGTTGGACCAGGAGCAAATTCCTGAGCTCTGGAAGAAAAACTGAAAGCAAACTAGAGGTCTAGAGTGGGAGAAAAAGGCCAATAATGTTGAGAGATTTCAACTTCTTAACAGAGAAGAGTTTAAGAATTTTAAAGTATTCTCACTTAAGATATTTGTCTTAGTAACAGGCAAGAAAGAGGATGAGGATATAGGAAAAGAATAAAGCAAAGGGATACCGTTTTAGCATTATGCTAATGGTTTCCCTCATCTGAATGATTGTCTTTGTCCTATTTAAAGTTTGTAGGATAAGCATTGGGCTGTTAAACACTAGGTCAGTGGTTCACTCACAGTTGCTCCTCAGAAACTCTATACAGGGTTTTTAGGAAACAGAATCAATTCAATGGTACTTAACAACAATAACATAGGAATTATGGCTTTGGTCCCTTGTGGGAATCTCTAAATGATTCCTTTTGAATCCCTCACACTTTTTTTAGTTGCTAAAAGGATAAGTCACACTTACTCAATGTATACTACGTGCAGTATTGATATTTTTAGGTATCATATCACTTAAATTTTACAGTGGCTTCATATAAAAATATAATTTTTAAAAAGTTAAAGGCATGACTCTCATACAGAAATTGAGTGACATGTACCAGAAATATATTGAACTTGTTAATGAATGAAAGAATTAGCATTATGGCAAAGCTGAATCCAAGAATATTTGAGGAACAAGAGTGTACATAGCCTATTAGTAAAGGAATTTTAAAAAAATAAAAAAATTGTTGAAGTCCTACAATCAATAAAACCATAATCTTTGCCCCCCCC
>NW_006408561.1:4321270-4351557 GCF_000296735.1 Chrysochloris asiatica
CCACACCAGGAATCCAATACAGTGAAGAGCTCTGGTCGCACAGTAGATTATGAGTTGGGCTACTAACTGCAAGGTCAGCAGTTCAAATCTATCAGCTACTCTATGAAAGAGGAGGCTTTCTGCTCCCGTAAACATTTTTTGGAAACCTTATACAGGGTCTCTATGAATCAGAACCAACTCAATGGCACTTGATAACAACAGATGACAGTGCAAGGACTTATCTGCAATAGTCTTCATATTTTTAGCTTACAAACTTTCCAAATTAATTTTGAAAATCTATAAACACTATGGGGCAGTACTACGCTGCCTTAGAGGGTCACTATGAGTGACCACGTCTTTACATATTCATGAACAAGTTCCATTGTATTTCTTATAACTTCTTGTTTAACCCTCATGGAGTCAGGGACTGGCCATGTCTGTCTGTTTGTTTGTTTTTTTTACCATTTAAAAAACATACAAACACATGAGTATAATGTGCAGTGACTGGCACAAAGTATACAGAAAATAGATGTTTGTTTAGTTGACTTGAATTGAGTTTTAGAAAGGTTAGTAACTTGCATAAAATCAAATTGTTGATGACTGATAGATTTAATAAAAAAAAAAAAAAGTACAATAGCAAGGCTTTGGAGTCAGAAGGTTTTAGGTTAGAATTTCTTTAGACTGTTTAGTCAGATGTGGACTTCTCAGCCTTATCTGCAGGCTTTCTGCTTTCCAACGTGTGGGGAAAGATCCTGCTTTTAGTCAGGTGGAGTTTCAGGAACCGCCGACTCCTTTTAGGGCTATTTTGGATCAAGTTACCTTGATCTGATCTCATATTTCTGTTGTTGTTGTTAAGTGCCATCGAATAGTTCCAACTCATAATGACCTTGTAAAATGTTTCCAAGGAGCATCTGGTAGGTTTGAGCTGCCAACTTGTGGTTAGCAGTCCAGTGCTTATCCTACAGTGCTACAGGAGGACTCCTTATATCTCTAGTTCTAATAATAAATTCCATCTCTGAAACAAAGCTGTGCCTTGGACCCAGGTTACAGTAAGGGGGTCCTTATCTTTTTTCTGCCATGTCTGAGGGCTGGATACCTACTCAGGTAGCCAGTTCCTTTGGGACCTGATCCATTTCCTGCCAGTTCAGCAACATGAGACTAGATAGCCCATTCTGATTGGCAAAGGGGATATTGGCTTGTGATGAATTGCTCCT
This sequence comes from Chrysochloris asiatica, assembly GCF_000296735.1. Classification (NCBI taxonomy): domain Eukaryota; kingdom Metazoa; phylum Chordata; class Mammalia; order Afrosoricida; family Chrysochloridae; genus Chrysochloris; species Chrysochloris asiatica. The sequence goes on from NW_006408561.1 coordinate 4,322,464, forward strand.
CTTTGTTGTTGTACTGCTCTTCATGTGATAAAATCACCAGATTTCTAATCTGGGTGGATGCCAGTGACCTGGGCATCCCATCAAGGTACCAGAGGGGGTGGCAGCGAGGGCAGCAGTAGTGGTCAGCATCTGGTGACTGTCAAGAGCAATAGTCTTCATATTTTTAGCTTACAAACTTTACAAATTAATTTTGAAAATCTATAAACTCTCTCATGCATTTTTAAGTTAACATCTAAAATTGTTTATAAGTTTAAATAATTCAAAAAGATGTCATTGCTGATATTGTAAATGTAGATTTTTAAAATAAAATATCTATCAATCTTTTGAATGTGTCTGAATGTAAGTACCATGATTTGATATCCACCACCATGTGTTGGAAGGAGCCCTGGTAGGTAGTGGATTATGAACTGGGCTGCTAACTTCAAGGTCAGCAGTTAGAATGTACCATTCACTCTGAAGGAGAAAGATGAGATTTTCTGAGCGTAGTGGTTATGAATCGGGCTGCGAACCACAAGGTCAGCAGTTTGAAACTACCAGCTGCTCCGCGGGAGAAAGATGAGGCTTTCTGTTCCCGTAAAGATTTACAGCCTCGGAAACTCTGTTCAGGGTCGCTATGGGTCGGAACCGATTTGACGGCACTTAACAACAACAACAATAAAGATTTATAACCTTGGAAACCATATACAGGGTAGTTGTGAGTCGGAAGTGACTCAACGGCACATAACCACCACCATCACCATCATATCCTGGTGTGGCTCTGTAGGGTAAGCACTGAACTGCTAACCATAAGTTCAGTGGCCCAAACCCACCAGCTGCACCTTGGAAACCCTATAAAGGGTTGCTATGAGTCAAAATTAACTCGACAGCATTTAACAATAACAACAACCATGTCTTTCATGGGAGAAAGATGTGGCAATCCTTCCATAAAGATTTGCAGCTTTGGAAACACTATGAGGCAGTACCACGCTGCCTTAGAGGGTCATTATGAGTTAGAATGGATCGTGTCTTTACATATTCATGAACAAGTTCTTTAAAAAACTTCCACATTTCTTTTTTCCTCCTTAAAATCATATTTTCATTTTAATTAATCCACAGAACTTAACTCTAAGGTAATATATGCATAATCATGAAAGCTTTTATTGCTTACTCTGACTTCTTTGCAAAAAAAAAAAAAATGAATATCAAATTTAAAATTTTACAGCAAATTTTAGGTTCTGAGGGTTAAAATATTTTGGTAAGTTATAATCATTATTCAAGCACAGTCTATGATGATGTTGTTTATTAAGTGCAATCAAGTCAGTTGTGTGACTCATACCAATCCTGTATAGTGTTTCCAAGAAAAAGATGGTGGGTTTGAACCTCCAACCTGTGATACAGTGCTTATCCACAGCACCACACCAGTCTGTGATAGTTAATTTAGGTTTTACATCAATTTAACTGGGCCAGTATTGTCAGTGGTTTGGCAGTTGAGACATAGTAATCCCTGAGGATGAGATTTGCTATGAACAACCAATCAACTGAAAATTTCCTCAAGGGTTATGGACTGCTTCTAATATATTGGACTCTCAGACAAAACTTTCTCTTTTTTTTTAGCTATGTCTGGATCCTGCATCTGACTCATCATTCAATTTCCAGTTCTTTGGTCTTGAGCCAGTAGCTGGCTCATTGTCCACCAATCCTGAGAGTCGTTAGCAATCTGCCATTTTACCTGCTGTACCTACCTGCCTGCTGTCTGACCTGCCAATCTTGGGCTCATCAGCCCTGCAGCTACATGAATCAGAAGGCTCCAGCCTGACATCTGATCCACAGACTTGGAACTTGCCTACCTCTACAACTGTGTGAGCTATTTCCTTGATATAAACTTCTGTATATATGCATACATAAGCTTCCCTGCCACCACTCATCTGTCAGTTTGTTGTACTGTGGTGGCTTGGGTGTTGTTGTGATGCTGGAAGCTATGCCACTGGTATTTTAAATACCAACAGGGTTACCCATGGTGGACATATTTCAGCTGAGTTTCCAGACTAAAATAGACTGGGAAGAAGGAGAGGCAAACTACTTCTGAATGTTTAGCCATTGAAAGCCTTATAAATAGCAGTAGAGCACTGTCAGATAGTGATTTGAATATTGATATTGAAACATAACCTCTTTAAAGTGTTAAAGAACAAAGATGTCAGTTTGAGTACTAAGGTTTGCCTGACCCAAGCCATGGTATTTTCAACAGTTTAATATGCATGTCAAAGTTGAACAGTGAATACATAAGACCGTAGAAGAATTGATGTATTTGAGTTTTGGCATTGTAGGAGAATATTGAAAGTGCCATGGACTGCCAAAAGAACAAACAGATCTGTGTTGGAAGAAGTACAGCCAGAGAGCTCCTTAGAAGTTAGGATGCCCAGACTTCATCTCTCATACTTTTATCAGAAGGCACAAGTCCCTAGAGAAGGACATTATGCTAGGTGAAGTGGAGGGTCAGTGAAAAAGAGGAAGACCTCCAACGAGATGGGTTGGTACAGTGGCAGTAGCAATGGACTCAAATGTATCAACGATTGTAAGGATGGTGCAGGATCAGACAGTGTTTTATTCAGTTGTGCCTAAAGTCACTGTGAATTGGAACCAACTTGACAGCACCTAATAATAACAACAAGTTTCACTGATTTTGCTTCTCTGGAGAACCCAGCCAAAGACATAGTCAAAATAACAAAAATTTGATAAATAATTTGTACAAATAAATTCAATTCCTACTGAAATGACTGAGTTTCCCCCATTGAAATAGTTTGAGTAACTATGAATGGTTGTTACTTAATTCTGGAATGAGACAGTTTGATATTCACTCTATTATTATTTTTCCTTGTTTTAGATAAAACTGCTAAGAGGTATCTACATAAGTAAGTAGCAAAAATGGAAGGAGTAATGTAATAATGATGATATTTAATCTTCTGAGCTCCTTCTAAGTTATGTGCCAAAAAACAATAATAAATATTTTAATTCATTTATTACATGACAATTTAATTAGATCTTTCTTCAAAATGGTAAAAGGAATAAGTTGGAAACCTCATAACTTGCAAAATGATTTCTTGTCCATACATTCAGTTTCTCAGATTTCTAGAATGTATATTAGAAAGGTCTTTACTAAGACTTAACAAGTGATTATTAATTATACTTATTATTCTTTCACTTTGAAAGTGTTTGATTAACTCAACATCTCCATATGGAGCTAGAAATTTTAAATATTTATTTCTTATGCCTTTGTCAATTTAATTTTATTAGGAGTCCTAGTATTACGCTGTAGGATAAGCACTGGACTGCTAACCACTAGGTCAGCAGTTCAAACCAACCAGCTGTTCTTCAGAAAGCCTATACAGGTTCACAAAGAGTCAGGACTGACTCAGTAGCACTTAACAACAACAACATTAAATGCTTTCATCTTATCATATTATTGAAACATACTTTCACCTAAATCTTAGAGTTGAAATTTTTTCTTTTTAATGCAGATTTTGCCAAATTCTAATTGGCAAGTCAGTCATCCTTGTTAGTTCCATAAGCTCCAATCTGACTTACTGTCTATCATTTATCAAAAAAAAAATCTGACCTCATTTTTCAATTAAAATATATATTAGGCATTTCAAAGAATAATATAGAAAATGTTGGAAAAAACTTATGCAATACATTTCCTAAGATGTATTGTTGTTGTTAAGTGCTGTCGAGTTGGTTCTGACCCATAGCGACCCTGTATAGGGTTTCCGAGGAGCAGTTGGTGAGCTTGAACTGCTGACCTTGCGGTTCAAACAGCTTTGCCATCTGGCGCATTAACCCACAGTGCTACACCAGGGCTCCAAAATAGATTACTAAAAAAGTAAAAATTTAATGATATATATCTAGCATAATTAATTCTCAATGTTAAAACAATTTACAAAAAGGCAATAAATCAAAATGCTAATTTTCATTATTTAATTTATAATAATGTAGTATGGTTTATATTTTCAGATATTAATTATTCATGACATAGTGTGACAAGAAGCATGCTCAGATACTGGTGTTCAGCTTTTGGGGATAACTTAATAAGTGTTGTTTATAAAACTATACTTAACTACATTAATTTTGTCAGACATCATGATCAAACTTTCCTATGTATTTAAAGAAAGAGAAAGGTATACAATACTATTAGAAATAGTTGGTCTAGGAAAATACTAAACATTTCATAAGAAGAAATAAAATCAGGATTTATTATAACTGAATGATATGATAAAGTAGATTATAGCTCCATATTGAGTAAAATACACCAATTTTTTAAAAGCTCTGTAAAATTTTTATGTGTAATATTTATCCAATGAATCTTAAAAACCCTGGTAGCTCAGGAAAACCTTTTGATTACATTAAGTCAGATAATAAAGGAGCTCTGGTAGCGTAGTGGTTATGAATCAGGCTGTGAACCTCAGGGTCAGCAGTGCGAAACTACCAGCTGTTCCGTGGGAGAAAGATGAGGCTTTCTGCTCCTGTAAAGATTTACAGCCTCAGAAACCCTGTTCAGGATTGCTATGGGTCAGAACCGACTCCACGACACATAACAACAACAACAATAACTGTAGTGAGAAGAGGTTTTAAGGTGGCCTTCCTATGATCCCTGCCACTTGGAATTCCTTCTTTTCTGTACTCCCTTCCTTTTTATTCTAGCCAATAGTATATGGCAAAGGTGATGGAAAGCAGTTCTGAGACCATTGTTATTAAGTGCCATGGAGTCAGTTCTGACTTATAGTGATCCTGCATAAGGTTTCCAAGGAGCAGATGGTGGATTTGAACTGCTACCTTGAGGTTCAAATCAACCTTGTGGTACAGGGCTTATCCTACAGTGCCACAATGAGGATTCTGATTCTGAGATCATGTGATGCTATATAAGACTCTGTCTTGCTAGCAGACTCACTGTAAAAACTCTTCTTACTGGTTTGATGATGTTATTGACCATGTTGAAGAGGCCTGTGTGGCAAGAAACTGCAGCTAGCCTCTAGAGGCTGATGGTTTTCAGGAGCTAAGAGTGACCTCCAGCTATCAGTCAGCAAGAGACAAGGGCTTCTGCCCAATAAACATAAGGAAATGAATTCTCCCAGTGACTTGAATGAGATTGGAAGTAGATTCTTCTCCAGTTGTTATAGATTAAATTGTGTCCCCTGGTGTGGTGCTGTAGGATCAGAACTGAACTGAGAACCACAGATCGACAGTTCAAACTTACTGGCTGCTACTAGGAAACCCTATACAGGACCACTATGAGTCAGAACTGACTCGATGGCACCTAACAACAATGGCAATAATTTTCAATGGCCTCATATGCATGTGAAAGTTGGATAATTAATAAGGCAGATCATAGAAGAATCAATGCATTTGAATTATGATGCCACAAAAGAATATTAATAGTATCAATATTAATAGGCTTCCAGAAAAGCAAATAAATCAGTGCTGGAAGAAATAAAACCAGAAAGCTACTTAGAAGTCAGGGTGGCCAGACTTCATCTCTCATACTTTGGACATGTTATCAAGAGGAACCAGTCCCTGGAGAAGGACCACATGCTTGGTAAAAGTGAGGGTCAAAGGAGAAGAAGACCCTAGTGAGATGGACTGACACAGTGGCAACAACAATGGGCTCAAACGTAACAACAACTGTGCGGACAGTGCAGGACCTGGCAATGTTTGGCTCTGTTGTGCATAGGGTCACTATGAGTTGGAACCTACTTGGTGGTACCTAATAACAACAACAACAACAACAACAACAACAGAATATGTGTTGAAATACTAACCCTTAAGACTGGTGGCTATCATCTCATTTGGGAATAGTTTCCTTGGTTATGTTAAGTCATATCTTTATGTTATTGTTACGTGCCACCAAGTCAATTCCGACCCATAGCGACTCTGTATAAGATTTCCAAGGAGTAGCTGGTGAGCTTAAACCACTGACCTTGCAGTTCAAATGACTTTGCAGTCTGATACATTAGTCACAGCCCCACACCAGGACTCCTATATCACTATAAGATGTGCTTAGACTTAAACACTTTATTCCCCTTATTTATCATTTTTTTGGGGTGTGGATAAGGAGGAGAAGAAGTGAGGATTAGGGTTGGGACTATGACTAGGTCTAGAACATGGTTTATTGTTAGGGTTGTAGTTAAGACTAGGATTAGTGTCAAGGGTAGGGTTGGGCTAGGGCTGAGAATAAAGCTTGGACTACTTTTTAGAGTGTTAAATATATTTATTATTTATTTATTTATCAGGTTTCTTCTTGAAATGTATTTAATTTCCTCTTCTTTTGGAACTTCTGTAACTACATTATTCCCTCTTTTTACTATATATGTTTTGTTGTTGTTGCAACAGTATCTCTGGTTCTCTATTTTCAGTCTTACAGATTTGTTTTACTTTGCATGCTTTTTTATCTGGGTTAAGTTTGTCAATCAGGTAACATTGTCATGTGGGTTAATCTCAAATTGCCTGTTATTCTCTGTCCAAATAACTCTCTTTAGTATTTTAAATAAGTTTAGTCTGGTTTTCATAAATTCTTTTTATTGCTGTTTGTCTGAAAATGAGGTAATTTCACTATTGTATATGATGGACACTTTTGTTGGATATGTGATTCTTGGTTGGCAATTTGTTTCTTTCTGAGTTTTATAGTTGTCATTCCATTGTCTTCTTGACTGCATGATTTCTGCTGAGAAAGCAGAGCTTAGTCTTTTACTAGTTCTCCTTTGCAGGTAACTTTTTGTTTTTCCTGAACTGCTCTCAAAATTATTTTCTTGTTTTTGGTTTTGAAAAGTTTGATTATAATATGTCTGGTGATTTTCTTTTAGAGGTGTATCTTGTTTAGAGTTCATTCAATTTCTTGAATGGATATCGCCTTGTCTTTCATGTTAGGGAAGTTTTCTTCCAATAACTCTTGGTCAATATTCTCTGTTTTTTTGTTTTGTTTTGTCTCTTCCTGTTCTGGAATGTTTATCATGCATAAATTACTCCTCTTGATAGTGTCCCACATACTTCTAAGGCTTTCTTCAGATTCTTTTGTTCTTTTTTTCTGATTGTCCAATAGCAGATGAATATTGAGAGATTTTTCATCAAACTCAGTAATTTGGCTTTCCATTAATTCAATAGTATTTATTCTGCCCTTTGAGTGTGTTACCTATTTCTGAAGTCTTAGTGTCCATCTTCTGGCTTTTTAGTTGCTGTTTTTGTATGCTTCCCATTGTTTCAAATTTTTTTTGTCAGTTTGGTCCCTAAAAATTTCCATAGTTGTGTCAATTTTACCTTGATTTCATATGTGGTTTTCTTGGTCTTTCTCACAATCCATTGAATTGTCTAGTTAGCATTCTTTTAAATTCCTTATCAGGAAGTTCTGATATCATTTCTGGTGCTATGTTGTCTGACTCAGTATGTTGGTCACTTGTTTGAGACACTCTGGGTTTTTTTTTTTTGTGTGTGTGTGTGTGTGTGTGTGTATGTGTGTGTAAGCTGAAATTATCTGTTTTCTCTAAGATATTGTATGTCACATATATATTTAGTTGATGGTTATATTTTGGTGTATTCTTATATTTGTGCCCATTCCAAAGATAGGTGACCCAACAGAATGCGGAAATCATAGCATAATATTGTTAATATCACATGCAAGTAAAATTTTGTTCAAAATAATTTAAAAATGGCTCTAATATTACATTGACAGGGAACTACCAGAGCTTCAAGCTGGATTCAGATGAGGAACAAGGGATATTATTGCTGAAGTTCGATGATCCCCCAAAAATGCTTACCTGTGCTTTATTTATTATACAAAGTCTTTTGACTGTGTGGATCATGACAAGTTATGGATAATATTGAGAAGAATGGGTTAAATTGTGCTCATGAAGAACCTGTACATAGGCAGTCATTCAAAGAGAACATAGGGACACTGAATTGTTTAGAATCAGGAAAGATGTGCGTCAGGGCTGTATTCTTTTGCAATACTTGGTCAATCTTTATGCTGAGCAAACATTCTGAGCTTAGCAAAAATACTGGGTTATAAGAAGAAGAGCATGGCATCAGGATTGGAGGAAGACTCATTAACAACCTGAGATATGCAGATGGTACAACCTTGCTTGCTGGAAGCAAAGAGTACTTAAAGTACTTACTGAGGAAGATCAAAGACTACAGCCTTCAGTATAGGTTGCACCTCAATGTAAAGAAAACAAAAATCCTCATAACCGAATCAATAGATAGCGTCATGATAAATGGAAAAAAGATTGCAGTTGTCAAAGACTTCATATTGCTTGAATCCACTATCAACATTCATGGAAGCAGCAGTCAATACACCAAATGATTTCAAGACCTTTAAAGTATTCAAGAGTAAAAATGTCAGTTTGAGGACTAGGTGTGCCTGATTCCAGCCATGGTATTTTCAGTAGCCTCATATGCATATCAGAGGTGGACAATGAATAAGGAAGACTGTAGAAGAATTGATGCATTTGAGTAATGGTGTTGGAGGAGAATATTAAAAGTACCATGGACTACCAGAAGAACTAACAAATCTGTTTTGGAACAAGTGCAGCCTGAAAACTCCTTAGAAGCCAAGATGGAGAGAATTCATCATCAATACTTTGGATATATTATCAGGAAGGACCAGTGTCTGGAGGACATCATGCTAGGCAAAGTGGAGGGTCAGTGAGAAAGAGTAAGACCCCCAACAAGATGGACTGACACAGTGGCTGCAGCAATGGGCTCCAGCATAATAACGATCTGTGGATGGCACATGATCCACCACTGTTTCATTCTGTTGTGCATAGGGTCAGAACTGACTTGATGGTACCTAACAACAGCACTTTTCTCCTGGTGGATATTGTAGAGACCTTAAGTGTGAATGCTGTTAGTTCTCTATATAGCATAGTTCAGGGTGAGTTCATGTGCCTCCAGAAGCAGGGGCACTATGCCAGGCACCCAACTCTTAGCAGAGCAGAGACTTCCTAGGAGGGGGTGCCACTGGCCTTTGGATTAGTGAAACAGGGACTGGCCATGCCCCATGGCTACCAGAGGGCACAGAAACAAGGGAGAATTGCATTCCCTTGCTGCCAACCTTCAGTCACTTTCTATGCCCACAGGTTACTATATCAGCAGCCAACATCAAAAGCTTAATATGGATGTACTACATCATGGCAGCTCACAGCTTGCTTGTTTTTCTTCTTTCACACTTTTCCTGTTCATCTTCCTCTTTCAGTGGGCATTCAATCCAGCTCTCTTACCTATCCTCTGATGGTCAGGGTTCCAGGATCACCATCTGTATGTTTCATTCAATCTCTCATGTCTTTGTTGCAGAGGGTGGGCTCAGTGAATGTGTTTCTCTACTATCGTTCCCTGTACTCCTAAACCTAATCATGTTTGAGAAATAAAAAGAGCAGATTAGGTACAGAAACAAACAGGCATAATTGGGGGGAACAAGAGATGCCATGTGGAGATCTCCAAGAAACATGGAGAATACCAGAGAGCCTGAAGTGAGCGTATTACCCCGGAGTAAACAAGGAGATCCTTCCCCTAGAGCTGGAGCCCTGAATTCAGTCTTTAGTTTTCTGATAAAATATATTTGTTTTCATAAAGCTACTCACTTGTGCTATTTCTGTTTAGCAGCACAAGAAACTAAGACACCAGTCAAGTTCTCAGATAAGAATGCAGCCTGGCTAATATTTAGTTTCTCTGTAGCTGTGCCCAGACTCACATAAAAAAAACAACAAAAACCCAGAAACTGTGAAATCATAAATGTGAACTGTGAACTCATAAATATGCTAAAGTTAGTAAGTTTGTGGTGATTGGTTATATAGCAATAGGTAACTAATACAATAAGCTATTCAGTATTGGCATTCTATAGGTGCTTTTCTTTGCAAATTATGACAAATCCTATAAATGAATATTAAGAATAGCCACAGACACACAAAAAAAGAGAGAATCACTTATGTTTAAATGTAAGAGGTAAACATTTCTTTTTCTTCTTTAAAGAAGGTAAATTTATCTCACTGGTGTTTTCTTTGCTTTGCTTTGTTTGCTTTGCTGGGACTCTTCTTCCAAAGCAATGTGTTTGTTTTTGTAACAGCAGACAGAAGATGAAAGGGCAAATGAAATTTTTTGAATGAAAGTTTTTTTGTTTTTCAAAACAAAATACCCACTACACAATATAGCAGCATCTTTAGGCCCAAATACTATGTTTATAGTGAACTATTTTACTCTGAACAGAAAAGTATATAAAACCAGGAAAGACAACAAGCCCCAAAGGTTTATTATGTCCTGATTAGTCATTAAAGGAGTCTACTCCTTTGCTTATCTCTCTGATGGCTTTTATACTCAGGACAACAATCCATTATATTACTTAGAATGGGTGAGAGGTGAGCCTTTATTTTAGAAGTGAGAGAAGGGATATTGTGAATGAGGCACATTCTCTCACAGATCTGTTTTGGAAAGAATACATCTGGAAATTCAGCATATGAAAATTGATTCCCATTACATTTTACATGCTGGCATTCCCCTTGGAAAGTTTGAAGACTAGATGATTAGTCAAAGACATCTCATGCATATCAGAATCCATTCTCCTGATTCTGAATCTTAGGTCCAAGCTTTAGTCCTTATGGGAAAATCAAAACTACAGAGAAGTTTTTAAAATATATGAAAGGATGTGTATAGATTATATGCAAATATTACATCATTTTCTAGAAGTGACTTGGGCATCTGTGGATGTTGATATCATGTTGTGTTGTTGTTAAGTGCCGTTGAGTTGGTTCTGCGACTCATAGTGACCCTGTGTTGGGTTTCTGAGGAGCAGTGGGTACGCTGGACTTTAAATCGCCCAGTGATTTAACCAGCAGCTCCACACTAGTATATCGTGGTGGAGGAAGATAAACTGTAAACAAGTAAGTGATTAAATTATATTAGAAGGTGATAACAAGATAATAATGCAAACAAGTAGGGTGATGGTGACAGTGTTGTGGAGATTGCAAACTAAAAACCTTTTCTGGGATGACCAAAGATTGATGGGGGTAGAAGCATAAGCTATGCTAATATCAAGGATAAGAGTTTCATGCAAAATAATGTTAATCAAATTGGTATTGGCCTTCTCATCTGTAATGTGAAATACTGAAACACAATGGATCAATATTTTTATAAGATTATGGGGGGAATACAGTCAGCCCTCCATATCTGTGAGTTCCCCATATATAGATTCAATCAAACTTGGATTAAAATATTCCAGATGAGGTTGGAGAGGAGGAAGCAATTAAGTGGTCAAAACAATCCCTCCAAGGCTAATTTGTATATCATTTACATTGTATTAGGTATTTGGAATTCTGGTGTGGTGCTCTAGGGTAAGCACTGGACTTGTAACCACATGGAGGATGGTTCAAACCCATCATTCACTTCTTAAAACCTTATATAGGGTCACTATGAGTTGGAACCAACTTGACAGCACAACAAGGTATTATAAGTAATCTGGAAATAATTTAAAATATATGAAAGGATGTGTGCAGATTATATGCAAATATTACATCATTTTCTAGAAGTGACTTGAGCATCTGTGGATGTTGATATCATGGACCTGAACCCCTGTGGACATCAAGGGATGTTAGTAATTGTATCCTGCACAAACCACGCCATGTCTGACTTCCTCAAAGTTCTCAAGGGGAAAGGAAAATAAAACTAAAAATCAGCCCAAGGCTTTTCTAGATAAGAATTGCACACTCCACTCGCACTTTTTTTTTTGATAGACCTGGGATCCTGCTTCTGAGATTGCTCCATTTAAGTTTAACTGGATAGCAATACTAACCAATCCTAGCCTTAGAGTCTTGTGCACATTATTTGCATGGCCCTACCTAATCACTTGATGGGAATTAAGAAAACATTGAATAGAAAAGCTATATCAAGTAAATTCAAGGTACCACATATTCCTAGAATATATAACCAGCTAGCTTATCATTTACATATTTGAGAAAGAAAAGGCAATATAAAATATGTAAGAATCTGTTTTCCCTTTTTAACTGGGGAAATTATTCTAGCCAAATAAATGTGAATCTGAAAAAATAATTCAATTTTAAAAAATGAATTGGTCTATAAGAAGTAGTTCATGAGTTATAAAAACAGTAAGAGTTATAATTAAATCTAAGTAATTGTTTGAATTATAAAGTTTGTAAATTGTAAATTGATTGTAAGGTTTAATGTAGTCATTAAAAATAAATTTTAAATAGAAGAAAAATGTAAAAACTTGACAAATAAAAACTGATAATTTTGTATCAAGATTAAAAAAAAACTTTGGAAATGGCACAGTAGAGGGATGGAGAAGGAATTAGTAGAAAAAGGACAAGTGAAAGTATTCTAAATTTGTATCATCTTGGGGGAAATATGTAGAAATTTTAATTATTGTCTTTTGTTTTCTCAAACATTTAAAGGTTAACAAAATCAAATTTTTGTTAGGGAAGGGGAAAATAAATGGCATGAATAAAGTTTATAGTCTTATCTTTTTTTAAAAAGTTTTTATTGTGAATTAGGTTATAATTTATATGGGAGAACATCACCTTTATATTTATCCTATCGAATTTTGTCTCACTGCAATGATTATAATCATCATCAAACAACCAAAGAGTACACCCCACAATCCTGCACCCTGGCAGTCAGCACACAGCCCCTCTCTTTCCCTGAGTCCAGAGTCCCCAGTGGCTCCATCTTTCCATGTCATCATCTCTGCCTCCATCTCTGGTATCACTGCTTCTCTGGATAGGGTCCCACACACTGCTCTGCTCCCTTGATGGTCTCAGGGTCCTCAGCTCCTGGATTGCAAGATCAACTACTCCCAACCTTTTGTTATAAAACGTCTACCTTTACATTTCCAACTCTCACAGTGAGTCCTGATAGCAATTATTCCCTATTGAACTACAAGAATCTTATCCCCATCTCCTTTCATCAGCCCCATCCTGACAGATTGGAAACCACTCACTGGAGATTCTACCTTCCCCTGCACCCTCTGGAACTAGGTTCCCTTTTGAAAGCTCGTAAGCCAGTCACTTTTTGCCTTTGTAGAGCCCCCCCCCCCCCCCCCTACCCCCCCCTTTTTGGTCACTAATATCCAAATTGCCCATCTCTGACTATCTTGTGTATGGAGGCGGGGGGGAGTGGAGGGATGATCCTTGTTGTAAAGATTTTTTCCCCTTTTGAGCCACTGTATCCATAAGTATAGGTCAAGTTCATCAAATTGTAGTAGATTATTCTTTTTTTCCTCTTCTTTCTTCCTCTAGTACAGTTCTGATCATCCAGCCATTGAAGCCAGGTCAAGTGGGTATTATCTGCAAGTATGGATGGGTGTTACTTTAAAAGAAAATGTTTTATTGTGAATTATGTGATAGTTTACATGGAAGAACATTAGTTTTACATTCATCCTATAATATATCGTTACATTGCCATGGTTATAATCCCCTCCATGCATCATCAGCCAACCAAAGGGTATACCCATCAAGCCTGCCTCTGATCGTCAGCACACAGCCCCTCTCCCTCTCTGGGTCTAGAGTCCCCAGTCATTCCATCTCTCCATGTCATCGTCCCTGCCTCCATCTCTGGCATCACTGTTTTACTGGGTAGGGTCCCACATTCTGCTCTTCTCCCCTGATGGTCCCAGGGACCTCTGCTCCTGGATTGCAAAGTCTACCTTTGCTACAATGTCTATCTTTACATTTCCAACCTCACAGTCAGTCCTGATAGCAATTATTCATTATTGTGCCACATGAGGGCCATCCCCATCTCCTTTCATCAGCCTCACCCAGACAGATTGGATACTACCCAATGGAGATTCTACCTTCCTCCTCACCCTATGGATCTAGTTTCCCTCTTGAAAGCTTGTAAGCCAGTCACTTCTTGCCTTTGTGGCCCCCTATTTTGGATAGCAGTGTCCAAGTTGCCCATCCCTGTCTACCCTGTGTATTGAGGGCGTGGAAATGATTCTCTCTGTAAAGACTTGTTCCCTCTTTTGAGCCATTGCATCCATAGTATAGGTCAAGTTTATCAAATTGTATTAGATTACTCTTTTTTCCCTCTTCTTTCTTCTTCTAGTTGAGCTCTGATCATCCAGCCATTGAAGCCAGGTCAAGTGGGTTCTGCAAGTGTGGATGTTCTTGGGTATATACCCTCTCTTCTTATCAGCTGGATGCTTCACTCTCCATTCTAGGCCTCTGTGGCTATGTCACTGACTCTGGGCCCAGGAATCCCCAGGTCTTGCCATATTGCTGGCCAACCAGGTCTCTACCCAGGTTCACAGAAACCTATTAAATGTGGTAGTACTTAGCTTGCTGCTTCATTGCTGTTTTCCCCTTACTTCCCCTTATTGGTGACCAACTTGGTCACCAGTCAGAGTATATGTCTGCTTCTGTAGTCCCATTGAGTCTTAGTCTTGGAAGGGGGTTTGCCCTGAGGAGACCTGACCTCTTGTCTTGATGTTTCCTGGACGAGCAACTTATTTGTTCTTGTAGTAGTCAGTTGGAGTGCCATAATTGTTTTGTATTTTTCCTATCAGTCTTTCTTTCAAGAAGTATCTTCTAGCCACTCTGTGCTGGTCTGCTTGGTCTTTCAAGTGGAAATTTCCCACCTCAGAAGATTCTGGTTGGGGTTAAGGATTCTACCTATGGTCAAATGCAATGCAGAGGCTCTGCAGGAAGCCTCCTTCACTGGGCAAATTGTAGCCCCATTTTAGGTATTCCAATCAGTCATAGGCAGAAGATGGACTTACAAGCTTTCTATGGTGATATTTCTGGCTATTCCTTTCTCTCTCCCTTAAGTGTCTATTTATAATGGTATGCAAGAGAAACCGAGATTCAAAAGACAGTCAAGCATCTTAACATTATTTCCCCCCTTTTGCCCATTCCAATCATGCCTCATTCCCTGTATCCCAGAGCCCTGTTGTTCCAAGGTTGTGCATACATCATTATTTACCTCTGTTCCACTTAGCCCATTCAAACCTCCCTAATTGTTCTCCCATCTGCTTTGTTCTTCCATTCCCCTCCCCCTTCTTGTGTATTGCCCCCCCTCCCACACACATATCTAAACTATCCTGTGCCTATTCCCTACCCTGTGCTCCACTTTCCTCTCCCTCCCCTCACCTCACCTCCCTCATCCCGGTAACCAACAAAGAATCCCCAACCCTGCTTTTAGTATGGGTTCTTTTTATTAGTCTTTTACAATAGTGGTCCTATGCAACATTTCTCCTTTTGTGACTGACTAATTTCACTCAACATAATGTCCTCAAGGTTCATCCATGATATATGGTAGTTTACAGCTTCCTTGTTGTTCTTCAAGGTAGCATAGTATTCCATTATGCGTATGTACCACAGCTTGTTTATCCATTCTTCCATTGATGGGCACTTAGGCTGTCTTCATCTTTTTCTATTGTAAATAGTGCTCCTATGAACACTGGTGTGCATATAGCTACTTGTGTTATGGCTTCTATTTCTTGTGGGTAAGTATGCATATTCTTATGCATCTCCCCTCACTTCTTATCAGCTGGATACTTTACTTTCCACTCTAGTCCTCTGATACCATGTCCCTGTCCCTGGGCCTAGGAGTCCCAGGTCTCACCATACTGCTTATCAACCAGGTCTCATCCTAGGTTGATAGGAGTCTATTGAACGTGGTTGGACTTAGCTCACAACTTCATTGCTGTTTTTTCCCCACTTCCCCTTATTGGTAGACCAATGTGGTTATATAGTCTTATCTTGAAACTTCATTTCACAGTGAGAGTAATCAGTAGAAGAATAACAAATAATGACTATAAAAGGAGGTGAGGGGAAATGGAAAAGAATACGAGTGAGTTAAATATAGATATTTTTTTAAAGAGTCGGCAGTAATGAACTTATGTAATAATTAGGTATACATTTGATATAAACTTTCTGTTGAAAACTAGAAAATCTAAAGGTAAAAATATACAAAATCTCTACATCTCTCTATAAAATCTAGAGAAGATGGAAACAGAGAAATGTGAGAATTTAGGCCTGCTTTTCCCTAGATGTGTCTAGCAGTTTCAGAAGACCTAGTCAAAAGATGAATGATGAATGTTGTTGTTGTTAGGTGCCATTACGTCAGTACCAACCCATAGCAACCTTATGCACAGCAGAACAAAACACTGCCTGATCCTGGGCCAACCTTACTACTGTTCCCACACTTGAGTCCATCGATGCTGCCACTTGGCCAATCCATCTCATTGGGAGTCTTCCTCTTTTTCTCTGACCCTCCACCTTACCAAACATGGCATCCTTCTCCAGAGACTGGTCTCTCCTGACAATATGTCCAAAGTATGAGAGACAATGTTTGGCCATCTTGGCCTCTAAGGAGCACTCTGGCTGCACTTCTCCCAAAACGGATCTATTGGTTAACATTTTAAAGACTCTTGAAGTTAGGAGGACAAATTTAGAGCCCAAAGCCCACTAAGTCAGGAGGGTTCTGGTAAGTTCCTCAGTGTTTGGTTAATGATCTCAAAGGTTTACACCCTATGAATAAAGGTAAAGAAGTAATAAATGAGATACTCCTTATCCCCAAAAGATTAAGGAGCTCTGGTAGCGTAGTGGTTACGAGGTGAGCTGCTAACCTCAAAGTCAATAATTCAAAACTATCAGTCGTTCCATGGGAGAAAGATGAAGATTTTTTGCTCCCATAAAGATGTACAACATTGGGAAATCTACCCAGGGTCACTATGAGTTGGAACCGACTCCATGGCACACCACCACTTGTTGTTGTTGTGTAGTGCCATCAAGTTGGTTCTGACCCATAGCAACCCTGTATAGGGTTTCGAAGGAGCAGCTGATGAGCTTGAACTTCTGACCTTGCAGTTCAAATGGCTTACACCACCACTACCACCCCCAAAAGATTTGATGTCCCCTACTTGGAGTCCTGGTGTGGCACTGTGAGTTAATGTGCCAGACTGCAAAGCCATTTGAACTGCAAGGTTGGTGGTTCAAACTCACCAGTTGCTCCTCGGAAACCTTATACAGGGTCGCTGTGGGTCAGAACTGACTCTATGGCACTTAACAACAACAATCATTAAGAATGCATTAATACTTACTGGTGATTGAAATGGAAAGGTTGGAAACAAAGAGGAAGAATCAGTAATTGGAAAATATGGCCTTGGTGATATAAAGCTGAATATCACATGATAGAATATTGCAAGACCAATAACTTAATCTTTGTAAATACTTCTTTAAATAACACAAAATATGACTCTACACATGGACCTCACCAGATTGAATACATAGAAGTCAAATTGACTACATCTGTGGGAAAAGATGGTGGAAAAGTTCTATATCATCAGACAAAACAAGGCAGACTGGAACAGACCATCAAGTGCTCATGTGAAAGTTCAGACTGCAGCAAAAGGAATACACAGTCATTGTACCAAAAGAAATGGTTGCTATTCAGCCATTTCCAGAGACAGCATACGATCAAGAGTCAATGGTACTGAAGGAAGAAGTCCAAGCTGCACTGAAGGCATTGGCAAAGAACAAGGAATCAAGAATTGATGGAATACAAATGGAAATCTTTCAACAAACTCATGCAGCACTGGAGGCACACACTCATCTATGCCAAGAATACTCCTTAGAAGTGAGGATTGTGAGACTTCTATTCTTTGGAGAAGGACATCATGCTTGGAAAACTGTAGTGTCAGTAAAAGAAAGGAAGACTCCCCACAGGATGCATCGACACAGTGGCAACAACAGTAAGCTCAAATATAGCAACACTTGTGAGAATGGCACAGGACAGCTGGGCAGTCTGCTCTGAGTCATTTTGCTCTGTTGTGCATAGAGTCACTGTGACTTGGAATTGACTCAATGGCGCCTAACAACACTGCCAAAAGACTGAAACCAACTTCAAATGATCTAAATCACAATGAAAGGAATCTAGAATTGCTAGTGTCTCAGCTAACAAACAGAAATAACATAATAATAGTTAATAAATAACCAAAAATTGTATCTCCAATTTTTCGTATGCACTGTCTGGTGCTTAATAGCAAGGCCCTTGAGGATATAAGATATTTTCAAAACCAAAAGAAAAAAACATGCAATAGAAATGGGCCCATAGATGACGCAGATAATGGGCTTAAAAATAACTGTTAGTTTTTTCAAGTAGATAAAAAACCAAAAATGCCAGCAGAGAACTGAAAAACAAAAATGCTGTATGGGAATTCTAGAACTGAAAATGTATTTGAAATCCAGACCTCTTTTATTGTTTTTTTTTTTTTTTTTCCTGAGTCAGGTTATGTAATGAATGAATCTTGGTCAACCTGTGGACTTGAGATGCATTGCAGATACCATCCACTGGTCCAATTAAGTGTTGTTGGCAGATAGGCAACAGAATATGAACAGAGAGTGGACTGGGATACCTGGGACAAAATTGAAGAACAAATTTTGTCCAGGAACAAAATTGAGAATGTTCAAAACAGCGGGGTCACCATAATGTATAGGTTTCAGCGAAGCTTCCATGGTATATGAGTTTCAGTGAAGCCAATGTTTTCAGAAGTAAATCACCAGGTCCTTCTTTCTAGTCGGTCTTATAGATAGTAGCAGAACATTGTCTGATAAAGTGCCTGAAGATGAACCCCTGATGTTAGAAGGCACTCATAGTATGACTTGAGAAAAAGCTGGTTCCTCAAAATAGAGTTGACCTTAATGATGTGGATGGGGTACAGCTTTAAGGACATTATTTGCTGATGTGGCATGAGTCAAAATGAAAAGAAACAGCTGCAAATATCCATTAATAATCAGAACATGGAATGTATAAAGCATGAATAAAGGAAAATTGTAAGTTGTCAAAAATGAAATGGAATGTTTAAAGATTGATATCCTGCCAGAAATTAATCTGGAGTCAGAAAAAAATGTGGAATGAGGGATATCACTGCTGATATCAGATGAATTGTGACTGAAAGCAGAGAGTACCAGAAAGAGATTTACCTGTGTTTTTTGACAATATAAAGGCATTTGACAATTATGAATAACAATGGAAAATTATCCATAAAAAATTATGGATAACAACAGGAATAACATGTAAAACCTGTATATAGACAAAGAGGCAGTTGTTCAAATGGAACAAGGAAATACTGCATGGCTTAAAATCAGGAAAAGTGTGTGTCAGGGTTGTATCCTTTTACTATATTTATTCAATCTGTATACTAAGCAAATAATCTGAGAAGCTGGGCTATATGAAGAAGAATGCTGTATTGGAGGAAGACTCATTGATATGCAGATGACAGAACCTTGCTTGCCGAAAGACTTGAAGCACAGATGAAGATAAAAGACTACATACAGCCTTCAGTATGAATTACATTTAACATACAGAAAAAAAAATAAGTCTCCACAACTGGAACCAATAAGCAGCATCATGATAAATGGAGAAAAGAATGAACTTTTCAAGGATTTCATTTTCATTTTACTTTGATCCACTATCAACACCAGTGTAAGCAGCAGTCAAGAAATCAAAAGACATACATATTGCATTAGGCAAATCTGCAAAAGACTTCTTTAAAGGTTTAAAAAGCAGAGATGTCACCTTGAGGACTAAGGTTCATCTGACTCAAGTCATAGTATTTTCAATCACCTCATATGCATGCAAAAGCTGTACAATGAATAAGGAATACTAAAGAAGAATTGATGCATTTGAATTATGATGTTAGAAAAAGTACAACCAGAATGCTCCTTAGAAGTGAGAATGGCAAAACTTTGTCTCACATACTTTGGAGATGTTATCACAAGAGACCAATCTTTGGAGAGGACATCATGCTTGGTGAAGTAGAGGGTCAGAGGAAAAGATGAAGACCCTCAGCAAGATAGATTAACACAATGATTGTAACAATGGGCTCAAACATAGTAACAATTCTAAAGATGGCACAAGACCAGGCCTTGTTTCCTTCCGTTGTACATACAGTCACTGTGAGTCGAGTTCGAGTCTACAGCACCTAACAACATCAATACAGATGAAAAATTAAGTTTGAAAACCTGTCGTCCAGTCAGTTCCAACTCATAGTGACCCTGTATAGGGGTTCAGAGGCTGTAAATCTTTGTGGGAGCAGAAAGCCTCATCTTTCTCTCAAGGATTGGTAGGTTTGAATCACTCACTTTTTGGTTAGCAGTCCAATACCTAATCCACTGCGCAACCAGGGTTCCTTAGCCATAGGTATTGTTGTTGTTACGTGCCATGTTCTGACTCATAGCGATCCTGTACAGGGTTTCCAAGGCTGTAAATCTTTACGGGAGCAGAAAGCCTCATCTGTCTCCCACGGAACAGCTGATGGTTTTGAACTGCTGACCCTGAGGTTCGCAGCCCAATTTGTAACCACTACTCTACCAGACTTAGGAATTATACCACATTTGGAAGGCAGGGAGGGCACAGTTCAAGCTATAACATCCTTTTGTCCAGTTTCTCAACTTCTATTACTAACATCTTATATTAACTATGGTATATTTGATTCATGAGCCAATATTGATACATTATTATTAAGTAAAGCCCATAGTAGATTCAGATTTCCTTAGTTTTTACCTAATGTCTTTTTTGTTTTATTTTGTTTTTTAGTTCCTGATCCCATTCAGGATAAAGCATTCCATTTAGTTGGCCAGTCTCCTTATGCGCCTATTGGCTTTGGTATGTTCTCAGACTTTCCTTGTTTTTGAAGACTTTGACAGTTTTTGAGGAGTACTGATCACTGGTCAAGTACTTTGTAGGAGATCCCTCTTTGGTTATTTATTTTTTTCATGACCAAACTGGATTATGACATTTGAGGATGAAGACCACAGAGATAAGTTGGTCACCATGTCAAAGATATTATCAATATGAATTATAGTCCATGTTGACCTTGACCACATAGCTTAGGTAGTGTCAGGCATTACTTTTTAATTTTAAAATTCTGAAGTTAGCCTAAAATATCTATCTAGGGGACACCTGTACATTCCTGTAATGGAATATTATACAGACATTAAAAGAAGCCTGATCTATATATAAAATGATATTCCAGATGAATATAAAAATGTAATGACAGAGTAGAACTGTTCCTTAGGGTTTCTGAGGCTGTAAATCTTTAAGGGAGCAGAGAGTCTCGTCTTTCTCCTGCCTAGCAATTGGTGAAGGAGTCCTGGTGTGGTGCTGTGGGTTAATGCACTGGACTGCTAGGTTGGTTTGAACCATACAATTGGCAGTTCAAGATTATAAACTGCTACTCAGAAACCCTATAGAGGGTTGCTATGCGTCAGAACCAACTCCATGGCACTTAACAGCAACAAGTGGTTGAGAGTTTGAAGTGCTGACCTTGCAGTTAGCAGCCTAATGTGTAACCCACTATGATTTATATATATGCCTGAAAATGTAATAGATGGAGAAATAGTTATGAAAGTGTTCTCTTGGGGAGAAGACTGCAGGTAGTTGGAAAAACATTAATTCATTGATCATTAAATATTTACTAAGTATTTTCTGTATGGATAGCATTGTTCTGTATGCTGGGGATAAACAGTAAATAAAGAGTTCCTGCTCTCATGAAGACTATATTCTAGTAACAGATATAGATAATAGACTCTAAATATAAACATTTCTTCTTCTATGAAGAAGAGTATAGAGGACAGAGGACAGATAGCGATGGTGGGGGCGGGGGTAGCATTTTACACAGAGTGGTCAGGGAAGACTTTTCTAGTAGGAGCATGTTGGAGCCCAAGGGATTAAATGGAACAGAAAGATGACTTTAGCAGAGATTTGAAGAGAGTGAGGGATCACTGGGGAAGAACATACCAGAAAAAGGACCTCATCTACCCCTGGCTTCTTCCACTCTAGTCATGCTGTCCTTAGTGTTTCTCAGAACCTCCAGCAAGTTCCCACATCAAGGCCTTTGTGTTTCTATTTCCTCTTTCTGGAGGAATATGGATCTAGGAGGCATGCTCAAGGAGCAATAAGTCATCATTAAAATTCCTTCTAAGAAGTATAGGTCTGTGTGAGGGTTTTTTGTTTTTTTTCCTGAGTGTGGCTTTTTTTTTGCTGCATAGGTGGGGCAGACGAACGTATGGCCTGAGTTGAACTGCTCCGAGCAATGGAAGTAATGCTGAACACTGTCAGCAGGCACCATCCTTACATAAGTGCTGAGTCAATATTAAAAGAACAGAGGTTTGAAGTAGTTTAAATTAAAAATCTGCCTAATTGTTACCAAAATTATTTTATCAAATAAGCAGATAAAATGGAAACAGTCAGAAAGCTTAGAAAAGGGAAATTTATTTTCTAAAATCCTAGACTTTTTAATGAATGAAGTTCAAGTCTAAACAAAAGGTCAGGATCTGTGTGTTTGTTTCTACATTGTACCATCTCCTAAAGAAGACTTTTGAACAGTTAGAATTGTGTTCTATGTTACACATGCCTTTAGAATCAGAGGGACCACCTGAAATGGCCAGAAGCATAGTGTAAAATTATGTTTCCTTGTCAAGAATTCTAAGGGTTCTTATATTTAGTGCCGTGAGGAGGGAAAGGCCTTGTTTGAAAGCCAACCAGATGCAGATAATTAAAGTTTATAACTGGGCTGGGGAGAATGGCTTTAAATGACATGGTCAATCCAAAGGCAAAGGAATTTGTGGTGAAAATTACACTGAGAGTCAGGATAATTCATTAATCATATCTGTTAAAAATATTAAAAGGTCACTGTATTCATTTCTATTTGCTCCTGTAATAAATTACCACAATTTTAGTGACTTAAAACAACACAAACTGATGATCATAAGTCCTTAATAAATCTCACTAATATTGGACTGCTAACCATAAGGTCAGTTGTTCAAACCCACTCTCAGCATCTTGAAAACTCCATGAATTGGAACCGACTCGACGGCACTCAACAATAACAAGGCTAAAATCAAGATGTCTGTTGGGCTGCATTTTTTCTGGAGGCTCTAGGGGATAATCCTTTTTTCTGTCTTTTCCATCTTCTAAAGGCTGACTGCATTCCTTAGTTCATAGCCTACTTCAATCTTCAAAATCAACAACGCCAGTCAAGTCTTTCTCATGATGCTGTCTCTGGTTCTGATTCTCCTGTTTCCTGTTCCTCATGTAAAGACCCTGTGATTACATTGACTTAATTGGATGACCCAGGATAATCTCCTGATTTTAAGGCCAGCCGATTAACTAATGTAATTCCATCCTTGCCACAGGTATGAATTACCCAATAAACAAGGTAAGTACATGTTTAGGGTATCAACAAAATAGGGGCACCAGTTGTCCAAAGCAAAGACCCTCAGAAGCCAATCAGACAGGACACAAGGAAAAATGAACAACACAGTAGAAGGGAACTAGCAAACCACTAAATGAAATTGGTACCATTTAATTATTTTTGTATATGGTAACAATTATATTTTTCATTCCATTTTGAATCAATCAGGTATAATGCCTCATTTAATTTTCTTTCCCCCAGAGGCACTATAATCACATGACTCATGACATTGTATGTGGTTCTGCACAGAGTAAGCCAAAACATATCTTTATGTTGAACATACCATTGTATTTGTATCATGTTCTTTGTAATCACTCTTGATCCTATCGAGTATCAGCAGTAGTCCAATGAACTGTGAAAATAGAGCATCAAAAACTGAAAAGTGATTACACAAGTTTTTAACTATGATGAAAAAGACCAATATTTTATGACAAATGAATGAAATAATTTCTAGCTTCTAAGTATTATTTCTTATTACTATTTTAGCCCTCAGGAAGAAAATATTTCAAATAAATTTTTTTAACTTACTAATTTTCAAATATAAATTTTCATGTTAACATGGAGCATTATTTTTAAATTTTATTTTCAATTATTTAATTTCATTTGGTAGGGTAAAACCAAAATTAAAAAGTGAGAATTTTCTATCTAGGTAAAATGGAGTGGCAGCAACTAAATGGAATGAAAAAAAAGAAAGCTCACAGAGGGAAAGAAAAAAAAAAAGAATTCATGAATCCCCAAAGACAATTATAGGAGCTCTGGTAGTGTAGTGGTTACGAGTCGGGCTGCTAACCTCAATGTCAGCAGTTCAAAACTACCAGCGGTTCCACATGAGAAAGATGAGGCTTTCTGCTCCTGGAAAGATTTACAGCCTCGGAAACCCTATGCAGGGTCGCTATGAATAGGAACCTACTCCACGGCACACCACCACTACTACCAAAGACAATTCCAAAATTAAATTCTTTTTTAAAAACATAATGAATCAGAAGCTATTTCTTCTATTGACAGTAGAGTTTAATAGGTGTACTTTACATTAATTTTGATACTTGTGTTGCAATGCTGAACTGACTAATCGCAATACTAATAGAATTTGCTCCAAATTCTGCATTCATTACATGCTGTAATAAAAAATAATAAAAATGGTGTAGAAAGGAAACTATTTTAGAATCTGAAAGTGTCACATATGCAGACACCATAAATAACAGAAATACAGATTCTGCATTGTGGAATCATTTTTCTTCTAAAGATGTAAATTCTTGGATGGAAAGACGATCAAGTGATTGTCAATATCACACTGGACCATTTGAAAACTCATGTCAAAATACTTAGATGGTAAACAAGGTTCTGTAGCCAGAATAAATTTCTAGGGTGCAAAGTTAATGATAAAAATTATACAAGGTTTAAAAAATACATATATATATGTATATATATATATTTATGGTAGTGGATACTGTATTTTGTACCAGTCTGCTCTCAATATTGTTTTGTTTACAAACTATTCATTTCTAAATTATTTCATTCTTGATTTGCTACAGATGTATTTAGTGGTTGCTACAACTCAAATATAATTGATAAGCATAAGGACAATCCAGTCTCCAGAGATTATATGTTGTCATATTTAAACTGAAGACTTGGTTTTGGCTTAATTTATGAACTAGAAACACAAGTTAATGAAGAAAGTCAGTCTTGGAAAGCCATTTTGCAACACGTTGTTGCTGTTGTTTTAACAATATTTGAAGATAGACTGTCTTCCAGAAAGAAATGAAATGTTTGGGTCCCCACAAAATGGAAATTTTGGGGGTTTACTTGAACTGGTTACACAACTTGCTCTGTTTTTACAGGTTATATCTTAAAATATTGCAACACAAAAAAGAACAAACCATTGAATATGTCTAAAATGTGAAGAATTAGTAAACTTAATAAGTGATAAATTTCAATCAGATTATTTTCAGCGAAAATATGTATAACTTGATGTTTCACTTTGTCTGTAGATTTTATTCCTAATCTTTTTTTTTTTTTTTTTTAAAGAATTGTTTTAAGATACTCATTTCCAACAGATGGAACATGTGTTGAGAGATTTATCATATTTACTAGCTCTAAAAGTCATATTGTTGTTGTTTGGTGCCATGGAGTTGGTTCCGGCTCATAGCGACCCTATGTACAACAGAACAAAACACTATCTAGTCCTGTAGCATTCTCACAATCATTGTTACGCTTAGGACCATAGCTGCTGCCACTGTGTCAATTCATCTAATTGGGGGTCTTCCTCTTTTTCACTGACCCTCCACTTTACCAAACATGATGTCTTCCAAGGACTAGTCCCTCCTGATAATACCTCCAAAGTATGAGAGATGAAGTCTCACCATCCTGGCTTCTAAGTAACATTCTAGCTATATTTCTTTCAACTCAAATTTGTTTGGTCTTCTGGAAGAAGTACTTTTTGTATTCTTCTCCAACACCATAACTCAAATGCATCCATTTTTCTTTATTCATTGTGCAACTTTCACATGCATATGAAACTACAGAAAATACCATGGCTTGGATAAGGCACACATTAGTCCTTAACCTGACATCTGTATTCTTGAACACTTTAAAGAAGTCTAGTGCAGTAGATTTGCCTAATGCAATACTTCACTTGATTTTTTGACTGCTGATCCCATGAGTGTTTATAGTGCATCCAAGTAAAATGAAGTTTTTGATAACTTCAACCTTTTCTCTAATTTTTATGATATTATTTATTGGTCCAGTGATGCAAATTTTTGTTTTCTTTACATTGAGGTGCAACCCTTACAGAAGACTGTGGTTTTGATCTTCATCAATAAGTACTTTAAATCCTTTTCACTTTCAACAAGCAAGGTTGTATCATCTCCATAATGAGACTTCCTCCAATCCTGATGCCAGCCATATTCTTCTTCACATAATCCAGCTTCTCGAATTATTTGCTCAGCATACAGATTGAATAACTATGGTGAAAGAATACAACCCTGGCACATACATTTTCTGATTTTAGGCCATTCAGTGTCCCTTTGTTCTTTTTGAAGAACTGCCTCCAGTTTCTTCATGAGCACAACTAAGTATTCTGGAATACCATTCTTTGTAATGTTGTCCACAGCTTGTCATGATCCACACACTTGGAAGACTTTACATAGTCAGTAAAGCACAGGTAAAGATCTTTCTGGTACTCTCTGCTTTCAGTCAAGATTCATCTAAGGTCAGCAATGATATCCTTTATTCCATGTCCTTCTCTGAATCTGGCTTGAACCTCTGGCAGTTCCCTGTCAATGTACTGTTATAGCTGTTTTTGAGTTATCTTTAGCAAAATTTTGTTTGTATGTGATATGAATAGTATTTTCAGATTTGGAATGGGGACAAAGATTCAATCTCTTCCAAACAGGTAGCTGTCTTTTAAATTTCTGTCATAGATGAGTGAGTGCCTCCAGTGTTGCATCAATTTGTTGAAAGATTTCAATTTGTATTCCATCAATTCCTGGAACTTTGTTTTTTTTCCAATGTCATCAGTGCACCTTGGACTTCCTTTTGTACAATTGGTTCTTGATTGTATTCTACCTCTTGAAATGGTTGAACATTGAACATTTCTTTTTAGCATAGTGACTCCGTGTATACCTTCCATTTTGTTTTAATACTTTCTGCATCATTCCATATTTTGCCCATAAAATCCTTCAATATTTCGAATCGAGTCTTGATTTTTTTATCTTCAATTCTTTCAGCTTGAGAGAAATGCTGAGCATGTTCTGACCTTTTGTTTTTTTAGCCCCAGGTCTTCACACATTTCATTATTATAATACTTGATTTTGTCTTCTCGAGCTGCCCTTTGAAATTTTCTGTCCAGCTCTTTTACTTCCACACATCTTCAATTTGCTTTAGCATCTCTACAGTGGAGAGCAAGTTTCAGAGTCTCTTATTTCTTGTTTTCTTTCTTCCTGTATGATTTTTAAAAAAAGTTTTTATTGTGAATTCAGTGATAATTTACATGGGACAACATTAATTTTACATTCATCCTATCTTATTTTGTTTCATTGCAGTGATTATAATCCCCTGCATGTATCATCAAACAACCAAAGGGTACACCCCACAAACCTGCCCCCTGGCCATAAGCACACAGCCCATCTCCCTCCCTGATGCCAGAGTCCCCAGCTGCTCCATCTCTCTGTGTCATCTTCTCTGCCTGCATTTCTGGCATCACTGCTTCTCTGGAAAGGGTCCCACACTCTGCTTTTCTTCCTTGATGGTCCCAGGAACTTACGCTCCTGGACTGCAAAATCAACCACTCCTCAACAAAATGTCTACCTTTACCTTTCCAACACTCACAGTCAGTCCTGATAACAATCATTCACTATTGAACCACAACAGTCTTATCCCCATTTCCTTTCATCAGCCCCATCCAGATAGGTTGGAAACCACTCAGAGGAGATTCTACCTTTTCCCCAACTCTCTGGAACTAGGTTCCCTATTGAAAGCTTGTAAGCCAGTCACTTCTTGCCTTTGTAGCCGCCCCCCCCTCCACCCCCCATTTTGGGTACCAAATGTCTAACTTACCGCTCCTTGTCGACCCTGTGTACCAAGGGGATGGAAATTATGCTTGCTGTAAAGATTTGTTCCCTCCTTTGACCTACTGTATATACAAGCATAACTCAAGTTCATCAAATCATAGTGGATTACTCCTTTTTTCCTCTTCTTTCTTCCTCTAGTCGAGTTCTGATCATCCAGCCATTGAAGTCAGGTCAAGTGAGTATCATCCGCAAGTATGGGTGTTCTTGTGCATCTCCCCTCACTTCATATCAGCTGAATGCTTCCCACTGTGGTCTAGTCCTCTGGGGCCATGTCCCTGTCCCTGAGTCCAGGAGTCCTCAAGTCTCATCATACTGTTGGCCAACCAGGTCTCAATCCAGGTTAACAGGAATCTATTGAATGTGGTCAGACTTAGTTCACAACTCCATTGCTGTTTTTCCCCCACTTTCCCTTATTGGTGACCAATGTGGTCAGCAGCAACACCACATGCCTGCTTGTGTATTCCCCTTGAGTTTTAGTCTTGGAAGGGGGTTTGCCCTGAGGGGACCTGACCACTTGCCTTGATGGCTCCTGGGGGAACAACGTGCTTGTTCTTGTAGTAATCAATCGGACTGCCATTATCGTTTTTAAATTTTTTTTCCTGCTGGTCTGTCTTTCAAGAAGTATCTTCTGTTCTTCTAGTCACTCCAGGCTGGTCTGTTTGGCCTTTCAAGTGGAAATTTTCCACCTCAGAAGATTCTGGATGCTGTTCAGGATTCCACCTATGGTCTTATGTAAATGCTCCTCAAGAAGCCTCCTTTAGAAATGCAGATAGGTCTCTTTTGATACAATGGTGAATAACTGTTATCAGGACTGATTATGAGGGTTGTAAATGTAAAGCTAGATATTTTGTGGCAAGGAGGGCAGTGATTAACTTTGCAGTCTAGGAGCGGAGGTCCCTGGAACCGTGAAGGGAGAAGAGCGGAGAGCAGGACCCTACTCAGAGAAGCAGTGATGCTTGAGATGGAGGCAGAGATGATGACATGGAGAGATGGAGCAGCTGGGGACTCTGGACCCAGAGAAGGAGAGGGTCTGTGTGATGATGACTGGGGTGGGTGGGGGAGCAGGCTTGTAGAATGTACCCTTTGATTGGTTGGTGATGCATGGAGGGGATTGTAACCATGGCAGTGAAACAATATACGATAAGATGAATGTAAAATTAATGTTCTCCCATGTAAACTATCACATAATTCACAATAAAATAATAATAAAAAGAAGCCTCCTTTTGGAATACCCAGTTTAGGTATTCCAATCAGTTATAGGTTGAAGATGGATTTACAAGCTTTCTGTGGTGATGTTTCTGG
>NW_006408561.1:4353997-4355859 GCF_000296735.1 Chrysochloris asiatica
ATTGTGGATTCAGTGAAGTTTACAAGGCAGCTAATCAGTTTTACATTCAACAAATCATGCACCTTGTTTCTTTACAATGATTATAATCTCCTGCATATACTATCAGTTGACAGTATTTCTTTCTGTTCATTTTAGCTTTTTTTTTTTTTTAAGAAAAAAAACCCAAACAAACAACACTCAGGCATATGCAATAATTTACATCTCCAAAGGGCACATTCTGTAAGTCTGCCTCCTAGCCACCAGCTCTTAGTCCCTCTCTTCTCATGAATCTAGAGTTCTCAGCCACAACCCCTCTCCATGCCCCCATCTCTGCCTCCATCTCTGGCGCTGCTGCTTCTCTGGATAAGGTCCTGCATTCTGCTTGTGCTCTTCTCCCTTGATGGTCCTAGGATCCTCTGTTTCTGCACTGTAAGATTAACCACTCCCCTGTTTTTGTTACAAAACTTCTACTTTTACAATTGTGACAGTTGCAATTAGTTATGATAACAATTATTCACTATTGAATCATACAAATCTTATCCACATCTCTTTTCACTAGACCCATCTAGACAAAATGAAAACTATTCAGTGGGGATTCTTCCTTTCCCCCTACACTCTTAAACCAAATTCTCTCTTGAAACCTTGTAAGCGAGTCACTTCGTACCTCTATAGCCACCTCATTTTAGGTAGCCAGTGTCTAAGTTGCCCATCACTATGTACCCTGTGTACAGAGGTTTTAGCATTGATACTTGATGTGAAGACTCCTTCCCTCTCTGTTGGTATTTAGAGTTACTGCTTCTATGAGTAAAGGTCAGGTTCATCAAATTGTAGCAATTTATCCTTGTTACCTTTATAAAAAAATTATTTTGTGTGTGTTTGTAATCTTCCTGTAGTCGAGGTCTGATTATGAAGCCATCGAGACTAGGTCAAATGGGTACTGTCTGCAAGTTTGGATATTCTTGTGCATTTCCCTTCACTTCATATCAGCTGGATGCTTCACTCTCAACTCTAGCCTTCTGTGGCTATGTCTTTGTCCATGCGGTCAAGTGTCCTTAAGTCTCACCACACTTTGGACCAAACAGCCCTTCCTCTTGTCTCTCTCACATCCCATTCAACTGGAGTCAATGGACTGTGGTTGAACTCAGCCCATTTCTTCACTGGTGTCTTTTCCCGTCTTCCACTCACCAGTAGACCAGTGTGGTCATCAGCAAGCTTACATGCCTGTTCGTGTGTTCCCTTTGAGTTTCAGTCTTAGAGGGGAGTTTGTCCTGAAGGAACTTGATTGCTGCCTTAATGTCTTCCTGGTGAACAGCTTGTTTATTCTTGTAGTAGCCAGTCATGCTGACATTTTTGTTTTGGGTTTTTCCTGATGATCTTTCTTTGAAGATGTGTCTTCTGTTGCTCTAGCTGTTCCAGGCTGGTCTGTTTGTCCTTTCTAGTTGGAATTATCCACCTCAGAAGGTTCTGGATGGGACTCAGGATTCTACCTAAGGTCCTATACTCTGCAAAGGCTTTGCACGAGGCCTATTTCACTCGGTAAGTTCTAGAACCCCTTTTAGGTATTCCAATCAGTTATAGGCTGAAGATGGACTTACAAGTTTTCTGTAATCATGTTTCCCCACATTCCTTTCTATTCCGCTCAAGTGTCTATTTTACAATAGTAGGCAAGGGAAACCAATATTCATAAGACAGTCAGCATTTTAATATTATTTCCCCTCTTCAAGCTATGCCTAGATCCCTGTATCACAGAGCCCTGTTGTTATCACTATTTACATCTGTCCCACTTAAGACATGCAAGCCTGTCTCAGAGTTCCCCTATCTTGTTCTTCCACCTCCTCCCCCTTCATGCATTGCCTTCCCCAACACCCAAACTAAACCCCCCA
>NW_006408561.1:4357635-4368432 GCF_000296735.1 Chrysochloris asiatica
TGTCCACACCTTTATCTCCATGGTTCTGTCAGGCATCCGTGGCTGCTCTGATCCTTCCCCCATTTGGTCTCGCCCAAGATGGTGGCTCAGGGAACAGCTGAGCATCTTGAATTGTAAAGCAATTTATTTCTTGCTTCTGTCACAAATTCCCCTAGCTGTAAAGCCTTCCAAACTTCTAAATATTCCTATTTTGTGGTTCAGAGTTCTGTGACCATTCCCTGAGCCTGTTTAGTCCAGTATTCTGTGTTGTTGCTGATGGAGCTCCTAACTTCATGTCTACCTGATCCTCCGTCTTGTTTGTTCTCCCAGAAAGCTTTTAATTGCAAATAACTGAAGCCACTATTTAGACCTAAGCAATAAAATTAATTTATTAGTTAATGTAAATGAGAAGTCTAGATATGGAGCAGACTTTAAGTGGGTTGATTTTGACATTCTTGATGTCGTTAAGGATCTGACTTTGTTTCTCCATGATTTTCTCAGCTCTGTCCTCTTTGTGCAGTGATTTTCTTCAGTTTGGCTTTCTTCATGGTAGCAAAAACATTGACAACAGTTCTAAACTTCACATCTCCTTATCCCACCTCTCTTCCTGCTTAAGAGAAACAATCTTTGTCTTGGAATTCCAAGTTTTGAGATTGATTATGATGTAGTCATCTGATAGATCAGGCATTTGAAATGCATTGATTGGTTTAACCTGTCACATGCTCAATCCTAGGAGTAGTATTTCCTGAAAATATTGTTGTTATTGATTGATTGGCTATCATCAAGTTCATTCCAACTCTTGGCAACTCTATGTTATAGACTAGAATTGCTCCATAGGGTTTTCTTGGCTGTAATCTTAATGGAACTAGATGGCCAGTCTTTTCTTCTGAGGTATTACTGGATGGGTTTGAACTTACAACCTTTAGGTTAGATGTTGTTTTTGTTGTTGTTGTTAAGCACTGTCGAGTTGTTTCCAACTCATAGTGACCATTTGCAAGATTTCAGAGGAACAGCTGGTGAGTTTGAACCACTGACTTTGTGGTTAACAGTTCAGTGCTTATCCTACAATGCCATACCTAGATTCCAAAGGGCAACAATGGGCTACATGGGTGGGAATTGAACCTGGGCCTCCTGAGTGACAGGCGATCATTTTACCACTGAAACACCCATGTACTTCTAAGTTAGCAGTTAAGTGCAAATCGTTTGTGTCACCTAGGGATGTTCCCTGGAAGCATATGGATCTCTAAAGGAATACTGAAGGTTGGAAGGAGAACCAGAATACTAGGAGCCAGTCATGAGGAGTTCATTCCATGGACTGAGAATTAAAATGCAAATGGACTTTTTAAAATGTGGTTAGAATTTATTTATACCGTACCACTCTTAAAAGAATGTGAGCTGGAGATAACCATGCATGTTAGGTCTATGGGTTGCCAATAAAGCACAGGATTTAGGTTAGCTATTTGGGAACTAAGAATAGACCTGGTTATCTGAGAATGTCTGCTAAGTTGAGGTTTGAACATTTGTGAGATAGGACTTCTGTTTATTTCTAGAACTAGATGTCAAGGCAATCAATAGTGATTTAAAGCAACTGCTTCAGGAGAAATGTCAGACTCTTTGCTCTTTAAAAATGTTAATGGAAAATTTCAAAATCTGTGAACTCTTTTCAACACCTTCACTTTTCTTCAATCCAAAATTACTAGTATAAAAAAAGAATGCAGTGCAATTCAGTCTGGTCCACAGACACTTACTGGCACAGTTGCCATTTGCACCGGAAAATGAAGCAAAATTGGCAGGTACACAACTAGCTATTTGCAGAGAAACTTGAAATCCACAGCCTATGCTTGCACAGATTCCTGGTACACGGTGCTTGGTGACAAACCATGGTCAGCCGAGAGCCTGGCAGAGCACCGTAGGGTACTCATCACCCTATAAACCTTAAATTTATTTCACACGTGCTTTTGAAATCTGGAAATACACCAACTTGTTTTCCCATATAGGCTTGGAAAAAATTCCAGCATACTGTACAAAATTATAGATCAAAGTAAATCCACATCTCAAATTAATTGGAAATTTGGAATCAGGAAAAAAAAAGTGATATCTACTTCAGAAATGAACCTGTTACTTGCAGAGGTCCTTATCATTTAGACCAGAGCAGCACAAACTAGGGACAAGGAAACTGGTCTCAGCAACTGCCAGCCCTGGCTTCTCTCCTCAGAAACATTTCTAGTCAGGTGAGGCTATCCATGCCCAAGGCTGTAACAACTTTGCTGCTTTCTCTCAGAAAACCATTCTACAAACTAACTGCTTTTATTATGGAAATGCATTCCCAAGCTGAACTGTAAGAGTGATTTTGAAAATTCAGTGCAGTGCAATGTGTATATAAATAAGCTGCTTAAGAGGGGAGAAAGGAGGCAGCCAATAATAATTTCTTACTATTACTTTGAGATTGTCTATGGTTTAAGCAATTAACCTTCTCCCCCCCCTCCCCCCCACCACCACCCTTGAATCTTTACAAAAGACAGTTTGGGTACTTTAAATAACTACATCAGTGCTATGTTCATACTGTAAGTAGAAACTGCAAGTGATGGAAAACATCAATTATTTCTCCCACCATAAATGTCAGCTTTTGTCTTGCTTGTACTAAAAAAGACTATATAGGGAAGTGGTTAATGTAGCTCACAGATTGCCTAGGAGTGAATCCTGGCTTGGCTGTGTGTTAATTGAATGACCTTAGCTAGATTACAAACTTCCTGTGCCTTGACTACATCTGTAAAATGGGATAGCATTAAGAATGCTGGTGTGATACTATAAAATAAGCACTGGACTGTGGACCACAATGTTGACAGTTCAAACCTACCAGCTGCTCCTTGGAAACCCTATATAGCATTGCCATGCTTTCAAACTGGCTCAATGACACTTACAACATCTGTGCCTGTGTCATGGAGTTGTCAGAGGATTAAGTAAATTAACATATATAGAGCATTTAGAGCAGTAAGTACTATTTACATTAGCTTGGAATTATTTATGAACCTTCAAATACATTTGCTGAAGGGAATTTTACTGAAATCCCAAGATAATTAAATCAATATATATACCTCTTAAGGAGCTCTGGTAGCATAGTGCTTATGAACCGGCTGTTAACCTTAGGGTCAGCAGTGTGAAACCACCAGCTGTTTCACAGGAGAAAGATGAGGCTTTCTGCTCCCATAAAGATTTACAACCTCGGAAACCCTGTACAGGGTCGCTATGAGTCAGAACCGACTCCACGGCACATAACCACCACCACCATACACCTCTTAAATGCATTCTTTTAGACAGAAGTATCTGCTTTGAAAACTCACCTATCTTATTAAAAGATGAACAACATACTTTTAGTTTAAAGGAATTTAGGATATTATGTAAGAAGTAGTTTTGGTTCTGTATAAACTTTTAGAAACATATAGAAAAGGACAACATGTCATTAGAAATATATAGAAAAGGACAGTAGTAAGGCCAACAAAAAAAGAAGGAAACTTTCAATGAGATGGATTAACACAAAAGTTGCCACAATGGGCTCAAACATGCCAACAACTATGATGTTAGCTCAGGATGGGGCAGGATTTCATTCTGTTATATATATTGTTGGCATGAATAGGAAGATCATAGAAAGTTGGCTTATGCATAGTTGTTGTTGTTTGTTGTTAAGTGCCATTGAGTCAGTTCCAACTCATAGTGACCCAGTATAGGGTTTCTGAGGAGTGACAGCTAAGTTTGAACCACTAACCTTGTGGTTCAAACAGACCTTGCAGTTCTGTGCTTATCCTACAGCACTGTAAGTTATAGGGCTGGAATTTGACCCTTGGAAGTTTGACTGCAGAGCCTGAATCCCATAGTGTAACATTATTTTCTATATTCTCCACCATAAACTTTCTGCTTCAGACAAGATTTTTGGTTTATTTTTCATTATGTGAAAAAATAATCAGTTAAATGTGTTACAAAATACTACACACATATGTTTTGTTAACTTACACAGGAATTCCAAAGAATCAGTATGGACAGCAAATTTGCATTTCTTTCAAAAGCAAAGTATATTAAGAGCAGGAACTAGGACAACCTTTGAAAAACTATAAAAGCCTTTTTTAGCTTAGATATCTGAAATTATGTGTAAAAGTTTGCATGCCTATATCTTTTCCTGGAGCAAGCACCCATAGTGTTTATCTAGGTCCCTGAAGAGTCACTGGAGCACTAGAGGGTAAGAATGATCACATTGGGAAATGGTGTTTTGGAACTTCTCCTATTTTTTGTTGTTTTTGACATCAAAAAAGAAAAGAAAATGACCCCACAGATTCAAAGTGGGAGAAAGATGAGACTTTCTGTTCACTCGAAGATTTAAAATCTCAGAAGCCCTATACAGGGTTGCTATGAATTGGAACTGACTTGATGACAACAACAACAAATAGGCAGAAACATAGCAGAAAAGTAAACACACTTTTTTATTTTCTTCATTTGAAAAGGAAATTCAATTAAAATTTTTTGGGAGGAGGGTTTGTGGGTATGGCACCATTTGGAGAATAATTACTCACTAGCTGAATTAAAGCTGAGAAACTAAGTCTGGAGGAATTTTATTTTGAGAGCAAATTGAAAAGAGTAGCAGATAACTTCATAGAAAAGCAGCAGCCTGACTGAAGGAATATTCTGAAGAACATGCAACAACTAAGTATTATAAGCTTTCTATTTCTGAGCCAGTGCCAGAAATTCTGGATAAAGAGAATCTAAATTAGTGGTTTTCAACTTAGAAAGTATGCTATTTTGGGTCCTCTGAGAATCACAAGCCAAAAAGGATTAAAAGTGAAAGGATTTTATTAGGGGAAAAGTCTGTGTGACAGGAAATGGGAGGGAGTCAGATTAACTGGAAGACTCATCATACTGTGATGCAAGTCTGACTCCTGAGTGAAGAAGGCAGGGAAGGCAGGCCAGGTGGAAGGTCAGGCCTACAGCACAGTGCAGTGTAAGGAAACTCCAACAGCAAAGCTGTTAGGGAGTCCTTAGCGCAAAGTCCTGCATCCGTGGAACCCTTGCTTCCTAGAAATGGGTCTGCTTAGGCTGGCTGCAAGTGCTGGGAAATGTGGCTTTAGCACAAACTCCAGGATGGATTTCAATCAGTATCTGATTACACAGGAAGCAAGGTAAGCACGAATTTACTTGTGCTGAACTTACTAATCTGTTGGTTATGACTTGGACTGCTAACCTCAAGGTCAGCAATTCAAAACTACCAGCTGTTCCATGGGAGAAAGATGAGGCTTTCTGCTCCCATAAAGATTTACAGCCTCGGAAACCCTGTACAGGGTCGCTGAGTCGGAACCAACTCCACAGCACACCACCACCGCTACCACCACTTATGAATCTGTAGTGAACAATGTCACATTTTGTTTACCACATATACAAATTCTGCTTCTCAACAGGACACTGTGTACACATGAGGGGATTACCTTATAGAGATACTGAGAATGACATTTATAACTTTTTTTCACGGCTCAACCCTGTGAGAGTACACATTGAAATTGGTCCTGATGACAGAGTAACTGGTGAAACAGAATTTGAGTTTGCTACTTATGAACATGCTGTGGCAGCTGTGTCAAAAGACAAAGCAAATATGCAACACAGATCTGTAGAACTCTTCTTGAATTGTGCAGCAGGAGTAAGTGGTGGTGCTAACGATAGCCAAATGATGGGAGGCATGGGCTTTGTCAACCCAGTCCAGTTCTGGTGGTGCAGCTAGTTAGCAGCTGAGTGGTAGTTATGGAAGTGGTTGTGGTGGTCCGAGCAGCATGAGTGGATATGACCAAGTTTTACAGTGATTTGTCAATCAAACAAGGAGCAGTGAACAGCAACTACCAGAATAGTGGAAGGAATAGGAGGGGTGGCTAGCATGTCCAGTATGAGTGGTGGATGGGGAATATAATCCTGGTCTGATCACTGACTTGGTCAACACTTTTTTTTTTTTTTTAAAGAAAAAGGAAAAACAAACAATAGTTTAACAGTTTTGCAATATAAGTTTGTGAGACTCATGCTTATTCTGAGTGGAAATTATGGTTGTTTTGAAAAGATGTTCAGTGTTTTGGAACACAAAACATTCATCTAGGTATAACAACAAAGTTTGAGTAAACAATAACTGTTAAACAATTTTCAGCTTTTCTCAAGTTAGTTGTAGAATGTATTTAAGCAGTAAGCATATTTAGGTTAAAGCAATTCAATTATGTTAAATGATACTCTTACACCATATTATATTGAACACTGAATGCATGTTGAAAGACTTGATATTTTGTAAAACTCACATATAGGAGCTGTGTCTACAATTAAAAGTGAAACATTCGGCATGTTTGTTAATTCTAGTTTTATTTAACAACCTGTAAGTCACGTAAGTCTAAGTGTTTTTTTTAAATAAGTTGGAAATGAAATGCAATACCAACAATTTAGGATTTTAGTCTTGGTGTTTATATGAAATTCTGAGGCCTTGATTTAAATCTTTCATTGTATTTTTATTTCTTTTTAGGTGTATTTAATTCAGCTAAGTGACACTTGTCAAATAAGTCTTTTAAAAATTTCTGCTTTCATGTAAGGCTATCATCTGCCTCTTCTCCCAACCCCACAGCACCTTCCTACAGAATCAAAGCCACTTTTCAAATGGATGGAGTAAGCAAGGTTCACTATGAACTAGTAAGTACGTACAAGTAAACTGGTGCTTATCTTGTTTATTGGGTAACCTGCCCCTGATTTCAGTGCAAGACTTTTGTAATTGGAGGTTAAGGGTCCCTGGTTGCACAGTGTTTAAGTGCTTGCTGCTAACTCAAAAGTTGGCAGTTCAAACCCATGTGGAAGAAAGTTGTAGCAATCTGCTCCTATAGAGATTGCAGCCTAGGAAACCTGTTGGGAAAGTTCTACTCTGTCTAACAGGTTAGCTATGATTTGGAATCAACTCGATGGCATTTTTGTTGCTTTTTTTGGCAGTTGGCAGGAGGCGATCTCATGGCCATAGAGGAGGGATCTTCTACTAACCTCAGCCTCAGGTTTTTCACTCCAAGTCAAGATGTCATTAGCAACCATGGGGGCTGGCATCCAGGGGAGAAGCATAGCCCAGGCAACTAGACATTGGTGGGGGTACATCATGTCCCTTTTATGTGATGAGGTGGTAAAAGGTACTGAGATCAAAGGACATCGAAAAAATACCTGTTTTAATGTTTATTTTAGAGATGCATTAATGGCAGAAATATTTTGTAATTGGCTTAGTAAGGATTTGTTTTAAAAAATTACCTAGTAGCTGATAAATTGCAATGTCTATAATTTGATTTATTATAAAAATGAATAGGACATCAATGATCAACAAGCAGTTCCCCGCGCCCCAAGGGCAGAGCTCAGGCTAATGTAGTCCCAAGAACATTTCAGTGAAAGACAGGTTTAAAAGCCTGTTGGTGAAAAGTTACTCTATAAAAGATTGTTGTTGTTGTTAAGTTCCATCGAGTCAGTTCTGATTCATAATAAAACTGTATAGGGTTTCCAAAGTTTTAAATATTTGGGGGATCCAATTAAAGATTATGGAAACTTCCAGCAAGGTGGCAAACTAGGCAGATGTACTACACAGACTCTCTACAACAAAGATATGAGAGACCAAACAAGACAAATGAAAATTCTGGGACACTGAACTTCAAAAGAAAAGTTAGAATGGTGGATGAAGTACTTGCTGGGAGGAGAGGCTGAGTAGGGACTATGAAAGAGGGAGACTGACTGGTGCACAGCTGGCCAGACGTGGCTCCACCATCTTGTAAGCAGCTTCAGCAGCATAGGGAGGCCTGGCATTGGCACAGGCAGTGGAAAAGGTGTGATTCCTTTTTTCTCCCCTTACTCTCCCCTGGTGATTAGAAGTGTGGCCAGCTCCCACCCTCATCCACACCCAATGTAGACCCTGTTCTCTGGAGTTCAGAGCCATGTGGTTGCAAGTTGTGCCAGCATGATGTGGGGGCTGATTATGCCACTTTGGTGTGACGTTTTGGTGCCTGAACAGACTCTGAAGCCAGATCCATCAAGAATCCACACAAACTACTTCCAGATTGAGTACTCTGAACATAGACAACACTGAGGCCAATAGGAGCTCCATCTAGGACCAGGAACTCTGTTGTCACATCCCTTTCACAACTACCTCATGAGCTCCTTGACTTGAGGAGCCCACCAAAGATTTCTCCCCTATGGGTCCAACAACTTCACTGTTTTTACAACTACAACAACCTCACAATGCCCCAGTAACAACAGACAATTTTAGCTCACATAAAAAAACAAAGAGAGAATGACTCAAACAAATGACCAAGATGCAGAGACAGAAGACATTTCTGAGGAAGGAAAGGTAATAGAATTAACTGAAAAAGAATTCAAAATAATGATAATTAGGCTCCTTCAAATAATTACTAGAAAGATGGAGGAGAGCCAGGAGAACACAATAAAAATTTTAGAAGAATTCTGGAAAACACTACGAGAACAGACAAAATAAATGCAAAATTTGAAACAATACAAAACCTGCAATTAGAAATCCAGAAGATTAATACTGAGATCTCAGAAATGGACAATACATTTAAAGGGCAAAGGAGTAGATGTTAAGCAATGGGAGCCAAATTAGTGAACTTGAAGAGAAATATCTCAATACTAGAAGAATAATCAGAAAAAAGAATGAAAAAGTCCAAAGAAAGCCTAAGAGTTATGTAGGACACTATGAAGAGGAACATCTTATGAGCAATCGGAATGCCAGAACAGAAAGAGACAAGCACAGAGAAATTTGTTGAAAAGTTGTTGGAAGAAAACTTCCCTAACATCATGAAAGACAAAAAAAATAAGCATAAAAGAAGCTGAACGAACTCCAAACAGGTTATATCCCAAAAGAACATCACCAAGACATATCATGATCAAACTTTCCAAAATCAAAGACAAGGAAAGAATCCTGAGAGCAGCTTGGGAAAAATGAAAAGTTGCCTACAATGGAGAACCAACAAGACTAAGCTCTGATTTTCCAGCAGACACCATGCAGGCAAGAAGGCAATGGAGTGACATATACAAAACACTGAAAGACAAAGATTGCCAACCACGAATCATATAGTCAGCAAAGCTGTCCCTCATATAGAACATTTCCTGATAAACAGAAATTAAAGTTATTTGCAATGACCTTGAAAAAAATGCTAAAGGGTGTTCTTTGGACTAAGAACCAACAATAGCAGACAACAACTCGAGATAACCATTCATGACAACACCACCCAGAACTCAATCCAGATATAGAAGTATTTAAAGTAAAATAAATCTACAAGACTGAAAATAGGGAACCAGAGATATCAATGTATAATAAAGTCAACTACAATGCAAAAAGAGGAAATACTGTAGATACAGAACTCCCAAATGGCAAGAAAGTCAAGTAGATTGCAAGGTAAAGCAGACTGTTTTAAGCAGGGGAAAAGGTAATAAATAAATGAGATAACCTCAAAGGAAAATAATACACTTGCACATCAAAATTTTAGAAAAGGAAATTCAGAAAGATTTAGTAGACATTAACACAACATAAATGAAAATGACAAGAAAACCCACAAACAAAATAAACTTAGCATAGACAATGATGTGGAGCAAAGAATCCAGCAGCATCGTAAAAAAAAAAACCCACAGAAAAATGGTAACAATCAATTCATAGCTATTGATAATTACACTGAATATAAATGGATTAAATGAGACAGTCAAGAGACATAAAGAGCAGAATGAGTAAGAAAACAGGATCCTTCAATATACTGTCTACAAGTGACATATCAAAAAGATGGAGGTAGCCTAAATGCCCACCAACAGTAGAATGGTTAAACAAACTTTGGTACACAACACAGTGGA
Source organism: Chrysochloris asiatica (assembly GCF_000296735.1). Lineage (NCBI taxonomy): Eukaryota > Metazoa > Chordata > Mammalia > Afrosoricida > Chrysochloridae > Chrysochloris > Chrysochloris asiatica. Next base: position 4,367,500 of record NW_006408561.1, read on the forward strand.
ATATTACAAAATGTTGAAGAATAATAATGAATCTGTGAAACACCTCACAGCGTGGTTGAACTTGGAAGACATTATGCTTATTGAAATTAGTCAATAATTAAAGAAATTAGTCAATAATTAAAGGATAAGCCTTGTATGAGACCAATGTTCCAAAAAATTTTTTTTAAGTTTTTCCTGAAAAAAATAAACAATCTATGATGATTATAGGGGTGGGGAGGAAAAATTATTCATGGGCTAGAGGGTAGACACATATTCATGTGGGTGACAGGACAGGTAATATACCATAAGAGGGAGGTTAACAGAAGAAAGATGAAGGTAGCAGGAGACAAAGAGGGCAATGCAATAGTTAAAGTGAATAGAGGTAAATGTTAACTGTTGGTACATGGAAGGGACTGCAACCATGTAATGAAGCCAAGTGTATCAGTTGTTGAATGTAAAACTGATGATCTGTTCTGTAAACTTTCACTGAATTCACAATAAAAAGTTTTTTTTGTTTTTTTGTTTTTTTTTAAAGAAAAGATAATGCTGTGGCTGTGTTTCAGAAATATATCCCACCTACACAAATACTCCCACCATGACCCCGTTGGCTTCATGCTTTTCCTCCTCACTCAATTATTCTCTCAGGCTGCTTTAGTGAAGTACTGCCCATTTCAGTGCACAGTGAAGTCTCTTTTTCTGATAGGGTACTATTTGATCTGACCTGGGGTATATTCTTGTTGTTAAATACTGTTAGTAGGTTCTGACTCATAGTGACCCAGTATAGGGTTTCTCAGGAGTGACTGGTGGGTTTGAACCTCCAACCTTGCTGTTAGCAGTTCAGTGCTTATTCTACAGTACCACATCATGACTCCAACCTGGACTATGTTGCTGTTGTTAAGTGCCATCGAGTCAGTTCCCACTTATTAACTTTGTATAGGGTTTCCAAGGAGCATC
>NW_006408561.1:4369527-4371655 GCF_000296735.1 Chrysochloris asiatica
CCTTATCTTTCTCCCACGGAACAGCTGGTAGGTTTGAACTGCTGACCTTGAGGGTAGCAGCCTGAATTGTACTACCAGAGCTACGCTACCAGAGCTCCTAACATAACACAATGGAGGGCCTAAGTATAATTAAAATGTTCGTATTAGGCTGTAAGTTGCTCAAAACCACTTTTTGACCACCAAGCAGTATGATTAAGAAACCATTGTCCTGAGAGTAGCAATTCTCTCTGAAAGATATCCTGATGGGAATGTATGGATAAAGAGTATAGCTCCCTCATCCCAACTGGGTGGAATAACCCTGAGGCATATGAGTATATTCTGTACTGGCTCCAAACCAGTATTTTCTGGGATCATTAAACAGATAAAGAATTTACATTCAAATCCTTGACTTAGATTTCTGTTTTGAGGAGCCCCCAGTCAAGACTGACCATAAACTTTATGCACTATGGATGAGCTCGACATTTTGATCTCCTAGCTCCAGCAATATCCCATAGGCATTTTTACCTTGTGACACTCAGAACACTTTCCAAAGCCTTCATATCAATTTTATTTGGAATGTAAATCACTACCTGTTTCCTATATTATTTTGTTTAAAGTATTGTATTACAATTTGTTTTGGGGTGGGTAAAGCCATGAAATGTTAATTTTTTTCTATATAACCATTGTTGAAAAACACTGTTTCTAGAGAGATAACATATGAAATTTGGATCTTAAAAATCAGGAAGCACCTAAAAGTGGCTACAATTCAAAAGTGAAAAAAATAAAATGTGGAATGTTATTGCCACAAAAAGGAGTGCAGTGTTGACACATGATGCAACATGGATGAAACTTGAAAACATTATGCCGAGTGAGAGAAGTCAGACACAAAAGTGACATATTACACAATTTCAGTTCTATGAAATGTGAAATAGGCAAAACCATAGGAGGGAGGAATGGCTAATAACTGCTAATAGCTATTGTGTGATTAAAATGTCCCGGAATTAGATAGTGGTGGGCTGCTAAACACAAGGTTAGTGGTTCAAACCCACCAGTTCCTAATGCAATAAGTTGTTTGATTTCTTGACTGCTGGTTCCATGAGTGTTGATAGTGGATCCAAACAAAATGAAGTGTGACAACTTCAATTTTTTTCTCCATTTATCATGATGTTATTTGTTGGTCCAGTGGTGAGGATTTGTGTGCAACCCATACTGAAGAATGTGGGCTTTGATCTTTGCATGTAAGTATTTTAAGTCCTCTTCATTTCCAGCAAGCAAGGTTGTATCATCTACATAACACAGGTTATTAATGAGTTTTCTTCCAATCATGATGCCAGCCATGTTCTTAATATAAAGCACTTTGTGGGCAAGATGTGTCTGACTCATACTATGGTATTTTCAATTGACCTACATGCATATGAAAGCTGGACAAAGAAAAATGAAGGCCAAAGAATTGATGCATTTGAGTTATAGTGTTGGAGAAGAATACTGAAAGTACCATGGACTGTCAGAAGAACAAACATATCTGTATTGGAAGAAGTACAGCCAGAATGCTTCTTAGAAGCCAAGATGGTAAGACTTCAAATGTAGCAACAATTTTAAGGATGGAGCATGATTGGGCAGGGTTTCGGTTTTTAAATTTTGCTCACTCACAGTGGTCCCTGGGCCCCTGATATGGTGCTGTAAGATAAGCACTAGACTGCTAACTGCAATATCGGTGGTTCAAACCCACCAGCTGTTCCTCTGAAACCCTATACAGGGTCACTATGAGTCGGAACTGACTCTACAGCATTTAACAACTTATAGTGTTTGTTATTAGTGGAAGGACATGGTGGACTGTGAACCACAAGTTCCATGGTTTGAGACCACCAGCTGCTCTGCAGGAGAAAAATGAGGCCTTTTGTTGCCTCGAAGATTTAAAGCCTCGGAAAACCCATACAGGATTGTAATGAGTATGAAATGACTTTACTGCACTTAACAAGATCAATGGACTCCTGGCTGGTTAATGCACTGTACTGCAAGATATGCTTGAGCCTCAAGGCTGGCGGTTAAAGCTCACCAGCTGCTCCTCAGAAAGCCTATACAGGCTCACCATGGCTAGGGTTTTGTGTCAACTTGACTAGGCCAGTATTTTAAGAGGTTTAACAATCAA
>NW_006408561.1:4372380-4375110 GCF_000296735.1 Chrysochloris asiatica
GCCATACCAGGCTCCGTATTGAAGTATGGTGGGTTTGAATTCAATCTGAATGATGTCCTATGAAAGAGGATAAGAGACACAGAAAGACAACGAAATCTTTAATATTTTAAAGATTTAAGGACACCAAGTGGCAGGGAAGTTATGCCTTGGCTGCAAGCCAAGAAACTTCTGTGGCTACCAGAAACAGAGAGACAGAGACCTTCCCTTCGAGCCTTCAGAGAGAGCACAGCTCTACTGATGCCCTGAACTCAGACCTCCAGTCTCCAGAACTATGAGACATAAATTTCTATTCTTAGAAACCACCCAGATTGTGGCACTTTGTTACAGAAGCTCTAGGAAACAAATACATTAGTAATTAAATTTAGTACTTAAAAAAAATCCTATTATATTTGAAAACAATTGGAAGTTCAAAATATTTTTTATAAAATGAACAATATTTTCCTCAGAAATCTGAGCCAAGCATAAGTTAAATGAATTAGGTAGAGAAAAATGATCTCAAAAACAAAATTATAAAAACACTCCCCAAATTTTATTTCTTTTTTGCCAAATAATTTTTATTTTATCTGGAATGTGGGTGCATGTGGGTACATTTCAATATGCTTTATATGATGTGGACTGAGGTCTTCTAAAATAAATGCTTGGTGATTCCAATCATTTAAAAACTGCCGTGTAAGCCAGGGTCTTAGGGAATCATGAGTGGAAAAGAAGCTTCTTCTTAAGCTACCCGATATTCTCCTCCACCTGAAGCAGGTCTTGCTTGCCTGACTTTGTGTCCAAGGCAACGTGCACTGGACTATACCCAGAGGTCCTGGTATGGAACTGTAGAATAAGCACTGGACTGCTAAGCGCAAAGTTCAAACCCACTAGCCGCTCCTTGAAAGTCACTATGGCTGGGAACTGACTCCACAATGCTTAACAACAATAAACCCAGGAGCAGCTAATGTTCTGTGATGGCAGCACCCACTCCTACTGTTCTGTCTAGACTCCAGAGCCTGGTCTAGCTCCTAAATTCATAGACTTGATGCTCAGTTCTCAGGGGTCCACACAGCTCAACCCCTCATGGTTCTTGTATTTCAGAAATCCTTGGCCTCATCCCTGCTTCCAGGATCCACCTCTCTGTCAGGCAAAAAACCTTCCAAACCAAAGTGGGGTGGTCTGCAAGGCAGCCTTGATACCACTACTAGTGTCTTCCTGGCAAGAGAACCCACATTGTAGTGTCCAAGATCCTCCGAAAGGGTAAGAGAAAGCCTACTTTTTCACTTTTTAAAAAATGTCATGACTATATGAGTAAAAAGTAAAACATTAAAAAAATCAAAACACCTGATTGATTTATTACTAACTCACTCTAGTACAGTCGCATTGCTAAGAAAGGAGACTGAAACTATGTTTCTAACTATATTCCCTTCTTCCCACCCAGTTCTCATCTGTGCTCTTTTCTTTCCTTCTCTAACCTGCTTCCCAATGAGAACAATCCTGGACTTTAACATGTGAATGTGAAACATAGAACATGTGAATTTAACATAGAACATGTGAATCATGAGGCTTTATTATTCAGTAACTTAATCTTTAGGAAGAATCCAAGGGATGGATTCACATAGTAGCAGCAACAATACGTTCAAACATAACAACTGTGAGGCTAGCAGAGGACTGGGCAGTGTTTCATTCTGTTGTGCATAGGATTGCTATAAGTTGGAACCAACTCCATGTTACATAACAGCTGTTAATCTTTAGGAAGAATCCATAGGAATTGGTGATTTGGATACTGGGGATGAGGAAGATGTAGGTATCAAGAGTGACTCCTAGGTTTCTGGCAAGTGTAATTAGATGGCTGAGGGTAGGTATACTGGAGGGGAACCATGAGCTTGCTGACTTTGAGGCTACTTTAACAGAGATATTAAGTAAGTAGTTGCTAGAGTCCTGGTGTGGCACTGCAAAGTTGTTTGAACTAGTGAGCTTGAACCACAGACCACACATTTGTCTTTAAGATGAACTACTTAAAAATGACATTGTCAGGAGGGAATAGTCGCTGGAGAAGGATATCATTCTTGGTAAGATGGAGGGTCGGAGAAAAAGAGGAAGACCCCCAACGAGATGGATCAGCCAGGTGGCATCATTGATGGACTCAAGTGTGGCAGCGGTAGTGAGGTTGGTCCAGGATTGGACATTGTTTCGTTCTGCTGTGCATGGGGTCATTATGAGTCAGTTCCGACTCCATGGCACCTGACAAAACAAAACTTAAAGATGAAGTCATCCATTTTCAAATTATTACAAATGATCCAGTAAATTGTCATTGGCTCTACCTTATTTATTTACATTTGGTTCTATTGGTTGAAACAAAACTAAAGCTGTAGATTAATCTGCAAGGTGAGCAAGAGGGTAGAACATTTAATTGCCCATCCATAGACTTTTTTATATTCAGAGAGTTTGCTCTTCTCTAAACAGACATTGTGATAGGAATGATAAGCTTTTTTGGCATCTGTCATCAGAAAGCATTGTTGTTGTTGTTGTTCTTGTCAGGTGCCATTGAGAAAGCATCAGAAAGCATAGATGGTAATAACTCTCTATAAACGAATACACTCATTGTCAGGAATAAAGAGGGCAAAAGAAAATGAGATGAGAAGACCTAGGGGAATACCTGGCAAAATATCTAAAAGATTTTTGCCTGTTGTTGTTGTTGTCAGGTGCCATCGAGTCGGAACCGACTCATAGCGACCCCACACACAGCAGAAC
>NW_006408561.1:4375905-4379743 GCF_000296735.1 Chrysochloris asiatica
AGGAAATGTGCTGAGGGCTTGCTGGATAGAACTAGAAAAATAAAACATGACTGAAAGAGAGGCCCTAAGAAAAGAAGAAAGTCCCTAGGGATAAAAAATACAATAAAAGCAAACGAGGGAAAGTTAGTTTCTCTCAGAGTAATATCCCTCCCTGCCACCACCACCACCGTGGTCAAACTAAAAAAATTTAAATGTAGCAAGATAGATTTAGAGTAGTTTTAAGGAATGTTGTCTGATACAGAAAAAGTTGTTAAACATTACTATAGGCTCATAAAAGAAAGTCCAGAATTCCTTCCTCTAGGTAGCCTTCAAAGAAAATACGTGGTTTTCTCTTTTCCTTTCTATGAAATATGGCTACATTTCAACAGACCAAAGAGGCGTGTTTTTGCTGTTCAGTACTGTCAAGTTAGTTCTAGCTCATAGTGACCTTAGGATTGACTGGTAGATTGGAACTACTCACCTTGATGTTCAAATCGACCTTGTTGTCCAGTGCATTATCTTGTAGCTCCACACCAGGAGGTCTAGGGATACATTAAAAGAGGCCTAGGAGTCCTGGTGTGGCACTGTGGGTTAATGTACTCGACTGCAATGTTGGTTTGAACTACAAGGTCTGTGGTTCAAGCTTACCAGCTGCTCCTCAGAAACCCTATACAGGGTCACTATTGGTCAGAATTGACTCGATGGCACTTAACAACAACAGGTAGATTGGAGTACTGGTGTGGTGCTGTGGGATAAAGCACTGGACTGAAAAGTCGATTTGAACCACAAGGTTGGTGACTCAAACTCACCAGTGGCTCCTTGGAAACCATATACAGGTTCTCTATGAGTCAGAACAGATTCCATGGCATTCAACAACAACATCAACACCTGGTGTGGCAATGTAGGATCAGCAATGGACTGTGAATCACAAGATTGCAGCTCAAACCTACCAGCTGCTCCCGGAAACCCTATACAGGGTCGATATAACAAGGAATTAACAATGAGGTAGAGATTAAAATATGGCGCTCAACTGCAAGGTTGTTTTGAACCGCAGGGCTGGCGGTTCAAACTCACCATCCTGTCCTTGGAAACCCTATACGCAGTTGCTATGAGTAGGAACTGATTAGCTGACACTTTACAATAAGTTATAGATTTAAAAAAATGCAAAATACAAACAGAAAATGACTAGTCATTTTTTACTGTCAGGTCTTGGATATTATAAAAAAATAGTAATAATGATAAAGAATTTTTATTCTCCTTTTCCCTCTCACTTAATTGAGTACTCATGTGATTGGTTCTTTTCAATAGGTCTATCTATAATCATATATATTTTGTTGTTTTACATGGTTCCAAGGGAGCAGCTGCTGTGTTTGAACCACTGATCTTGCAGTTAGCAGTCTAGTGCTTATCCTACAACAATTAATTAATGCCACAGTATCAATCTCAGGATAAGAACAAAATCTAAAGAACCATTCGAGAAAATTTAGAATGAGAAATCATTAAGGCAAATAAACCAACTAGACCTGTGCTGGTGATTACTAAGATATAGTTTCTTTTGATGTCACATACAGGAAATAATAGCCAAGAATATGTCAGTAAGAGTTCAGTGTAGGAAACAAACACTTTAGATACTTCAAGCAGAAAGGTGTTTAATGCAGGGAATTGCTGATGGTAATTGGCATTGAGTCAGCTCCTGACTCATGGCAGCCCCATGCACAATGGGATGGGACCATTGTGATTTACAGGGTTTTCACTGGCTGGCTTTCCCAACTAGATTGTCAGGCCTTTCTAGTCCATCTTAATCTGCAATCTCTGTTGAAACATGTTAAACATCATAGCAGTGAGCAATGACAGACTAGTGTGGTTGGTCTTGCGGTACATTGGCTGAGAATAGAACTCGGGTCTCTCACATAGAAGTCAAGAATTCTACCATTGATCTACTACTGTGCCAATACAGGGAATTAAGTACTTATGAAATCACTGGAAAGCCTTAAGTGGCTGAAGCTCAGGGGCTGTCATTAGCCAGCAGTTCCACTACTACAAAGCTGGAGACTAGAAAGGGGGACTGGACTCAATAGCTCAAACACTCCATTTATCAGAATCTGACAATGAGCCAGTAGGAAGAATGGATTCTGCCCCCCACCTGCTTTCCAAATCTTGCACAAATTCATCTCATGAGCTGAATTTAAATTATATCCAGATCCTGAGTTTCAAGAGATTCTGGGAAATGTAGTTTTTATTCTCCGATGTTCCATGATTGGAAGAGAGGGAATTTAGAAAGAGGTAGAAATCAATATTGTTGTTCAATAGACAATATCTATAACACATATATTCCTCATATAGAAAAAAGGTTTGTGAGCCCCTTGTTAAGCACAGGCACTATTAAAAATTAAATTACATGAACATACTATTAAATAAATTATGTTTGAAATGAAGGTAATAAACAATCAAAACTAATTTCTTCCTAATTATTTTACTACATTGTTGTTAAGTGCCATAGAGTCGGTTCTGACTCATGGCGATCCTATACAGGGTAACAAGTATTCCTTCTGGTATTCTCTTCTTACAGTTAAGAACCATCTGATATCAGCAATAATGTTCCTTGTTCCACATCCTCTTGTGAATCCAGCTTAAATTTCTGGTAGCTCCTTGTCAAAGTATTATAGCAACTATTTTTAGCAAAATCTTCAGCAAAATTTTACTTGTATGTGATATTAATGATTTTTTTTTTGATGTTGTCCATATTTCATTGGGTCACCTTTCTTTAGAATGGGCACAAATATGAATATCTTCTGATTGGTTGGTGTGATAGTTAAAGAACTTGACTGGGCCAGGATACTCAGTGACTCGGCAGTTAAGATATACTAATTCCCAATGATGATGAAGGAGCCTAGTTAGTGTACTGAGTTACAAATTAGGCTACTAACTGCAGGGTCAGCAGTTCAAATCTCCTCAGGAGAAAGATGAGGCTTTCTGCATCTATAAAGATTTACAGCCTCAAAGACCCTATACAGGGTTGCTATGAGGCATAGGACCACCACCACCACCAATGATCTGCTATGAGCAACCAGTCAATTGAAAAGAAATTTCCTTGGGTGTATGGCCTACTTCCAATATATTGGGAACTTTGGTAATGCTTGCTTTGCTTTTTTCTGTGTCTGAATTCTGCATCAGGTTTGTCATCTGACCTCCAGTTCTTTGGACCTCTAGTGGCCTGTTGTACTGCCTGCTCATCCTAGGAGTCATAAGCAACCTGCCAACTTTAGGTTCACTTGACTCCACAGCTAGAAACCTGCCATCTGACCTGCTTATCTTGGGTTCATGAGTCAGGAAAAGCATTCAGTCTTACATCTTACATGGACTTAGAACTTGCCCACCTCTACAACTGTGTGAGTAATTTTCTTGATAAAATCCTCTCTGTGTTTATATGTATGTGCTATGTGTTTTTTCTCTCTCTCTCTAAATATACGTGTGTGTGTGTGTGTGTGTGTGTGTGTGTGTGTGTGTGTAGTGTCTCTGTATAGGGTTTCCTAGGAATAAATAGCTGGTGAGCTTGAACCACTTACCTTGTGGTTGAAGCTAACTTTGGTGCAGCACTGTGGGTTAATGCACTGGACTGCCAAGTCGATTTGAATGACAAAGGTCAACAGTTCAAACTCATTAGCTGCTTCTTGGAAACGCTGTATAGGGTTACTGTAGGCTGGAACCAACTTGATGTCACATAGCAACAACATTGTTGGTTGGTTGGTTATGTGCCTTGGAGTTGGTTCTGACTCACAGCGACCCTTATAGGGTTTCCAAGGCTGTAAATCTTTACAGAAGCAGAAAGCCTCATCTTTATCCAAGAAATCAGAGCTTG
>NW_006408561.1:4389028-4391232 GCF_000296735.1 Chrysochloris asiatica
GTACATTGACATTGAACTGCCAGAGGCTCTAGCTGGATTCAGATGAGGATGTGGAATGAGGGATAGCATTGATGTCAGATGGATCTTGGATGAAAGCAAAAATATCACAAGTTTATCTGTAATTTATTGATGAAAGTCCTTCAATTGTGTGAATTATGACAAGCTATGGATAACATTGCAGAGATGGAGTATTTTGGAACAAAACTAGCAAGTTATGATCATCATGGAATGGTAAATCATTCAAGATCAAAAGGGCAGCATTTACCTATGGACAAAGTTGAGAAGGGATAGGAGGGTGGAATAGGAACCACAGGGAGGAAGTAAGGTAACTGTTGTTGCATGCAGGGGATTGTAATCATTGAGATGAAACAAAGTGTATGATTTGTTGTTGCATGTAAAACTGATGATCTTGTCTACAAACCTTCATTCAATTCACAATAAACAGTTAAAAAAGTGTGCAGATAATTTTTTTATGTATGAAAGATTTATTTAAAAAATATTTCAGTGAATTTTTATTTTATTTATCAGGGTCTCAGCTAATAAATCACTTTACATTTGAATCATATAACTTTGTAGGAAGTGAAAATAACAAAAAAGTCAGAACATTATAAAACATCATAAATGGATAATAGATTTATTGGTTACCAAACTAAAAACAGTCTTAAATCTAATAGCTATAACACTGTTTTTTTCTGAGAATATATTATTTTTGAAAAGCTACATTTTATGTTCTTTATATACATGTAAGGCTGACATGAGTTAATTGCATAGCAGAAAATGGTAATTATCTGGTAACTATTTTATCACAATTGTATCACATGAAAACCTAAGATTGCAATTAGCTCTCTGTTCATTACCATGTCACTTATGATGCTAAAGTATTTGCACAATGTACATTGGATGGTGCCTCTTTCCTTCCTGTGAAATTCAGACATTAATTTACTTCATTATATGTTTTAATGTAGGGATGAGGGATAGTTCATTTGCATGTCTTTTGCTCTACAAGTATTACTAATATTTGTTCCAAAGGCTAAAATCAGAATTGTGGAATAAGAATTTGCCCTTTTGAAATTTTTCTAACAGTTGTTTTTAGGTGTCACTGAGACGGTTCTGATTCGTAGCAACGCTATATACAACAGAAGGAAACACTGTCTGATCCTGTGCCATCCTCACAATTGTTATTGTGTTTGAGTTCATTGTTGTAGCCATTGTGTCAATCTATCTTGTTGAGGGTCTTCCTCTTTTGTTGCTGACCCACTACGAGTAATTTATCATGTTCTCTAGGAACTGTTCCCTCCTGATAATATATACAAGGTACATGAGACAAAGTCTTGCCATCATCACTTCAAAGGAGCAATCTCCCAAGACAGATTAGTTTGTTCTTCTGGCAGTCCATGTTACATTCAGTATTCTTCACCAACACCATAATTCAAATGCCTCAATCCTTCTTTATTGTTGTTGTTGTGAAGTGCCATAGAGTTGGTTCTAACTCATGTAAACCCTGTATGGGGTTTCTGAGGAACAGTTGGTGGGATTGAACGGCCTATCTTGCGGTTCAAACAGACTTTGCAGTCCAGTGCATTATCCTGCAGCATTTTCTTTATTCATGGTCTAGCTTTCTCATGCAGATGAGGTGATTGAAAATACCATGGCTTGGTTCAGGTGCATTTTAGTCCACATGGTGACATCTTTTGCCCTTTAACACTTTACAAAGGTCTTTTATAGCAAATTTGTCCAATGAAATATATCATTTGCATTTTTGACTGTTGCTTCCCTGCTTTTTTATTGTGAATCCAATGAAATCCTTGATAACTTTGAACTTTTCTCTGTTTATCATGTTATTTATTGGTCCACTTCAGCATAGGTATAATCTGTAGTGAAGTAGTCTTTGATCTTCATCAGTAAGTGATTCAAGTCAAAGAAAGGGCCATTGAAATGCTCCTGGGGTGGTTGTTAGGTCCTGTCCAGGTGATTGTCAATGAAAATTAATACTATGTAACTAAGTAAAACTATCCACATAAGGTTTTCTAGGCTGCAATCTTAAAAGAAGAAGATCCTGGTTAGTTCTTTCTCCCATGGAGCTGGTTGGGCTCAAACTGGCAATCTTTTAGTTATCAGTTACGTATTTAATCCATTGTGTCACCAAGGCTCCTTGGAAATGTTCTTGTTGTTATGTGCTATGGTATCAGTTCCAACTCACAGCG
>NW_006408561.1:4391592-4409575 GCF_000296735.1 Chrysochloris asiatica
GAATCAACAGCACTTAACAGCAATTTTGTTACTCATTTAATATCTTTGTACCTCACTTTTTTCATATTTACAAACATAGATAATAGCTTCTCTTCTTTCTCATAGATATTCCTAGGTAGCACAAATGGTTAAGTGCTAGACGACTAGTTAAAAGGTTGGTGGTTCAGACCCACATAGAGACACCGTGGATGACTGTCCTGGTGATCTGCCTCTGAAAGATCAGTCTCAAAAGCCTTATGGAGCAGTTGTATTCTTCAATACACGGGAACTTCATGAGTTGGAATTGACTTGATGGCAACTGGATTTCTTTTATTTTTGATATCTTCCTCATAGAATTGTCATAAGAATGAAGTTAAAATACAGTTTCAAGGAGTATGAAAATCTTAGTTTGTCATTAGAGGAAAATCTTTTTTGTTTCTCTAATACGTGGATGGGGAACCTTTTTTTCTGCCAAAATTTATAGCATCATTCGTCGGCCCTACAAAATGATCAATTTAAAAATTAGCCTGCTATGTTTGGTCAAACATTTAATTGTTGTTGTAAAGTGCCATTAAGTTGATTCCGACCCATAGCTAGCCTATATAGGGCTTCCAAGGAGCAGCTGGTGAGTTTGAACTGCCGACCTTGCAGTTCAAGCTACTTTGTAGTCTGACACATTAGCCCACAGCGCCACACCAGGACTCATCCTTAGTGTGATGCAGGAGTCCTGGTGTGGTGCTGTGGGTTAACGCGCCAGACCTCAAAGCTGTTTGAACTGTAAGGTCGGCATTTCAAACTCACTAGCTACTCCTAGGAAAACCTATACAGGTTCGCTATGGGTTGGAACTGACTCACAGCACTTTACAATACAAAAACAACAATGTGATGCAATGTGATGGCTGAACAAACTTGATCGCAGTTAACAACAATGTGATGACTAGGAGCACTGGTGTGGTGTGTTGTAGGGTAAGTACTCGACTGCAAGTTTGGTTTGAACTACACTCACTATGCTCCTTGGAAACCCTATACAAGGTTGCTATAGGTTGGGACTGACTGGATGGCACTTAATTACTATGTGATAACAGGAACTATGATTGCTTGGCAGGGCTAAACCAAATGATTTTGTGGGCCTTATAGGGTCTGTGGGCTGGACATTCCCCATCTCTGCTCTAATAAAACATTATTTTATTATATGCATGGTGCTGTAGGATTAGCACTGGACTGCTACCCACAGTAATAGCAAGTTCAGCAGTTCAAACGCACTAGCTGCTCTCGGAGTCCCTATACAGGGTCACTATGAGTTGTGACCAACTCAACAGCATACAACACCACAATATAATATTAAAATTCATTTGTAAATAACAAAACTGTTATTTAGACCTTATTTGAAACTACAATGTAAAATACATGTATTTCTTAACAGGAAAATGCCTACAGAGTCCGTTGGAAAAATCAGTTTATTGATTTTCACACAGATGAACTACTTAGATGTAAATGTCAAAGCAAATCTCCACAGAGTCTCTATGATATCTAGAGTTATTAATTTCTTATGTCTTGCCCTTTTTTTTTTTCTTTTTTTTTTTTTGTTATTTAACTACCAGAGAGACCAGTGTGGTCTTCCCTTGTTTTTATTTAGTTATGGGGAAAATAGAAATCACATCTCTCAGGTTTGTCTGTTCTGCTGTCATCAATATAGTAATCTGTGGACAGGCTGGAGACGCCTCTGGATATGGGATTTTACTTCTCCTCTAGGTCCTCATTTAACTTGTTCTGGAATCCTGGTTAGTCTATCTGCAAGTTGCCTTTTCTCAGAGAAACAATTAACAACATCAAACATGGGTTGATGTTGTTAATTGCCTTCGAATTGGTTCCACTCATAGCTACCCTTTATAGGGTTTTTGAGAAGAGGCCAGTGGGTTTGAGCCACCAAACTTGTGGTTAGCAGTCCAGTACTTATCCTACGGTGCCACACCAGGATTCCATGGATAGAGAGACTTAACACTAAACAACCATTTCTAGTTTATGGTAAGAAATACTATGAATTAATCTTCATCATTACACTAATGCATTACCTTTATAGTGTCTAAGGGCTTTTTTGAGGTCCTGATGTGGTGCTGTACAATAACAGCAAGGTTGGTGGTTCAAACCCACCAGCTGTTCCCTTATACAGGGTCGCTATGAGTTGAAATGACTTGATGACACTTAACAACAACAACAAAAAGGCTTTTGTGTTCATTATTTCATTTGGGTACATGATTATTGAACAAAATGACCTACTTTATGCTTAAACCGTTTATTTATGAGGTGGAAAACACAGAAAAGTGCAAAGCAGAACATGAGACCATAATCCTATATGTCAACACTGGTAAAAGTTTTGAATATTTTCTTCCTGCCTTTTCTATATATGTTTATATAGCTGAACTGATATTATATCTGCCATTTAAGTGCTAAAGTTCTTTTTATTTTTTTGATTATGATAGAAATCTTTGCCATTTACAGAAACTTTGGAAAAGCTGCAGAAAATAAAAGCCTAAACCTAAAATTAAAAACCACTTACAACTTAACTAATGAAGAATAATGAACATATCCTTTTGGTGTATTCCTTCTAGTATTTTACTCTTTTTTTAAAATCTTAGAACGTGATTGAGATTATACCAAGGGAAAAGTGCTTGGGAACAGACATCTTATCTAGTCCAGGGGATTGGAAGCTGCTGATCTGCACTCTTCTTTCTGGACTGGGGATGCTGTGTGCCATCTAGTCGTTTCCAACTCATACCAACCCTATATGACATAATAGAAATTATTATTTTCCTTTAAGTTTCTTTATTCAGTATTCTAAGCAGAATCTTGAGCCCTTGTGTGGCGCTGTAGGATAAGTACTGAACTGCTAACTGCAAGATCAGCAGTTCAAACCCACCAGTCCCTCTCGGGAACCCTGTACAGGGTCGTTACGAGTCAGGACCGACTCCAGAGCAAACAACATTCAGACTCGCACACTGCTCTTTACTTGCACTGGTTCCGAACATCTCCAAGGTTCATGACACCTGCCCCTATTTCACCAGGTTATCCTTGAAGGTTTCTGGAGTCAAAGGGACGTCCTTGTCCTCCCACCTGCTCCTTGACTTCACCTTCTCCTGCGATGACGGAGGAGGTGGTGGAGGCCACTAGTGTGAAGTCTCAAAGGGAACTTCAAACTCAAGCAACAGAGTCAGAGCCCTTGCCCCGTGGCGTCAGAAGGTCAGGAGAGCCCCGGAGCCCCACATGTAGACTCAGTGTCTCCCTGTGGAAGGGTTAAGACTTGAAGAGATCTTCATCACAGCTAAATCCCTTGTCTCAGGGTGGCAGCCGCTCGCTTGGCGCCTGGAGCAGAGAAGCTACTCCTTTCTCTCCTCTCCTAATGTTATCAAAGCATCCTCCATGCTACTACATTTGAGGAAGAACTTTTCCAATTGCAAGAAGGCTGCTAGGCCCCAGGTCCGCACTTCGCCTCTTGGGAGGTTAGGACTGAGACCAGATCCTCTCCGTGTCGCTTTGCAAACTGGGAGAAGTGCGTCCCTTCTCGCTTGCCTTATGCCTGGTGAGGCGGGGACCGCACTACTATGCAGCTTGTCAGAGGGGGAAAGTTTCCCTTGCATCCCTCTACATTCTAATGGCCCCCATTAGCTTTCGGAAACCAACGTTAAGACTACTATTGTCAGTATTCTATTGCCCTGGGAGTCCTTATAGGAGGCAGGGACGACTGTCTGCGCCAACTAAGCAGTGGACGTGCCCCTCTTCTCCCCCTTAGTTCGGCTGGACAATCCTGGACTGCAGCGCCTGCAAGTCGCCGCCAAGCTTCCCAGTCTTTGACAGCTTGTCGCGAGCACCTTCGGGACTCGATCCCAGACTCCGGGGGCGGGGCGGGGCGGGGTGAGCTTGTTGGGGGCGGGGCGAGCGCGAGCCTGAGCGCCTGGAGGGAGCGCGCGAGCGAAGCCGAGCCGAGTCGAGCCGAGCCGAGTCGGGAGGCGCCGCGGAGAGGCAGGCAGAGCCCGGCCGCCCGCCTGCGGCTCAACGCCGACCGTGCAGCGTCGCTGGGCTCAGCGTACATCCGCCTCTGCCCAGGCTCCCGCAAAACTTTTATTCTCTGGGTCCCCAGGGGTGTGTGAAGGACTCGGAGTGCTTGGCCGGCACCACGATCCCCTGCAGTGGCGGCCGAGGGGACGTGCATCCCTCGCCCGCCCGCTCTCGCTCCCAGCGCTTCCTCACCTGCTGCTTGCTCCCAGGAGCTGCAAGGGGCACCCCTGGAGGGACCGCGCGTGAGCCGGCGCCCCGAACTCTCCCGCCCACCGCAGCGGACCCGCCCGATCGCAACTTTAAGTTGATTCTTCTCGCCAAGCCCTGGTACCAGCAGCTGTCGCCGCAGCCGCTGCTGCTGCCGTCTCAGCCGCCGCCGCCTCACAAAGGGGCGCAGGGAGGGGAGGCGGCGCCGCAGGCGGCGGGCACGGGCGCCGGTGCGCAGGGCGCGGGCCTCGGAGCAGCCGAGGCGGGAGACAAAAGGGAAACTGCCTCGGCTCGCAGTGCCTGCTCGGAGCAGCCTGCTCTCCAGCTTCCCGTTCGGCTCCGCGCGCCTGTTACCCAACCCTTAGCCGCCGCTCTGCCTCCCTCCCCGCGGGCTGTCCCCGCAGTGTTCCCGGACTCGGAGAGCCTTCGGGGCGCGCGTGGCTGCTGGTGTTTGGGGCTCTAGCGATAATAAATGATAGAGGATACAATGACTTTGCTGTCTCTGCTGGGTCGCATCATGCGCTACTTCTTGCTGAGACCCGAGACGCTCTTCCTGCTGTGCATCAGCCTCGCGCTGTGGAGTTACTTCTTCCATACCGACGAGGTGAAGACCATCGTCAAGTCCAGCCGGGACGCCGTGAAGATGGTGAAGGGCAAGGTGGCAGAGATCATGCAGAACGACCGGCTCGGGGGGCTTGACGTGCTGGAGGCCGAGTTTTCCAAGACCTGGGAGTTCAAGAGCCATAACGTGGCTGTGTACTCTATCCAGGGTAGGAGAGACCACATGGAGGACCGCTTCGAAGTTCTTACGGATCTGGCCAACAAGACGCATCCGTCCATCTTCGGGATCTTTGACGGGCACGGGGGCGAGGTAGGACTTCCCCAGGACTTTATTTCTGTCTCCCTTTCCCCCTCTCCGTGTGTAAACAACAGCGTGTTGTGTGCGCGGCGGGCTTGGACCTGGGTGCGAGGGGCGTGGTGATGACCTGGTACTGCGCTGGACAAAGCCACTCGGTCCAATGTGGCTCAAGTTGCCCCAAACACTCTTTTGTCCAGGTCTTTTAGGCTGAAGGTCCGATTTGGGGAAGAGACATCCACAGCCTGTTTTGTGCCTCGTAATTTATGAGTGCAAGTGACTGTGCTAGTTTTTTTTTGAAATTAACTGCAAGAATTAATGATACCTCCTTGAACTTTAGCTTCGGGCCTCAGTGCCCTTGTTCTCGGGTTTGGGGCCCAGCTCAGCACAAGGCAGGAAGAAAATATCTTTGATGCTCTATTAGGGAAAAGACACTAAATCAGAGCGAAAGAAGCTCCTTCCCATCTTTGGGGATAAACCCGAGGGGCAACAGTGCGCTTCTTCCGAACTCCTTCAACTTTGTGTAAGTGCAGTCGGACCAGTTGACTGGAGCGCCTTGCTGGCCGCCTTATTTTAGCTGAATCGCACTCGGGACTGAGATGTCCCGGCCTTTGCAGAGGTGGCAATGCCCGCAGAGGAGGCGGTGCCCAGACCTCACTCCTCTTCTTTGGTCGGCGTGGGGCCCCAGACGTTTCCCCGCTTCTATACTCCTTTGTTTGGGCTTCATCTGTGAGCAGGAAAGGGGGCTAGAAACCGGTTCAGATCCCTCTCGCACATTTCTGTGGCACACAGGGTGCGCGCTAGGGTTCAGGTTCAGGTTTTCCTGGAGGACCCGGCGAGGGTTTGATTCAGTTCGAGGGCATCGAGCTCAGGCTGATGAGGGGGAGAATATGGCTTCACTTACTCCGGGTCAACCCATCTTTCTTAATTTTGCAGTTTGTAACAGTTTAATTGCTGCATACTTTTTTTTTTTTTAAGATGATGAAGAGGAGCGTATTTCACTCCAACCCTCACCGAGTCCTAAACCCATTTGCCCTCTTGCAAATTTCCCACCCCCAACTGTATTCTGGGCGCTTTCTGGTGGATTGTAGGAGATGTCATTCTCCCTTTGTTTTGTGAACATTGTGAAAACTCGCAGTTGCGTGTCTCATCTACATTCTTTTTGATATAAAGCCACTCCACCTACTACTGTGCTAATCTTTCAAAATGATTTACCGCCTTGCAGAACCAATTTTGCCAGGAATGGCAGGCAGTAGAAAACTTATTTGAGAAAACTGAAATCAGTTTCTACAGCTTTCCCATTGACCAAGGAGCCCACCCCGACCTCCTTTTTATGTTTTTCAAAATGAAAAAATTCTCACTTGTTTAATTTTGCCCCCTTTTGTATAGAGTGGGGTTTCCCCCCACTTGGTCATTTAGTAGATGAAAATTGAGAAGTTAATTGAAGGAAGAGTTACTGTATACTTGGATAAAAATATATCTGAATGACAAGATGATAAATGATTTTTTTTGGTTTTTACTTGATTCAGAATGTTTATATTTTCATTTTACTGTTTAGGCAACTGTTATTGTTGTTGTTGTTAAGTGCCATGGAGTCAATTCGGACTCATGTTGTTGTTGTTATGTGCCGTGTAGTCGGTTCCGACTCATAGCGACCCTGTACAGGGTTTCCGAGGCTGTAAATCTTTACGGGAGCAGAAAGCCTCATCTTTCTCCCGTGGAACAGCTGGTAGTTTCGAACTGTTGACCTTGCGGTTCGCAGCCCAATTCGTAACCACAACGCTACCAGATCTCATGTTGTTGTTGTTGTTCAGTGCCGTCGAGTCGGTTCCGACCCATAGCGACCCTGTACAGGGTTTCCGAGGGTTTCCGAGGGTGTAAATCTTTACGGGAGTAGAAAGCCTCATCTTTCTCCCGTGGAACAGCTGGTAGTTTCGAACTGTTGACCTTGCGGTTCGCAGCCCAATTCGTAACCACTACGCTACCAGATCTCATAGCGACCCTATATAGGGTTCCCAAGAAGCAGCTGGTGGGTTTGAACTGCTGTCCAGTGCTGATCCTACAGCATCACATCAGAACTCCTTTATTTGCCTCGACTGTTGTAAATTGTTTAATAAGCTTATATAGTTTTACATTAAATTTGATGACATGACTCTCAACTTCTAGTCTTAGAGAGAACACTTTTATTTTTATTTTATTATTTTTAATGTTTTCACACTTTTATTTTTAATTTAACGATGTACATGTCATATATTCATGTTGCAAACCTTTCACATTCTGAGTGTAATGTATTGACATGTTTTAAGCCTGCATGGGTACATGAAGAATAGTTTAAAGAAAAAAAAAAAAAATGTAAAAATTGGTACTGTAAAACCTGAAAGTTGCAGAGCCAGGCAGGTTTCAGGCTGAAAATTTCCCAATCCTATCTTATGCTAAATGCCACCCAGAAAAGGGGACATGAGAGATGTTTTTATTTCACTGAAAGCATTTTACATATACATGACTTTTCATTACATTAAAATCAGTCAATCAATAAAGGAAGTGGTGATCATTGTTAGCCAAACCATGAAATGCTTCACTGTGCCTTACATTGAAAATGCTTGGTGTTTGCAAAATAATTAATATTATCAGTCCACTTAAAATAGAATAATTGTTCTCTCTATAACATTTTACAGGGTACAGCCTTTTAGCTTTATATTAGGGAAAAATAAGGGGAACATGCTGAAAAAAACTTTAGTTGCTACTGGGAGTGCAGTAATAACAAATAATATTAGATAATTTCTATAAATTTTTTAATAGAAATTATTTTTATAAATCTTTGGAAGAAGATCCCACCATGTAATTCTTGTCGATTTTTTGTTGTTTAGCTTCTTTATCATCCACCAGATGAGGGTGCCACTGTTTGATTCTGACATAGATGAGTTATCTACTTTAAGGAAAAAGGGAACCTTTTCTAAACTCTCCGTGATTTGAATATGTATTATCTGTAGAGTGGTACAGAAGACAAATGAAAAGTTTGGTTCATTTATCAGAAATATAAATGAAACAATTATTACTAATTACTCAGGCTAGTAGGAGTCCTAGAGTGGCGCTGTAGGATAAGCACTGGATCGCAAGGTCAGTTTGAACTACAAGGTAGGTGGTTCAAACTCACCAGCCACTCCTTGGAAACCCTATCCAGGGTTGCTATGAGTCGAAACCCACACAGTGGTACTTAACAACAACAGGCCATAAAAAAAGCAGGGATTATCTATAATCATAGTGCTTTCAAGATCCAGAAGAGCTCTCTGACCCACCTTGTATATCCATTGCATCCAGGGTTTTAGATGAGATGCTGATGGTAGAGAAGTTGTGACCTTCCTAAGACTACATGGCTAGTTTGAGGCCTTGGTTTGGTGATCTTCATTTATTTTTATTTTTTTGTAGTTTGGGTGAAACTACAGAGCAAATAAGATTTCAGTTCAACAATTTGAAGCCACAGCTGGCTAAAGTGACTCCACCTTGTTAGGAGAGAGGTCATTACTTGGTCTGTTCTTTCCTGGTGTGGCACTGTAGGTTAATGTGCTGGACTGCAAAGGTTTGAACCACCAGGTCAGTGGTTCATGCTCACCAGCCACTCCTCAGAGCCCTGTACAGTCACTATGGGTCAAAACTGACTCGAAGACAATTAACAACAACAACTTTCCTTTAGGCTGATCAGTGTTTAACACTCATCCTGAAGGCTATTATAGGAATAAAGAAGTTCTGGAAGTTCTTCTGAGGGATAAGCACAACTTGAAATAGGCAGAACAAGGAAAACGTTTCTGAAAGGCCTGTGACCTTCAACCTAAGCCTCAACTCACTGTAAATCCACTTTTTCCTTTCTTTTTGGATTGGCAGTCTTTGGCCGATATGACTCTTATTCTCAAAGTTTCAGTCTAGTGAGATAGACCTGGATACCAAAAATTATAGTAACGGTGTATTTTGAGTGTTATGGGAACACACAAGAAGGATATTTCAGACCAGGAGGTTGTTGTTAAGTCTGTTCTGACTCATTCTGACCCTCTATAGGGTTTATGAGGAACAGCTGGTGGGTTTGAACCACCAACCTTGCGGTTACAGTCCAGTACTTATTCTGCAGTACCACATGAAGATATCACACCAGGTGGTAGGCCCAGGGAAAGAAACCTTGAAGACATCATTCACTCGGTGATTTAGAAGCATAGGTTTTGGCTTGAGATATGGGTTTGATGCTGAACTACTTTATACTAGCTGTGTGACCTTGGACAAGTTGCTTAAGTATTGTTATCTTGGAGTTTCTTTATCTGAAAAATAGGAATAATAATGTATGTAAGGTACACTCTCACTGTTGTATTATCCCTATCTGAAGTAGGAGGCCTGGTGTGGTGCTATAGAATAAGCACTGACTGCAAGGTCAGCGGTTCAAATTCACCAGCTGCTCCTTGGAAACCCTCTACAGGGCCACTATGAGTTGGAATCAACTTGACGGCACTTTAACAACAAAGAACGACTTAATGGAGAAAAGTACTTGAAAGAACAAAGCTCAGAGATTTAGAAGTCTGAAATGTTGTAGCAACAATGTCTAAGATAGAGACTATGGGCATCACAACTTGGATTACTAGAAAGAACAGGGATAATTCATTAGGCATCCCCCCAACTTTCTCTCTCTCTTTGCTCTAACTTTCGGAGTAATTATTATTACTCATTCAGGATTCCAGGCATTCTAGAAATGAGAATGCGATATCCTGGCTTCAAATTTTCTCATGAATGGAAAGGATTATTCTCTATGATTAATTAATAAATTGACATTCTGATTTGTACTTTAGCTTCTAATGAATTGGGAGGTTGTTTTTTTGGCTGTGGTGGTTGTGTGCTGTCGAGTTGATTCCGACTCATAGTGACCCTGTATAGGGTTTCTGACGCTATAAATCTGACACTGAAAGATGCGGAAAGTCTCATCCTTTGCCCTCGGAGCAGCTGGTGGTGGGTTCGAACTGCTGAACTTGCGGTTAGCAGCCCAACTTGTAGCATACTACGCCACCGGATGTTGTTAAGTGTAGTCAAGTCAGTTTTGACTCATAGTGACACTGAATAGGATTTCTGAGGAGGGTTTGATCTGCCAACCTTATAGTTAACAGTCCAGTGCTTATCCTACAGCACCACACCAGGACTTGAGTTCTTGTTGTTGTTGTTAAGTGCTGTCGAGTCAATTCCCACCCATAGCCACCCTGTATACGGTTTCCAAAGAGCGACTGGTGAGCTTGAATCGCTTACCTTGTGATTCAAATGACTTTGCAGTTCAGCACATTAACCCACTGCACCACACCAGGACTCTGGACTTGAGTTATTGTTGTTAATTGGTGTCTAGTCAGTTTCGACTTATAGCGGCCCTGTATAGGGTTTTTGGGGAGCAGGTGGTGAGCTTGAACCGCCAACGGCTTTGCCGTCTGGTGCATTAACTGACAGCGCCACACCAGGACTACTGGACTTGAGTTAGAATGAGTTAATTTCCTTCAGCCTATTCAACTGTGGGTTCTTTGACACAGATATTTCTGTGGACTTGTTTATGTTGAGGAGCAGATAAGATGCTATGATTTTTTTATAGATGATGACATCTTAAGAAAGAGCCTTGAAAGTGTCTTAAAAAACTTTATCTTGGTACTTCAATAAGCCACCTTTTTCCATGATGCCCTTAGGCCTTGAGCCATTCTAACCACCACACTGTGAGAGGATACTTGACTGTGTATCTAAAGCTAGGGAAGTTACTGTGTTGTTGTATAACAAGATTAAAACAACAAAAAGCTAAAAAATAAAAAAGCAGATTATTGATTGATATGGAATTTTAAAAGTAAAAAAAAAATATTATCTAGGAAAATGGTTCTTAATGTGGTTATCTGTAATTTTTATCCACATGCAAAAGGTGAGTTTTTTACTTTTTATATTAGCCAAAAGAAATATCACTAGTCTTTTGTTGCAACTTTGTCAATGTTCATAGCTAAAACCTTTCTGGAAGAATAGTTATGTGCTGTATGTACTTACGGGCATTACTGTATTAAAGGCCATATATCTTGACAATTGACACACTGCTTGGCCAATGCTTAAAATTTAGAGCTCCCATTTTGCATCACACAGAAGTTGTACATGAAATGTTTGTCAGGAGCTGTAGTCTTGACACAATACTTTTCAGAAGCTCAGAAGGAAACTGCTTATGAAGGGTTGTCTGAAGGACATACAATCTAGTTTTTCAGATCATAGTTCTTAACTTTTCTTAGATCATGTTTGTCTTTGAGAATGTTATTAAACTACAGGCATATTCCCCAGAAAAATGGACATATGTGTAAAAATTTGTTTATAATTTCAAATATCAGTAAATGCACTGAAGTTTGTGGGTCCCAGGCTAGTTTGTTGTTGTTGTTAAGTACTGTGGAGTTGGTTCCGACTCACAGTTTCCGAGGCTGTAAATCTTTACGGGAGCAGAATGCCTCATCTTTCTCCCGCGGAACCACTGGTAGTTTAGAACTGCTGACCTTGAGGTTGGCAGCCCGACTTGTAAACACTACACTACCAGAGCTCCTTAGTTTAGAGTGGGTGAAATCTGTTTCTGATCAATCTAGACATGTAGGGAGCGGTGTACCTGCATTTGTTTCCTTGGCCCTTCTCTTCATTATTTGCATTTATTTGCTTGTGTGTTACGATTTGCCTTTAGGGTTATGAAGAATAGCCATATAGAGCTCTTTGACAAATCACTTGCAAGGATGCTGTTGAAGCTTTTATTTGTTATATTATAGAGTGTCCTCTATAAGAACGATGGGAGAAATAGTTCTGAGATAGCCTTTTGTTTTTATTTTAAGGATGCTGAATCATGAAACTGACAGGGTCACCCAGGTATGTTGGCTGCTAGAAGTGTTAGAGTCTAATCTCTGACTTACCTCTAGCAAATGTGAAAATTTTAGAGAAAACATTCATTTGGTGTGTGAATCTCACTCCCAGAACAGCTTATACTTCCGATATTCAATTTTCCTATGTCCAGTTTTTCTCTTTCCCCTTTTACATGTGTCATTTTGACGTGTTGTAGTATATGTATTTATGTAGATTTCATTAGATTCTTTCTGAAATAAGTCTGAGCCCTGAATAAATAAATTATGAGTGGCACAGTGAATGATCTGCTTTTGAGACATTACAGATACTGTTAGTAAATGTTTGATTTCCACATTACTGATGTATGAGGGGCCTTTGGATTTAGTGTGGACAAATGCCTTATGGTTTAAGAAAACATTCAGAATCAAATGTAAATTTCTGCAAAAAAAGAGAGTGTGTTTTTTCTTTTCTTTTTTTGTTTAATGAAACCCCCATCCTGTGCTTCGGTTCTTCTTTGTAGGTAAAGGTAGAATCCAGACTATTGATTTTGTTGCATTTTCTAAACCGGTTGATTAGAAATTCCATTCAATTAAGCTAGCATGTTGCTGTTGTTATTGAGTGCCTTTGAGTTGGTTCTGACTTGAAGTGACCCTGTGGACAGCAGAATGAAACACTGCCCTGTTCCGCACCAGCCTTACAATCATTGTTGACCCATTGCTGCTGCCACTGTGCCAATCTATCTGGTTGGGGGTTTTCCTCATTTTTGTTGACCTTCCACTGTACCAAGCATGATGTCTTTCTCCAGGAACTGGTCCCTCCTATTAATGTGTCTGAATTATGAGAGATGAAGTTTTGCCATCCTGGCTTCTAAGGAGCATTCTGGCTGTATACTTCTTTCAAGACAGAT
Organism: Chrysochloris asiatica; assembly: GCF_000296735.1. Classification (NCBI taxonomy): domain Eukaryota; kingdom Metazoa; phylum Chordata; class Mammalia; order Afrosoricida; family Chrysochloridae; genus Chrysochloris; species Chrysochloris asiatica. The sequence goes on from NW_006408561.1 coordinate 4,404,453, forward strand.
TTATTTGTTCTTCTCTCAGTCCATAGATAACTTTATAATATTCTTCACCAACACCATTGCTCAAATGCATCAATTCTTCCACAGTATTCTGTACTCATTGCATTTTATACAAAGTCTGTCTTATATGGAATCCTGGTGTGGGCTGATCCAGGGTCAGCACTGGACTGAGACTACAAGGTTGGCAGTTTGAACACATCAGCTGCTCCTTGGGAACCCTATACAGACAGGGTCGCGTTGAGTCAGAACCAATTTGGCACTTAACAACAACACTATTTCTTTTTAATATATCAAAACAGAGAAGGTACAAAAATAGGGAAAATATTACTGAAGTTGAGGAAAACCTGCTTTAAACAAATGGAGTTATCTATCTTTACCAATTGTGCCTATATTTTCATTCCTTCATTGTACAACTCTCTATTTTGATATACTTAATATTTCTCTCTCTCTTTTTTTTTTTTTTTTTTTTGAGTCCTGGTGTGGTGCTGTGGGTTAATTTCTGGACTGCAAGGTCAATTTGAACTGCAAGTCCAGAGGTTCAAACTCATTAGCTGCTCCTGGGAAACCCTATACAGGGTTGCTATGAATGGGAACCTACTCAATGGCACTTAACATCAACAATAATTCTTTTTAGATTGATTTGAAATTTTTTTTCTCATTTAAATACACATCTGGTGCTGCTACTGTTGATTTCTGTCATTGAGTCAGTTCTGCCTCAAAATGACCCTGTGTATGAGGATTAAGGTTATGTGTTAGCTTGACTGGGCCATGATTCTCAGTGGTTTGGCAGTTAATGTAATGACAGCATCAATTTCCATTTTGTGATCTGATCGCATTTTCTCCTGATGCTGATTTTTACATAATGAGCTGGTCGTTGGAACCTAACATGCCAGTGAGTGCTGAGTGGGCGTACAGTGAAACCTGTGAGAGCCAGAACTTGATGGGACTACTTTGGGTTTTCATTTCTTGTGAGTCTTTTACCTGTGACAGAATGTAGTCTTACCACTTTTCTAGTGTCAGTTTTAGTGGAAATATTTGCATTTTCCTTCTCTGATGGGTTTCTGTATTATATAGATTCAGCATTTGCAGGTTTTACTGTATTTATTTTGAAAGGAAACTCCATATCACTGTGAGTGGAAAATCAATAAAATGAAATTCTTGGCTTCTAACCTACTAAGAAGCTGTCTCCATTTGGATGGAGCCAAATGATTCTAAAATATTCCTCTTATTGTCTATGTCTAAGGAGCCCTGGTAGCATAGCGGGTTATACATTGGGCTGCTAGCTGCAAGGTCAGCTGTTCCAATCTACCAGCCTCTCTGTGGGAGAAAGACGTGGCTTTTTGTTCCTGTAAAGAAACCTCTACAGGGTCACTATGAATTGGAACTCACCCGATGGCACACCACTATCACTACCACCAGTCTCTGGTTGCCTCTAGAGTCCCACTACTCCCTTTTGCTTTTTATGAGCAGAAATTTGGCTTTTAAGATTTAATTGGAGTCATGGTATGTTGCTACAGGATAATTCACTGGACTGCAAGGTCAATTTGAGCCACAAGGTGGGCGATTCAGACCCACCAGTCACTCCTAGGAAACCCTAGACAGGGTGGCTATGAGTCAGAACCGACTCGACGACACTTAACAACAATAAGATTTAGTTGCTAACCATAATTTGAAGCAAGGAAGCTGCTTATTCACCTTGCAGGTAAGGAAGCCTAGTCTGGAACATCTGTTTCTACTATGACTCTCGTGATAAGAAAGCTCTTATATTATTATTATTATTATTTATTTGGTGTACACTTACAAAACAAAAATATGTATTAATTTAAATGTCCAAAGGACACATTCTGTCAACCAGCCTCCTGCTTACAGGCATACAACCATTCTCAATCCATAGGCTGAGATCCCGTAACTGCACTGTCTGTTCATGCCATCACCTCTGCTGTTGCTGCTTTTCTAGATAAGGATTTTCTAGATAAGCATCACACTCCACTCATGCACTTCCTTCTTGATGGTCCTGGGATTGTCTGTTCCTGAAATGAGAGATGAACTATTCCCTCCTTTTAGTTACACGTTTTCTATAATTACAGTAGTGAGAATTGCAATTAATCCTGCTAACAGTTTTGATATACTCACAATTGAGTAAAATCCCCATCCCGTTTCACCAGATCCATTTGGAAAAGGGAAACTATTCAGTGGGGATTCTACCTGAACCCCTTCCCCCCAGTTCTGAAACTAAGCACACTCATGCAAGTTTGTAAGCCAGCTACTTTGTACCTTATGGTTGTGGTTGTGTGCCACCGAGTTGGTTCTGACTCAGTGACCCTGTATAGTGTTTCTGAGGCTATAAATCTTTACAGCAGCAGAATACCTCATCTTTCTCATGTAGAGCAGCTGGTAGATTTGAACTGCTGACCTTGTGCAGCCCAGTTTATAATCCACTGTGCTACCAGGGCTCCCTGTTTTTGAAAGCCAATGTCAATTTCGATAGATAAGCTCTTATGTGTATAATAACCCAGGATTATGGACACTCCAGTTAGAAACTACCAGCCGTTCCATGGGAGAAAGATGAGGCTTCCTGCTCCCCTAAAGATTTACAGTCTCAGAAACCCCGTGCAGGGTCGCTATGAGTCAGAACTGACTCCACGGCACATAACAACAACAACAACAACTGTTTACGCATTCAGTTTTAATGCAGGTAGGAAGGCATTATATGGATGAATTTGCATCCTTTGTAGTTTATTTAAAAAAAAAAATCACAAGTTTTGGTTGTACTATGCTTGCAATGGACAAGATACATCAATGTGCTGGGACCCATAGTAGAGAATGCTTTGCCTGCAGTTTAAGGAATAGACAGGTAAGGAGAATGGCAAATGCTGATGCACCTGTTATCAGCACTAATCTTGAAAGCCATGCTGAGGAGTCTGGGCTGTGTTCTGTAGCTATTTCTGAGTGGTGGACTGTCAAAAGACTTATGCTTTAATGATTCTGTTCCTCTAACCTATATAAATGATTGATTTGTTTAACATTGGAAAGGTCAGGAAGGGTGGCAGCAGGGATAGCAGGTGTCCAATAGGAAGCCTGAGCCACAGCTGTGAGGATGAAACCCAGGGGTATGGACCATTCCTAGTAGATGTATTCAGGTGGTAAGACTACTGCCCATGTTTCCAGTATGGCACCATCAGCACGATGGAGGAGCAAATTCAGACAGTTGTGAGTTTGACTATAGATTTGTTTCCTTTCTCACTTACATTTAGACATTTTCTGAGATTCATAAAACGTTGCTTAATCACTTACAAGTTAGCTCTTGTAAAACATTATTTCTGCCATATCTTATCTAAATGGACACAATTCTAAAATTGTGAAAATATATATTATATACCTGATTTATTTCAATGGAAAGGCATTTATTATTGATTCACTTAGTTTCCAGGACTAATTTAGGTTTTGTTACAGGATTAAAGAATAGGACCATGGCTTCCGTTCTCTTAAATGATTTTATTTTCCTGACAGTGATTTTAAAATGAAAAGTACTATTATTATTCAATCTCATATGCCAGTATTCCCTGGGTTCTGTCCAATTATAATATAGGCTCATAATTCATTAGGGGCTCAGTTTTAAAAAAGTGATAATTTTGACTTTGAATATTTAATATTTAAAGCATTTGTTCTGTTTTGTACTTGTATTACTACAATAGTGTATTTTTTTGGCTTACTTTTTATTATCATATTCATAATAAAATGAATATGAAGGTAGTAGCATAGTGGCTACTAGTTGAACTGCTAACTTCAAGATAAGCAGTTCGAAACTACCATGGGACAAAGATTTACAGCCTCAGAAAAACTATGCAGGATCGCTATGAGTCGGAACTGACACCAGGGCACACCACCACCTTTTATGATCCTATTTAAAAAGCATTAAAATAAACCTGTAACATGTTAAACATATCTAAAAATGATTTTAAAATGATAGAATTGACAGGTAATATAGAAAAGAAAAACAGATACTCCAACCCAAAATACATATCTTGTTATCCGATCACATCCAGAGTTGTGATGTTGGAGTATTATTTGCCGATTTTTTTTTTTAATCCTAACCCTAATCCTGGTAACCACTAGCTTTCTGTCTTGATGGCTTTTGCCTAGATAGTTCATAGAAATTCTTTGATATCTGACTTATCAATATTTTTTCTTTTATATCTGACATATTTCACTGAGCATGTTTTCAGAGTTTATTCATGTGGTGGTTGTATCAGAACTTCATTTCTCTTTCTGGCTTATAATGTAAATACCACATTTTTCTTATCTATTCATCTGTTGTTGGGTTGTTCCTAACCTTTGGTTATTTCAAACAATGCTGCAATGAATAGTGGTGTATAAGTGTATGTTTGTGTTGCTGCCTTCAATCCATTTCCTTTGGGAATATATCTAGGAGTGGAGTTGTTACAGCGAATATCCACCATATATCTACTCTTCAAGAGAGGGCCTTGCCTTATACTGATTAATAATAGTCAGGTCAGGCAGGGTTTCTATGAAGCAAAGGTTTATTATAGGAAAGAGGCTTGTAAATAGAGACCAGGAGGGCTTAACACAACTTCAGTCTGCCCAAACAAAGTTGGGCTTTAAAAGATCTGGAGTAGGGAAAAGGCATCATGTTTATTCATAGGGACAGGTGGAGATTTCTGGGAAATGGCCCGTTTAGAAGGGGTCATTGCTACTTGGGTGTATGTGCAGCATTTCTACAAGATGGAGTCCACCAAAAGGCCCGTGGTAAGAGCAGATAGAACTTTTTCTGAGATGTGAGGTGAGGGGTTCTTTGGGACTCCTCCCAGGGGCTAGCAGTCTCCTTTGCCCTAGTAGAAGGTTTGTCCCTTAGAGTTATGCCTAGGGCAATAGGTAACCACTCTGACTGTAAAATACCTCACAAGGAAGTAAAAATACAGAATTTTATGGGTGGTCTTCCTTAATGGCAAGTTCCATAGATTATGGAATTTTGGGAGGTGGTCTTTTTTAATGACATGTCCCAAGATGGAGTCCTGGTGTGGTGCTGTGGGCTAATGTGTCAGACTGCAAAGTCATTTGAACTGCAAGGTCGGTGGTTCAAGCTCACCAGCTGCTCCTTGGAAACC
>NW_006408561.1:4409719-4412152 GCF_000296735.1 Chrysochloris asiatica
TCAACATTCCTCAAGATTTCAGTTACAAGATTTCAACAAACAAGTGACCCATGTTTAATTCTGATTTCTGGACCCTCTTTTCCCCTGTCTCAGATCCCCTGCTGGATCTTATGGTGGCACTGTAGCATAAGCACTGGAATGCAGGGTCATTTGAACTGCAAGGTCAATGGTTGAAACTCATCAGCCACTCCTCGGAAACCCTATACAGAGTCCCTATGAGTTGGAACCACCTTGATGGAACATAAACAACAAAGATAATATGGTAATTCTGGAGTTCCTGGTAGATGCAAATGATTAACAGCTTGGCTTCCAAATGAATGGTTGGAAGTTTGAGTCCATGTTGGATGAGGACTGGACCGCAAGGTCGGCGGTTCAGAAACCATATACAGGGTCATTATGGGTTGGAACTGACTTGGTGGCACTTAACAGCAACAACAGAGGTGCCTTGGAAGGAAGGCCTGATGATCTACCTGGAAAACAATCAGCTGGTGAAAGTCCTATGGTTCTACTCTGACCTACATTGGAGTCACCATGAGGTAGAATGACTTGGTATAAATGTTTATTTGTTTTTAATGGGAATTTTATGTTGAACTTTTTAAAGGACCATTTAACTGTTTGTCATAGCAGCTGCACTATTTTTTAGTTCCCATAAATGAATAAATGAGTGTTCTAATTTCTTTACATCCTCGGCAACACTTATTTCCCATTTTTTGGAAATTAGCCATTGTAGTGACTATGAAGTGGAATCTCATTGTGATTTTGATTTGCATTTCCCTAATGATTAATGATGCTGAGTATCTTCTTGTTTGTATGCCTTCTTAGTAGAAATGTTTATTCAAGGCCTTTGCCTATTTATTAATTTAGTTATTAGTCTTTTCATTGTTGAGTTTTAACAGTTTTTAATATATCTTGGATATTAAAATTGTATCAGTTATATGATTTCCAAATATTTTCTCTCATTCTGTAGGCTGCCTTTTTCACTTTTTTAATGATGTTGCTTGATACACAGAAGTTTTACATTTTGGTGAAGTTAAGTATATTTTTTCTGTATCTTATGCTTTTCCTGTCATACTTGTACCTAAAAATCCATTGTCTGAAGCATTACCCTGTATTTTCTTTTAAGACTTATATGGTTTTAGTTCTTGTATTTAAGTCATTGATCCATTTTGAATTAGTTTTTATATAGATGTGAGGCATGGGTTTAACTGCATTCTCTTGCATTTGAGGTTCTACTTGTCCTAGTGCCATTTGTTAAGGAGATTATTCTTTCCTCAAAGAATTAATAGATTCAGCACCCCTGTCAAAAATCACTTGACCATAGAATAAACACTAGACTGCTAACTGCAAGGTCAGCAGTTCAAACCCACTAGCCAGTCTGTGGGAGAAAGATGTGACTTTTCTCCTGTAGAGATTTATAGTCTTGGGAACCCTAAACCCTGTACAGGGTGTCTATGAGTTGGAACTGACTCCATGACAATGGAATTGGGGTTATGGATGCATAGGTTTAGATCTGGACTCTCAGTTCAGTTCTGTTAATCTATATGTTTATATGTACCTAGTACCTCTTTTTTTTTTTTTTTAAACACATTTAAAATATGATTTGACATCGTTTTATCAATGTACATAATTTCATATCTTGCTTTCTCCGCCCACTTTGTAAAAGCTATAAGCACAGTTAGTTTACTGCAAAATTTATTATATTTCCATTTCTTTTTAAAGTAATGGAATACTTTACTAAAAAGGTATTTGATAAAATTCTCAACTGCTTCCTTATTAGTGGTCATTTAACTTCCTTTAATTTTTTACCATTGTAAATAACATCACAACAGATATTTTTGTGCTTCTCCTGTGTTTTGGATGATTTCTTCAGGGTAGATAGATGTCCAGAAGTGGGATTTTGGGATTTCTGGATCAAAGGGGAAATAAACTATCATTATTAGAAATAATAGTAATAATAAAAATGACTGACTTAAAAAAAAAAACATAATGGCTGACTTTTATTGAGTAGATACAATATGCCAAGGTAGTCCTGCGGGATAAACATTGGGCTGCTAACAGCAAGGCTGGCAGTCGAACCTACCAGCTACTCCACAGGAGCAAGATGAGGGCTGCTATGAGTTAGAGTCAACTTTATGTCATTGGGTTGGGTTTGGTTTTTTGGTCTCTAAAGCCCCATGTTTTGGTGCTGTAGGATAAACACTAAACTTGTAACTTCAAGGTTGGCGGTTCAAACCTGCCAGTTGCTCTTTCTTGTTGTTGTTATTGTTAGGTGCCATCAAGTTGGTACTGACTCATAGTGACCCTGTGCACAACAGAACCAAACACTGCTCGATCCTGGGCCAAACTCACAGTTGTTGCTATGCTTTAGTATAACACTGCTGTCACTTGGCCAATCCATCTCATTGGGGTCTTCCTCTTCTTCTCTGACCCTCC
>NW_006408561.1:4412842-4413447 GCF_000296735.1 Chrysochloris asiatica
AGCTTCTCGGAAACCCTATATAGGGTTGCTATGAGTTGGAACCAACTTAACAGCAAAAACAACAAAGTCCCCTGGTGATGTAGTAGGTTAAGTGCTGGGTTGCAACTTAAACCCACAAGGTGCTCCAGGGCAAAAAGGTAAGGCAGTCTGCTTCTATAAAGATTTACAGCCTCAGAAACCCTAATGGAGCCATTTGACTTTGGCCTTGTAGGGTCTCTATGAATCAGAGTTGACTTCAGGATAGTGGTTTTTATTTTGTTTTTGGGGTCTCTAAAGCTTGTGCTTGTTTCTGCTCAGTTTACCTGTGTTTTATTGACCATGAAAAGGATTTTGATTGTGTGGATCATGACAAGCTATGGACAACATTGTGAAGTTTGAGTATTCCAGAACACTTAATTGAGCTCATGAGGAATTTGTATCTGGACCAAGAGGCAGTTGTTTGAACACAACATGGAAACTGAATGGTTTAAAATGAAGAAAGGTGTGTGACAGGCTTGTATTCTTTCACCATACTTAATCAATCTGTATGCTGAGCAAATAATCTGAGAAGCTGGGTTATATGAAGAAAAATGTGGCATCAGGATTGGAGGAAGACTCATTAACAA
>NW_006408561.1:4414302-4417744 GCF_000296735.1 Chrysochloris asiatica
AGGGTCGCTATGACCGACTCGATGACACCTAGCAGCAACAAAGCCTATGCTGTCAGTTTCAGGTTAAAACCCTACAAATCCCATAATGGGGCAATAAAATCTTGATCACATTGTTAGGTAGACATGACCTGGTGTTCTTGTGTTGTTCAGTAAGACTTTGGGTTTCTTGTATGTGTCTGATTTGCCCTGTGACATAAGATGTTCTTGAAAACCCTATGTTGGAATTTGAGACGTGGAACCTATAATTGTTTGAGAAATTTCTGCAGTTTATAAAAAAGAAAAAATTACAAGTGGCCATTATAGGTGCAATTAATCTCTGTTCTGGAGAAACAGAGGAAGGAGAGTCAAGAATAGGAGGAATAAATGGAATTTGTGGCTAATTACCTCCACAAGCAATTGCTTACTTTGCCATGAGATCAGAGAAACTAGAATGTGCCCAGCTGCCATTACTGAACATTATGATCAGTAATTATGATCAAGAATCCTGATCAACAGGGGGAAATGCAGAATATAATTTCAAATTTTAATAGCCCTCACTGTTTTGGAGTCATAGAGGCTGAACTCCTCAAACAGTTGCCCTGAGATCATCTTTAGACCTTAACCCAATTTTGAGAAATCAAATCAAACAGTAGTTTGGCTTAACTAGTAAAAATGTCTGCTTTGAGCATATGGTTTTTAAAGAAGAGTCTTTATGGGATCAAATTGAAAACAGCAACTCAAAAGATAGGGACTCAAAAGAGTAGATAGTAGGCAGTGAATTTATGTTAATTAAGAAGGAACAACTCAGAAAAGGAGGGTGAGAATGATTGCAAAACTGGAAGATAATCCATGTCACTTAGTTGTACATGTAGAGACTATTGAATTGGTGTGTATTTTGCTGTGCATATTCTCAACAACAACAACAAAATAAATAATATTAAAAAACAATTGAAGTCAGAAGTCAAGATGAGTTGCAACACACATCGGAACAAGAGTTTTCATCCACTTCTCTCTTCTTTGTTGACAGAGTCTCTGTTCCAGTTCATTGAACCCCTAATGTTTTTATCTGTTGGGTCAATGACAGCCTTGGATCAGAAGTTATAATGGTTTAATATGGCCAATCACACAATACACAAAGATGACTGATAATGTTTTATTTTACTTTAAGGCAGCAAAGGCTTGCTATTAGGACAAGAATGTAAGGTTGTGTATGTGATTGCCTAATTTCTGTTTATCCTAAAGCACTAAAAGTTTTTCTTTGAAGGCCAAAATAATTTTTAATACATAAATGATCATTAATTTTAAGTATCAAAATATTATTTTTCATTTATTTATAATTCTTAGTTGATATGTTTGAATAGATAGTTTTATGTTTCCGTTCCAGAAGTCTGCTTAATAAATTATTCTCTGAGCCCGTTTCAGGTCAATCCCAAGCTTTGATGGGGCTAATTATAATCTTTTTTTTTTCATTTTATTTTACAAATTTTGTTGTTTTAGAGACTGTACACAGAATATGCATTGATTCAACAGTTTCTACATTACCAGTCAGTGACATTGACTACATTCTTGGAGTTGTACAATTACTCTCACCTCCATTTCTATTTCTCCATCATTAACACGAACTCATTGCTTCCCTAAGGTTCCTATCTAATCTTTCAAATGACTTTTATTTATTTTACAGCAGCCATTGACCCAGGTACCTGGTGGGAGGGGCATGGACTATGGGAGAAGGGATTTTCCTGCCATATGCAACTTGTTGATTTTTGCCGATCTGTAGTTCCCTGCTGCTTTCCTTAGCTCCACAATTCAGAGTCCTTCTGAACACCATTTCTTTGTATTTCTTGTTGTATTTGTGGGGGAAGATCAAAATGATGGTTTGTTTATCTTCCCAGAAATTGTTTTTAATATAAATTTATCTTCCCAGAATTTGTTTTTAATATAAATTTATCTTCCCAGAATTTGTTTTTAATATAAATCTTCAAAGGAAAAATTTAAATAAACAAAGGCATCATTTTTGGTTTTGTAATTAATGGAACTATGTTGTGGTGCTAGGTTCTGTCATGCCAATATGTACTAAAGAAATGTACAGTCCCCAAGCTAGACATCTATTGGCCTACAATCACTTGTAGAGAATGCCTATTTCTATTTTGTACAAAAGTGAATAGTATTATAGCAGTATGTGGTGTTTTGTTGAGATACAGTTTTTATCCCACCACCCAACATTATTGCCCTCCTGTTGTGCTCCTAACTGTGTGAGCAGTTGACAAATGATCTAACTGCAAGTCTTATTTGCTAAACCAATGTCTAGTTACCCACTGCTTATCATGCCAGCAAACCTTATAACTTCCCTTGAGAAGTGAATACTTATTTGCATTTGCTTTTCAATAATAGCATTCTAGATGTTGGTCATTGTAAATGTGAGTTGGGTTTTAATGCCCTGTAGCAGTAAATCTTAAATATTCCCAAATGTAGTTTTAATAAGACAGTATATACTCAGCACTACTCTTGGACAGTAAAAAGTTTTTAAATATAAAAATTCCACACTGCCCCATCCTGGGCCAACCTCACTATTGTTGCTACGCTTGAGCCCATCGATGCTGCCACTTGGCCAATCCATCTCGTTGGGGGTCTTCCTCTCTTTCACTGACCCTCCACCTTACCAAACACGATATCCTCCTCCAGCGACTGGTCCCTCCTGACAATGTGTCCGAAGTATGAGAGACGAAGTTTGGCCATCGTGGCCTCCAAGGAGCACTCTGACTGCACTTTTTCAAAAATGCATCTGTTGATTCTTTTGGCAGCCCATGGCACTTTCAGTATTCTCCTCCAACACCATAACTCAAAGGAATCAATTCTTCTATGGTCTTCCTTATTCATTGTCTTTTTCTTAAACCATCTAACAAGTGCTTTTGTTTTTCTTTTTCATTAAATAAATTAACTTTCAGTCAAATTAGTCACTGAACATTTCCTAGATACATCTCTTATTGATATGGTTAGGAGTTTATGGCTATTGAGACATAGTAGGACCTTTAATCATAAAATTTGCCTTTTTGTCCCTTATAATAATGAGGTGAATTTGTTATCACAACTGGTTTGCTTTGGTACCTAGTAAATACGATGTTACATGGTTTGGGATTAAGAAGTTTTAGTTCTTTTTTATTTTAACACATAGATGCCTTTCTAAATTCTGTTTAGAAAGAAGATAAATTTTCTTTTTAGATAGGACTGGTGAAGATCTTAAATTGTCGTATAATCCAAATATAGTCCTTAAGACTTCACAGCTACATGACTAATGTGTTTTAAAAGAAGTTCATCAAGGAGTTCCACATTGTCCCTGGAGAATCTTTCCTCCATAATCCTTTCTTTCAGAAAATTCATCTTTATCGATGAACTGAAGTCCTTGATTTAAGTTAGTTTCTCATAGCCTAGCCTCAACAGAGAGAAATAAATTAGGATTTTTTTT
>NW_006408561.1:4418449-4437683 GCF_000296735.1 Chrysochloris asiatica
GGAGATCAGCTGGGGACCCCATGCGCCCGACGTTGCCGGCCCACCACCTGCTCTAAGGTGACCAAGCAGGATCACTATGCTGAGGTTCAATCCAGTTCCTAGGGGATCTTATTCTCTAGCATGGGTAGCAAATGGGTAGGATTTGGTTTTACCATTTTAAAGTCTCCATATTAAATAAGTACACCAAATTTGTAGGGGAAATACTCATCTCAAAAAAAGAAAATGAAAAATGTTTTCTACCATAGACAGAATATTTTCCGGACGATCAGTAATAGCTCATCTTTGTAAAGAACTGGTTTGACAATCTGTGAAATACTCTCTTCTGTTTTTGCAAATTGGCTTTTTAAATGTATTTTTTATGGCCATTGACAGAGGTTCTAAGTGGAATAAGTTCTAGCTGGAACATCAAAATTAAGTGGAAGCAGCTTCAATGTTGTTGTAAAATGATGGTAAGTTGGTTCTGCCTCATAAGGACACTGCATAGGATTTCAGTGATTACCTTACAGTGCCACATGCCATATCACAAAAGTCCTGGAAATGGGTGTTTTTAGGATTGCTTGATTCAGAAGCTCAGTGGCTTGAAGGCTCTGGTTTAGAGTCTCAGCAATTCCCTTGGTTTTTCCCTCACGAGTGCAAGATGAGAGGTTTAGAATAGCTGCAACCATCTTTGCATACCTATATTTAGAGTTACGAAAAAAGAATTGTTCTCGTCTTGCATTCTCTTTTTAGTTTGAGGAAAACGTACCCACAAATGATTTCTCCCATATAGACCATAATTGTGTCCCATGTCCATCGTTAACCCATGACTTGGTCATAGTAACACCATCACCCTGATTAACTTTGGGACACCATAATCCACCCCTCACTTCCCAGGGTCTGGGGATGAACCCAGTTTCCTCTGGAAGACTTGACAGTCTAAGAAGATGAACAAGGCTAAGAGTTTTTGTTAGCTAGGAAGAAGGAGAAGTATGGTTGGTTGCTGGGTGGGTCACACAAATGATAAGGGGTTCAGAGAAGGTGGTCTGGGGGCATTTCTAGTTCTGCACTTTAGTAGCCTCATCAGAGAATGTTGTTGTAAGGTTTAAGGATTTAATATGGGAAAAGAAACTTAGGGCACTTTAAGAAAGGGTGGTTGGTGGCTGTAATGTCTTTATCCTGCATTAGAAAAAGGTAGATGATCTTATTTTTGGATTTTCTTTGGGATGGTTTTACCTGAGAGCTGAGATGTAAATGCTAATTTAAGTGTCTTTTCTTTTCTGGAAAAAGTAACAAGGAGGGGCTTGAATGTTTGGGAGAGCAACAAGGCAGTTTTTTCCCTTAGTATGAGGAGCTCTGGTAGTGTAGAGGTTATGAATTGGGCTGCGAACCTCAAGGTCAGCAGCTCGAAACTACCAACTCTTCCATGGGAGAAAGATGAGGCTTTCTGCTCCCGTAAAGATTTAAAGCCTCAGAAACCCTGTACAGCGTTGCTATGAGTCAGAACCGACTCCACGGCATACCACCATATGACTGTTTTTAGTCTAACAAATTCTGCTGATGAATGTAGAGATATCACAGCAGTTCTTCTGTTGATTATACATTTCTTTTATATTATCTCCTGTGTTTAATGCATTTGTTAGTCAAATTCAGTAGACTCTGTGTTCCTGGATTATTAGATATTGTAAATTTTATAAATCAAGGAATATGTTTTTTTTGTTGTTAAGTGCCATGGGTTGGTTCTGACTCATTTCTGTTGTTGTTGTGAAGTGCTGTCGACTCAGTTCTGACCCATAGCGACCCTGTATAGGGTTTCCAAGGAGCAGATGGTGAGCTTGAACTGCCAACCTTGCAGTTCAAATGGCTTTGCAGTCTGACGCATTAACCCACAGTGCCACACCAGGACTCCTGAAATACCTTTAGTTCATGGATAATAAGACATTGTTGTTAAGGACCATCAAATCAGTCCCAACTTATAGACCCTGTATAGGGTTTCCAAGGAATGACTGGTGGGTTTGAACTGTCAACCTTGTGGTTAGCAGTCCAGTGCTTATCCTATAGCACCACACCAGGACACCAGATAATAAGATATTGCTATAATAAAAGATGAAAGCCAGTGATAAAGTAAGAACCAAAGAAGAAAGGATATTTGAGCCCTGGTAGTATAGCGATTTAAGGAGCTCTGGTAGTGTAGTGGTTACAAGTCGGGCTGCCAACCTCAAGGTCAGCAGTTCAAAACTACCAGCGGTTCCACGGGAGAAAGATGAGACTTTCTGCTCCTGTAAAGATTTACAGCCTCGGAAACCCTGTGCAGGGTCACTATGAGTTGGAACCGACTCCATGGTACTTAACAACAATAACAACAATATAGAGGTTTAATAATCATAAGGGTGGACTTAGGTAGACATGATTTTGAAAATCAGTGTGTATTGATTATGTGCTATGAAGGATGCCATGTTGTTTCTTTGGGGAAAAAATGTCTTCATTAGGTCCACATCACAGAAATGTCCTAGAAAGCCTTAGTCTTAAAAGCAGGCATAATATCCAATTGCACAGTATATTATGAAGACTCACCAAGTCTTTAGGTTGGGGAAGACTTAGTGAGATATATACAAATACTCCTCCCTTAGGCTCCAGAGGAATGAGAGTTCTGGAGTATCTTATCCTGGCACTGATGAAAGTTATCCTTATTTTATCTATGCATAAAATTCTTGCTCTAATCTTACTACCTGTCCTATAAGAAAACTACTGCCGTTCACAAAGGAATCTTATAGTGAGTAAGTTGTTGTTTTTGTTAGGTGCCATTGAGTCAGTACTGACCCATAGCAACCTTATGCATAGTAGAACGAAACACTGCCCAATCATGGGCCAACCTCACTACTCTTGCCACGCTGGAGTCCATCAATGCTGCCACTTGGCCAATCCATCTCGTTGGGGGTCTTCCTCTTTTTCTCTGACCCTCCACCTTACCAAACATGATATCCTTCTCCAGGGACTGGTCCCTCTTGACAATATGTCTGAAGTATGAGAGACTAAGTTTGGCCATCTTGGCCTCCAAGAGCACTCTGGCTGCACTTCTTCCAAAACGGATCTCTTGGTTCTTTTGGCAGCCCATGGCACTTTCAATATTCTTCCCCAACAGCATAACTCAAAGGCATCAATTCTTCTAGTCTTCCTTATTCACTGTCCAGCTTTCGTATGCGTATGAAGTTATTGAAAATACCATGGCTTGGGTCAGGCGCACCTTAGTCCTCAAGCTGACATATCTGCTCTTCAATACTTTAAAAAGTTCCTGTGCAGCAGATTTGCCCAATGCAATACGTCGTCTGATCTCTTGACTGCTACTTCCGCGAGTGTTGGTAGTTGATCCAAGAAGAATGAAGTCCTTGACAACTTCAATCTTTTCTCCGTTGATAAGAATGCTGTTTATTGGTCCATTGGTGAGGATTTTTGTTTTCTTTACACTGAGTTGTAATCCATATGGAAGGCTGTGCTCTTTGATCTTCATCAGTAAATATTTTAAGTCCTTTTCACTTTCAGCAAACAAGGTTGTATCATCTGCATATGGCAGGTTGTTAAGGAGTCTTCTTCCAATCCTGATGCCACGTTTTTCTTCATATAACCCAGCTTCTCGGATTATTTGCTCAGCATACAGGTTGAATAAGTATGGTGAAAGAATACAACCTTGTCGTACACCTTTCTCAATTTTAACACATTCAGTGTTCCCATGTTCTGTTCGAAAAATGGCATCCTAAATTGGAGTTTAAGGAAAAATCATGTGCAGTCAAAATTTTCCTTGTAGGAGACCTCACATTGTCTATAAAGAATTATATACATAGCTTTACACATTTTACTCTGTAGAGTGATATGTAGTTATAAATGTATAATATCCAAAATAATTATATAGTACATGATAACATATATGAATATATAATATAGATTTATATTTTAAATTATATAAAATAGAATCATGAATTTTTATAAATTTGCAAAGAATACCATTCCATTGTACTTGGTAACAAGATTATAGAATAAGAAGTTGGAGGATTTTTTGAGATTCTCAGGTGTTTATGGATTTTTTTTTTTTTTTTAAAGAAGAGCATATTTTATATTTCTGTGTGAAATCACTTTGGGAATATTTTGTCTCTTAAAGCTTTAAAGATACAAGCAGAATAAACATCTGGGGTTTTGGAGTTAGGAGTAAGATTGATTTATCCTGATTATTTTAAAAGTCAATTTTAGAATGATAATTATAATGCCATATTGCATGTTTTATTTTTAATCTAAGTGTCAGCCATATCTTTGGCACCAGATGCAAATTTAGAGATGGGGACTGAGCCTGGTAATTTATACTCATAAATACATAGAAAAAGATGACACTTGCTGGTTCTTTCTTGCCAATGGCTGGAGACCCTGAGGGATTTTATTCTCTAGTGGTTTCAGAAGAGAGATCAACTGGGGATTCTGACCTATCCTACTTCCCTAGAAGTCTTCCTGAAACATCTCATATGGTACCTTCAGGACAAAACTATTTTGGAAAATGTTTAGTTCCTGGTTTTGTATAAGAGCGAGACTCACAATGCAGCAAAGACTTCTTGAAAAGGAAGCTCGTGTTTTTAACATCTTGGGGAATCAAATGGCTGCTGAGGAAGAAGTCACAGAGGTAAGGAACTGGAATCATGGCTGTGACTTGAGAAGCTCCCTATACCTTCCCATTAGTGCTGTAGGCTCTGCCCTGGTCCATGGAGCCGCATAGAGACTGAAATTGTTTATCCCCAAAGGATCATGCAACGCAAACAGATTTAGACATAAAAGAGTACAGGAAGGCATATACTTTGGAAATATTTAAAAGAAGGAATTCTTTGAAGAAAAGGACAACTATATTTTCTTATTCTTCTCAAAAATAGGATAACAGTAGGAGTTTCTGACTGATGATGTTTCCACTTTACCATAGTTTGTCCCACTGTGGTGGTGAGAGAAGTCCTTGGTCCTCACCTCTATGGTAGCTTTATGGTGTGGAAATCCAGATGTCACTGTTTATATAAGGGACCTTCAAAAATTTTGTGGAAAAATTCCATTATCTTTTAATTCCATTTTCCTTGAATTTTCTGAAGCCCTCCTTTTTACAGTATATGCTTTTTCCTCCCCGATCTTCCCCCTGTCTCTTTTCTACTTGGTTTAATTATTTTGAAATTCATCCATTTTGGCATCTTAGTAGTTCCCTTTTATTTCTAAAAAGCAGTCCATTGTATTAGCACGCTATACTTTGTTTATGCATTCACCTGTTGTTGGATATGTGGATTTTATCTAGTTTTGGGCTGTTAACCTTAAGTATAAGTCTTTGCATGGGCATGTGCTTTCATTTCTTTTGAATAGAAAGTACTTTGGAGTAGAATGGCTAGATTGTATGTTATTGTTGTTATGTGTTGTTGAATCAGTTTCAACTCAGTGACCCTGTACAGGGTTTCTTAGGAGTGGCTGGTAGGTTTGAATCACCAACCTTATCATTCACAGTCCAGTGCTTATCCTGCAGTGTCACACCAAGTAGGTGTATGTTTAACTTTTTAAGAAACTGTTAAGCTGTTTTCCAAAGTGGTTCCACTGTTTTACCATCTCACTAGCTGTAAGTTTGCCAGCTGATCCTTGGAAGCCCTGTACAGCGTCACTAGCACAATTCCAGTTGCTTCACCTCCTCTCCAGTCTTTTTAATTGTTGTCATTATGGTAGGTCCTGGTAACTCCGGGTGTGGTGCTGTAGTATCAGCATTGGACTTATAACTACAGGATCGGCAGTTCAAGCCCACCAACTGTTCCTCGGAGACCCTGTAAGGGTTGCTATGAGTCAGAATTCACTTGACGGCACTTAGCAACAACAGTAGGTCCTGGAATCTTGGTGTGGCACTGTAGGATAAGCACTAGACTGCTAGTCATAAAGTCTACACTTCAAATCTAGTAGGAACTCCTTGGAAACCCTAAACAGGTTCGCTGGGAGTTGGAACCAACTCAGAGAGGCTTAACAATAGCATAACAGTAGATATAAAAAATATTTCATTGTGGTTTCCTAGTGACAAATGATTTTGAGTATTTTTACATGTATTTATTGGAAAATGACTTCTTTTGAAGATATAGAAGAGGAATGGTTACAAATCTTGGTTTATTTGTGAAAATGTACCTTTATACCTTTTGTCTTTGCTTCTATGGGTGTAAAGTGAAAAAAAGAATGAAAGGTGAAGGGAATAGAAGAGATTAGACATTACTCTTTTTTACTGAGAAGAGAGATGCTCAGAAGTATAGGCTAGAAATGAGAGGTGTCAAGAGGTTGATAAAAAGAGTCAAGAAATCAGGTGAAACAAAGGACTGAAGAGTTGAGAAAGATTAGGCTCTGTGTCTACCAAAGACAGTTTATTATTAGATTCTTGTGATTTCTTAAAACCCCATGTTCTTATATTCCATGTCTAAAATCTTAATAAAACCTTAGAAAAGTACCTTTGAAATCATAGAGTATACGCTGCTTCTGTTTTCTTCCTGTTTACTCATTTCTTTTTGACACTTTTTTGAACCTGCTTTTGTGTATCTATGTGTGTTTGTACAAGGGTAAATTATAAAGTATTACTACTTGGGTTTTAGCTCATATATGCATAGGTTTATTCCAAATAAAACATGTTTAGATATGTCTCTGTGATCAGTGGATGGCTGCAGAAAAATTCTGAAAGTAATATACTTGTCTTAGTCTTATTAGAGTACCTTCAAAACAAAGGTCCAATCAGAGCAGTGGCTTCCAAGGGGATCTGCTGGACCAGTTAATTTCAAGGCAGTCAGAGAGGTCAGCTCAGAAGGTTATGGTGACTGTTTTTTTGGTATTCCAAGGGATATTCTTGATATATGTTCTCAAAGGGCACAGGATGATTATGGGTTTTATTATGAAGATGTTTTGAAAAAAACTTCTCATTGCACTGGTGAGAGAAAGACTGGGAAAGCTGTGTGATGAATATTTTTTCTGTTTCATTAATACGTTTGTTCATTCTTCAAGGGTACCAAGGGCTGTCCTATGAGAGTTTTGTGGGAAGTCTTGTCCCATTCACCCTATAACCTTGACCTTTCATCTTTAGACAAGAAGCTTCCCAAACTCAAAAAATATTAAAAAGGCTCCTTGAGGATGCGGAAACTGTCATTTGACATGGGATTAATTGATGAGAGCAGAATTCTTCAGGGAAGGGTTAGAGAGATGGAATCACCACCCTTAGAGATGTATCAACTTTGATGAGAATACGTTGAGAAGCAAAAGTTGTACATTTTGATATTTTTATTTAATAAAGATTTCTATGAAATTTCATAGCAATGCTTTTTGACTTACCTTTGCATATATGTATATATAAACATATGGCCATTAGCTCAATTCTGATTCATAGTGACTCAATGGGATAGAGCAGAACTGCCTCATAGGGGTCCCAAGGCGGTAGTCTTTATAGAGCAGACTGCCAAATCTTTTGGTTAGCAACTGAACACTTTTAGCAAGACACCGCCTGGGTGTGTGTGTGTATAATATATATGTTGTTAAATGCTGTCGAGTTGGTTCTGACTCATAGCAACCCTGTGTAGTAGGGTTTCTGAGGAGTGACTGGTGGGTCTGAACCACTGATCTTTTGGCTAGCAGTCAGTCCAGTGCTTATCCTATAACAAACACACCAGGATGTGTGTATGTATGTGTGTATGTATGTATGTATGTATGTATGTATGTATGTATGTATCTATCTATCTATCTATCTATCTATCTATCTATCTATCTATCTATCTAACTATCTATGTACCTAACTATCTATGTATCTATGTATATATATACCTATATTGGTAGTTGTTTTTGTTAAGTGTTGTCAAGCCAGTTCCAACTCATAGAGACCCTGTATAGGGTTTCTGAGGAGTGGCTAGTGAGTTTGAACAGCTAACTTTGCTGTTCAAACCAACTTTACAGTCTAGTACTTACCCTACAGCGCCATACCAGGACTCCAATTGTGTGTATGTGGTCTTTTATATATATTTTTAAGTACATTTTTTTTTTCCACAATTAAAATCTTTGACTTGTTTTTGCTTCTTTTTTTTTTTTGGTATGTCTCTAGGGACCTCACAAGTATTAGGAGTTGTCAGCCCTCAATCCTCTTTGATTTTTCTGTAGGAGCTGGCTGTCTTGACCATTTCTATTCCCTTGAGCTTAATGACACCAGTTATTTTCTTTGAGGGCCTTACTTCTCTCACAAAACCACATTTCAAGTAGGGTTGTGTTCAGTGTGCTGGTCCCATTTTATATCTTTGCTTCAGTATCAGTGCATCTTCTGTGGAGTTGACCATCATTTCTTCTCATCTAGAGAGACCATGCCTTCATTTCAGTTTGTATCTTGGAGTGCTGATTTTAGCCGCCTTATCTGAAACCAAGTTTCCCTCCTTTCTCCCTAGCTTAATTTCCTCTGCAGGCTTACTTATGTCTTCCTCTCATTGTGCTGTCATCCTTTGAGTTTCTCACTTTTGAGACTGCCAGGTCATCTTTTGTTTCTTTTCTCTTCATTTAAGTCCGTAAGACTTTCTATAATGCCTCTCTTCCTGTTTCTGCTGATCTAGTCACACCATCCCCATGTTAATTCGTGCTTTTATCACTTTATGCTACAATTGTGACACTAACTTCCTGACTGGTCATGTAGTCTTTGTTCTGTCTCCTTTTCAGTCCATTCAGTGAAGTCGCTATGATAGATAGGTCAGCTTTCTACACTTACTGGGTTACGCATTGTCTGTTGTTCAAAAACATTCTGTCATTTCCAGCAATCATGATTTATTTCTCTGGACATTTTATTGTTGGATTAGCATAATAATAGTTGAAACTACTTTGACTTACTTAATCTTATCCTCTGTTGCTCCCCTACACAAAAGTCTACACTGCAGGAAAATTGGTCTCCTTGTCACTCCCCCAGTACCTGGTGGATACACTGGCATCTTTGTTAAGGTCCCTATCCTGCTTCATTACTCTTTCTCTGTAGATAAGTTTTGTCCTTATTCCAACTTCCTCTCAGTTTCCATGAAGCCTTTCTCAGTCATGTCAGTTTTAAGTACCCACACCATCCTTTGGCCTTATTGCCTTTTGTAGGTAATCAAACATTTTGTGTTTTTGTTCATTTTTAAAGATACTTTTCTTTCAGCCAGAGTTCAGCTTCCTTGAGGAGTAGATCTTTGTTATGTTCCTGTGTTTTGCTCAGCAATGTCAAACGGAACAGTTGCTGTTGAGTCATCTCTGACTCATGGTGAGTCCATGTGTGTCAGACTGGAACTGTATTCCATTCCATAGGGGTTTTAATGACTGGGTTTTGAGAAGCAGATCACCAGGCCTGTATTCCAGAGTGCCTCTGGGTGGATTCAAACCTTCAACCGTTTACTAGCAGCCAAGAGCTTCCCTAACAGTGTTTTACAGTCATTCTAACAGTACTGATGCTGAGCAAATGAAAACGAAAAATCAAGTTGTATGACTTCTACTATTTACTTAATATCTGTTGGAAAGCAAAGGACTTTGCTCATTTTGGCTGTTGAGTGCTAGGATATGCCAGGAGCACTCGTTGAATTCGCGTGGTCTTTTGAGGCAACTGTTGTTATTCCCATTTTACAGTTAGAGTGTCAGAAGCTCAGACTGTTTTGTGCACAGGATTACACAGCTGCTAAATTGCAGAGCTGAGCGTAAGATGCTTTCTACACTTGCCTGATTCCAAAAGCCTGTTTCTTCCCTGTACCATGCTGTCTTTTTCTGTGTGCCCACAGGCCTGGTTTGCCACATTCACATGGGGGTTGTTTCTGAGGTACTGTTAACACATACTTTCTAGCACTGTACCTTAACTTTAGTAAATGTTTAAAGCCCATGGGAATGAAATTAAGTTGTGGTGGTGGTTGTGTACCACTGAATCAGTTCCTACTCACAGGGACCCTGCACAGGGTTTCCGAGGTTGTAAATCCTTATAGGAGCAGAAAGCCTTGACCTTTTTCCACAGAGCGCCTGGTAATCGAACTGCTGACCTTGCTGACTATGCTACCAGGCACCTAAGTTGAGATAATATAATTATGTACATCATTTGCTCTTACGTGCCCTCTTTGCTTTCCCATCTACTCTTACAACTTGTGCAATGTATGGTCCATCCAGAAGCCCTTTAAACAGTGACCAAGGAATGTGTAGATGAAATACATAGTAATACTGAGGGCTAGCCTAGGCAAGTGATTTTTATCCGTGTAACAGATAACTCTATTCCTCATAAGCAATAGTTTAGAAAATAGAGTTGGCTCCTCAGAGGAAACTAGGAAGTTCCTCAGATTTTATTCAAGCCTGTACTTCAAAAGACGGTTTAGTTATTTGGTTGGAAGTGTTATGGATTATAGTACATTAGACATGGTTTGGTTTTCAAACACAAGTGCAAGAATTCGTCTTTAAGCTCAACTGGAAAAAAAAAAGTTAAGTCTGCCTCTTCCTTTGCAAAAGGATCATGCAAAATAAAATTCTCCGTAGCATTTAGTGAGTATCAAAGAGTGGTGAAATGTAAATGAACAACTTCAGCTGCCTGGGGTTGGAAACAGCTATTCCTAGGTCTGAAATTTAGAACCCAGAAATTCTTGGTTTGCACTTAATCAAAGGAGTGAACATCAAAGAAATTGCATGACAGAGCAGGAAACAACTTATTGATACTATAGGAGTATCTTAGAAAGGAATAAAAATCATTGATTTCATTTGTTGCCACTATATATAAGTAAAAAATTATCCACACTTTGACTGTAGAATTTATTTTTATCAACTTTTAGAAAAGACAAATACATCATTTTCTGACATACTTTCCTGGCTTTTCAATACACTTCATCTATCTGTCAATAAGCTTTCGTATTCCCTTATTAAAAAAGGTTTTAGGTTGAGCTGTGAGCACCACTGTCTTCACGTCTTTATTACCCTTGAAGGGCTGCTTTCAGGGGACCAAATAGATCAAAGTCCAATGGAATAAGATGTTTTAACACCTCAAAAGGAAGTTTTTGCAGAGTGTCATCAGTGTGGCCAGCAATATGCTCTTGGATAGATCACAATGCCCTTGGATAGCAGTCCTCTGCATTTAATCTGAAGTTTAGGTTTCAGCTCTTCAGTGAACATCTCACTGTAATGAGCACTCTTGATTGTTGAACATTTTTCCTGATAGTGTTCCAGTACTGGCCCTTGAGAAATCCCAGAAAACTGTAAGCATCAATTTTTCAGTTGATGGTTGACTTTTGAACTTTGTCTTGGTGGGTGATTGAGGATGTTTGCATTCCGTACTCTGCCTTTTATTCTCAGCCTCATAGTGATGAATCCATGTCTTATCACCAGTAATGATATTTTTAAAGAAACTTTGCCCTTCTTTGTGTATTGGTACAGATTGTCTTCGTAAGTGTCCAAACACTTCTGTTTATGCTTTTCCATGACTTGTTTTGGTACCCATCTCACACAAACCTTTTAAAACCCAAGTCTGTCATGGATTATTTCATAGGCAGAGCCATGGCTGATTTACAAATGATTTGCCACATAATCCACAGTTACTAGTCTGTTCAACATAATCATTTCATGTGCACTCTCAATGCTGTTATCAGAAGTGGATGTGGATGGGTGTTTTAATATAACCAGAGCGTGGATAATTTTTGTCTCACCTGTGTGTGTATTTATTTCCTTGATATCAATTATTGCATTAAGGGAACAACAAATTTGAAAAGGCCCGATATGAGGACTCTGTAAAAGTTTTATATACAAGTTGGACATACGAATCATACTGAAAACCAAAGTAGTTCAATTCTTACACATGTAACACCAGATCCTCTAACAACAGGAAACAACAGTTGCTTTGTGATTTTTATCCATGCAGTGATCACCAGTTACCTTTTCATAGAATGAAAATGCTTTTGTACTGTTGTCAGGTGCTGTTGAATCAGTTCTGACTCATAGAGATCATGTATACGGTTACTAAGGAGTGAATGGTAAGTTTGAACTTCTGACCTTTGGTTAGTAGTCCAGTGTTTATTCCACACCAGGACTCCGTAGGATGAAAATGTTAATGTTGATAAGTGCCCTTGAGTCAGCACTGCCGACTCATAGCATCCCTATAGAGGGTTTCCAACGAGTGGCTGGTAAGATTGAACCACTGATCTTGCAATTCACACTGACCTTATGGTCCAGTGCATTATCCTGCAGTGCTACAGAAACTTTAGAATAAACTTTCTCCTTGTGTTTTCTTCTCGTTTTCAATTTTTTTTTTTTTTTTCAGTCTGGCATATCATTTATTGAGTTTCATTTAATGATTACGCTTTGGCAGTGTAGGATAAACACTGGACAGTTAACCACAAGGTCAGTGGTTCAGACCCACTAGCTACTCCTTGGAAACCCTATACAGGGTCGCTATGAGTCAGAACACACTTGGCTATACTAAACAACAACAACAGCAACAATGATTAAGCTTTAAAGTTCAAGTTGCTATAGCGTAATCTTCCTGTGAGAGCTTCTATCTTTATGTAAGGAAGAAAAAAAAGTATTGTCTTATGTGCCCTTTTCTCCCTCATAATGTCTTGTGTAATGTGTAAAAAGACTGAAATGTTTCCCATTCAAGATCTACTTGGTAAAGTGTACTGTTAAACCATTATCACTTTGACTCCATTGTATTGAAAACTGTTAGTTGGTTTCCATTTAGTTCACATAAGGAATTGTGATTTGGGGGTGGTTTTCACTTGGACATTTATAAAGAAAACAAAATGAATAGTTAAGGAGTTATAGACCACACTATGAAATGAGAACTATATATATATAGCTTATATTAAATTAATTTAATAATGTGTGTATACAAATACACATCCACCAATACTATTTTACTATTTTATGATGGTTTGATGTTAACTTCTAATCCTCTTCTCTGGGAATGGATGAAACACTTAATGAAGTAGTGCAAATCAAATGAAAATCTCTGGTGCTTTCTTTATCTTGATGCCATTTACTTAACTATCCTGGAGTTGTCATTTTCATCTGTCAGGGTCTAGTAAGTGTCAAGAATGCTTTGTCACTTGGCAGTAGCTCAAAGCTTGAATATTAAGAATCTTCAGTTGTTCTTACTTCTGAGGAAGTTGCTTTCTTCCACTGTGCAAAATGCTATGTATTTACTCCCTATAGAAGCTGTTTCTTTAATTTGAATAGTTCCAGCTCTGCTCCTTGGCAGTGTTAAATCTGAGTTGAAAAAACATTTCCTACTTTTCTTAAATTGGGTTGACATTATGTTCCCAAATGTTTAGATTAGTTTTATGACTATGATTTTACTGTTTAGTTATTGTACATCTACTTTCAGATAGCTGTATTTCCATATTGCCTTAAATAGAGTAGGTATTCCATAAGTGTTTGTCAAATTAATCTCATGGAATCAGAGATGATTACTGCTGTGAAAGATGTTTGGTATCTTTCCGATTTCTTTTACTATAAGGAATTTGTCTAAACTATTTCTAATATAATTTTACAACTTTTAATATTGATGTCATTTAAAACTTTAAAGAAATTGCAAAACCAGTACAACACATTCCGACATACCCTTTACTCATTGTCACCCATTAAAGGACCATTTGGGTTACCGGACCATCCTGGTGGGGTTCACATATGTGATGCTGTGGGTTAATGCGCTGGACTGCAAAGTCAATTTGAACCACAAGGTTGGTGGTTCCGCTCCTTGGAAACCCTATACAGGGACACTATGGGTCGGAACTGATTCAATGGCACTTAACAACAACAGACACAAAATGAATTTCTTATTGCTGTGGAAGACATAATATATATGTAAATATGGTCACTGCCTGAATGTTTATAAAGCAACAAGTAAAACGAAAATGGTGCAGATGAGAAGAAAGTGATAGAAAGAAAAATAGGGTAAGATGACGGTGATGAACCTAGAACTGGATACTTGTCCCAGTGGTTTTCAACATGGCGCAATTTGGCCCTCCACTTCACTAGGGAACATTTGTCAGTGCCTGGAAACATTTTTGATGTTACAACTAACTACAAGGGTGGTGGGGGAAATGTGCTATTGCCAGCTAGTGGATAGAGGCCATGGATGTTACTAACTATCCTACCATGTACGGAATCACTCCACACAACAGTTCCTCTGCCCAAAATTCAGTAGTGTGGAGGGCAATACACCTTGTTCTATCTTTAGGAACCAAACTTTGAGGAAAATCTCTCTAGAAAACTTGAATGGCTTTTGGCTCAGAAGTTTTCTCACACTCATCCAAAATCCTGGGAAATGACAGTGAAGAACATGTTGCTGAAGAATAAGGTATGATGGGTAGTTTACCTTTGCTGCAACACACTTATGAATGTGTTTATAGGGAACAGAATGATGAAAACTTCTTGGACATTGTCAAACACCTTGAGACAATGAGTTGGTGGGCCTGGTGTCTCAGGACCATAGTCTCAGGGAACACCATGGCCAGTTGGCATAGCAAAGTCCACAAAGACAGTGTTCTGTATCCTACTTTGGTGAATAGTGACTGGGATCTTAAAAGTGCATGAATGGCTATCTAAGGTGAAACTATTGGTCTCTTCATGTGCAGACAAAAGAAGAGTGATGAAAAGTGAAGATGCTTGGAATCAATTAGTCCAGTGGATTAATGGAACATATGAACATCAATCTTTACTAATCTAAGACCAGAAGAACTAGATGGTGCCTGACTTCCACGACCAACTGCTCTGAAGGGGATCACATTAGAAGGCCCCAGATACAGTGGGAGACAATGTGGAATAAAGCACAAATTATTAAAAAGACTGGGCTTATTGGTCAGAAAGAGACTAGAGAAACCCGAAACTATGGCCCTCTGCCACCCTTCAAGTATGAAATGGAACTCACCCTTGTGGGCCAATTTCCAACCAAGTGGTGGGTAGGTATATAGTGAGGTATGATTATCGTGGAATGGTCGACCATTCAAGAGCAAAAGGGTAGCATTTACCTGGGAACAAGGTTCAGAGGGCCTGGGAAGGAGGGTGGAATGGAAATAGAAACCACAGGAAGGAAGTGGGATAATGGTTGTTACATGGAGAGTATTGCAACCATTGAGATGAAACAAAGTGTGTGATTTGTTAGCTGAAAAACTGATGATCTACTCTGTAAACCTTCATTCAATTCACAATAAAAAGTTATAAAAAAAAAAAGCACACTATATGAAAAAGTACTTTCTGCTTTTTTTGCATATACTCACAATAATAAAAGGGCATAGAGGGCCTGCTTACTATAACTTTACAGTTATAGGGTAATTTTACAGTAAACAGTCTAAAAAGGCTTTCTTTGGCTATACTTTGTTTTGCAGTAAATGTGTTCCCATTGTGTTATAGCATTACTCTTCAGTTCTTTTTCTTTTCCATCTTCTGCCATAAACAGAAAACCCTACCTAAACCCTGGTGGCACTTTGGAATAAACATCAGACTGCTAACTGCAAGGTTTGCAGTTCAAACCCATTTGCTGCTCTGTTGGAGAAAGATGAAGCTGTCTGCTCCTGTAAAGAGTTACAGTCCCAGAAACCCTATAAAGACTGCTATAAATTGGAATCTACTCAGTGGCAGTGGGTTTAGTTTGGTTAGGTTAAACTTTGAAAAAGGCAAACATCATGATATGAAAAGATCTTAAAACTTAGAGGAAGAATGAGGAAGGTGTTAGGGGAATGAGATTTAGATGGCTTCCCTTCAGTTCTCAGCTCACTGTGGAGAAGCTGAGGGTCAGCTCTGGTTTATCATATCTAGTAGGCAGGGAAGGGACTAGAAACAGCATGGACTATGGCATTTAGAATTTGAGCTCATTCATTACTAGATGTCCAACCTTAGGCAAGTAACTTATACTGTTGTTGTTGGTAAGTACTATGGAGTCGGTTTTGACTCATAGTGACTCAGCACAGGGTTTCCGAGGTTGTAAATCTTTACGGGAACAGAAAGTCTCATCTTTCTCCCACGGAACGACTGGTAGTTTTGAACTGCTGACCTTGAGGTTGGCAGCCCAATTTGTAACCACTACACTACCAGAGCTCCTTAACTTATACTGTATTTTTATGAAAATAATGTGTGAGCTATTATTTTTTTTTGCAACTCACACAACCCCCTTGTGTGTTTCTTATGTGTGCTATGCATGTCATGTGTGTGCATATTGCTTGTGTTATTTGCTTTCAACTTAGTGCTTTCTTCTCTGCCACTGGGATAAAATGTGCTTCACTGAGTGTTGATGGACAGTGGAGTGCAGTGATTAAGGCTGTAGATTTTCACACCTGATTCTCTAACTTCAAATCCTCTTTCTGCTCTCTTCTAGTTATATGCCCTTTGATAAATTTGTCAGCTTCTTGATCTGAAAAATGGGAATGATTATAATAGTTCTTATTTCACTGTTACACTGTTGTTGTTGTTAAGTGCCATGGATTCAGTTCTGACTTACAGCAACCCTGTATAGGGTTTCCAAGGAGTGGCTGGTGAGCTTGAACTGTTGACCTTGCAGTTCAAACCGACTTTTCAGTCCAGCGCATTAACCCGCAATACTATGCCAGGACTCCATCATTGTTAGGTGCTGTCAAGTTGTCCTGATTGTTAGTACCTCCCATGCACAATAGAACAGAACACTGCTCAGTCCTGCATCATGCTCACAATCTTGCTATATTTGACCCCATTGTTGTAGCCGGTGTGTCTGTCCATCTCGCTGAGAGTCTTCCTATTTCTCAATGAGTCGTCACTTTACCAAACATGATATCCTTTTCCAGGGATTGGTCTCGTTGGTTGTGACATTAGATTAAATCATTCATAAGTGTAAAGCACTTTAAAATGGTGCCTGGCACATAGGTATTCAGTGTCAGCTGTTTTGGGATTAATCTAAGGTGAAGGATATAAAGAACCCTATAATATGCAGTCCCAGTGTGGTGCTGTAGGATTGTTGTAGTGTGTAGTGCTAACTGGATTGTTAATCTCAAGGCTGGCAGTTCAAACCTAACAGCAGTTACTCAAAACCCTATGCAGTATCGCTATGTGTCACAACTGACTCAATCACATTTAACAACGAAAATAATAAGAAACAATATGTAGCACATGCAAGGTGCTTGATACATTAAAAAAAAAAAAGATTCACTAGTAGAGCTTGTTACACTAAAATGCCACTTTAACAAAATTTCATTAACCCTTGAAATTAAGTTAGTGGAGATTTAATTTTATGAAGTCTTCAGAATACAGGACAGAAACAGGCCATTTCTTTGTGTCTTACTAGCAAAAAAATTATTTGGATCCTTGTGCAAAATGTGATGAAATAGTTCCAGGTCTAGCCAGAGTGCTGTGGAATTACAAGATACCACCAGAACAGACACTTGAGTGATAAGGATGCTTTGGATTGGAAATAATTGTTTTTAGTTTAGTTCAGCTTTTATGAAGGCACCCTCTGTGGAGCAGAAGTAGAGAATTAGCAAGGAAAGTTTAATTCTTTGCAAATTCCATGTTAAATCTTCTGTAGTAGGTATGTGTCAGGATGGGTGAAGGGGCCTTCCTTTTCTTCTTGACATTAACTAAGTTCAGCCAAAGGTAATTTAGTGTGGAACCAAATATCAGGTTGTACTCGTTCTTGTCAGGTTTTGAGTTCTAGACAGGCATGTTTCTAGAATATACATTTCTTGAAATGCAAAAATATATTATCTCCATGTAAGATAAAGTATATATCAAGGGTTTAGCACACGCCTAACATTGTAAAGGACTTTATTAAATTAGCTATTGTCAATATTTTTAACCTTTTGTTTTACTTTAGTTAAGACAACTCTGTTTCACTTCTTTTTTCTTTTCATGGATACATCCATGAAAACACATGTACATACATTAAAAAAGGACACAGGTAATTAATGCCCAGCGTGACAATCGAAACATTACTAGGACCTCAGAAGTCCTATTCATGTACCTGTTTGCTCACTATACCTTATTTTTTAGGGAGGAAAAAAGATTGTCCCTTTAGTGACATTCAAAGCTATTTATGGCTTTCTGTAAACTTCTAATTGCTATAGCTGACAGTTATATCCGAGTCAAAGGGATGTCCTTATTATATGCTTTCATTTTCTGTTGCTTAAAAAAAAACACATCTGTAAAGAGATTTCAATCCTGCAGGTTGTTACATTTGGACATGGATAGGCTGAGTGATCTTGCAGGTCTTCCTCTACAAATAGGTGATGTGGTCTTTGCTTTTATTTATTTATGTTATAGAAGCCCATTGAACCAAAAAGTTGTCCATTGTAATAAAAGAAAAAGCAAATGGTTCAGGTGTACAAATCTCTTAGGTATCCTCTTTAAAAGCATTCTACATTCAAAGGAACTCAGGGCAGATGAAAGAAATCCGATAGTGGAGGAAGGCTGCACAATGCTGCATGCACCTGTAGACCCCTTAGCTCTTGTGATAGAGTGAGGTGGTTAAGCTGAAGGACTGACAACTTTTAGAAATGCAGGCAGGCTTCTGGTTATGAACATTCCACTTATGGACAAGTTATACTTGCGCTTTAATTTTATGTAAATTTGCCCTCACTTTGAAACCATTGAACCAACCCCTACTGGCAACAAATTCTTCAACACAATCACTGACCATGCAGCTTTTAAATCTTTGAAAAGGCTTCGAGCCTTTACTTGTACTGAAACAACAACAGCAAAAATCCGTTGCCTACGATTGCCTCTTGAGGTTTCCAAGGCTGTAAATCTTTACAGAAAACAGATGGTCTCATCTTTCTCCGTGGAGTGGCTGGTAGGTTCAAACTGCCGACTAGGTTAGCAGCTGAGCACTTAGTCATTGTGACTCCTTCTTGCACTAAAGTAAGGGTAACTAAGAACTGTATTACTTGCTCTGATTTACCTACATATTTTAAAAGATGCAATTAGGAATAGATCTTGTTCTTAACCTGAGACTATCTGTAATGGACCACAGAGCATTTACCCTGCTTTTGTCTGGACACACTTTAGAAAACCAATGGTAAGTTTTTCAGAAGGCAGTTTCTCAGAGTAAGAATAAAGATTCAGAGGTTGAGTTTAGGCTCTTTATGTATTTTGTTTTTGAAACCAAAGCACACAACAAATTTACTCTGAAACTACCTGTTTGTTATCCTTACATTGTACATCTTGTTTAACTTCCTGTAATCAGGTTGTTGTTGTTGTTAGGTGCTATTGAGTCAGTACCGACCCATAGTGACCTTATGCACAGCAGAACGAAACACTG
>NW_006408561.1:4439063-4441637 GCF_000296735.1 Chrysochloris asiatica
CCATCAATTCCTAGTGCCTTGTTCTTTGCCAATTCCTTCAATGCACCTTGGACTTCCTCTTTCAGTATCATTGGCTCTTGATCATATGCTACCTCTTGAAACAGTTGAACAGTGCTCTCAGGTAGTGGGTCTATTAAAATAATATACTTACATTTTGGAATCCAACTAATTTTTGTATATTGATCTTATACCCCGCCACTTGGCTGAATCCTTCAATGAGTTCCAATAATTTTCTTGCTGAGTCTTTGGGATTTTCTATGTATACGATCATATCATCTGCACTTAGAGAGTTTTATATTTTCTTTGCCAATTTGGATGCCTTTAGTTTCCCTATCTTGCCTTATTGCTCTGGTTAAGACTTCCTTGTCTAGTTCATGTTTGCAAAGGGAATGCTTTCAGCGTTTCTCTACTGGCTGTTGGATTTGCATACATGTTTTTAATTATATTTGAGTCCTGATGTGGCGTTGTAGGATAATGCACTGGACCACAAGGTCGGTTTGAACTGCAAGGTCAGCAGTTCAAACTCAGGAGCCACTTCTTGGAAACACAATACAGGGTCATTATGAGTTGGAGCAGACTTGACAGCACTTAATGACAACAACAACAATTATGTTGAGGGAATTTCCTTTCAATTCCTACTTTGTCGAGTGTTTTTATCAAGAATGTATGTTAGATTTTGTCAAATGTCTTTTCTGCATTAAATGATATAATCATGTCGTTTTTTTCCTTTTTTAAATTTATATACTGAATTATATTGATTGTCTAATATTGAACCATCCTCGTATCCCTCGGAAGTGTTTACATTTATATATCTATTTTGTCATTAAGTGCCAATTCAGTCTGTTCCAACTCAGTGACACCGTATAGGGTTTCTGAGGCACAGTTGGTGAGTTTGAACTGCCAACCTTGTGCTCAGCACTCCAGTGCTTATTTTACGGCATCACACTAGGATTCCATGTATCTGTTTAGTTTTTTAAAAGTTGATATATAATTCACATGCCATAATATTTCTTTCAAATAAATTTATTTAAAACAATTCAGTGGTTTCTAGTATATTCACAGAGTTGGGGAATCATAATTGTGATCTAATTCTAGAACTTTTTATTCATGTCAAGAAGAAATCATGTGCTGATTAAACACCTATACGGGGAAACCCTATATGGGGTCACTATCGACTTGACAGCACTTAACAACAACAATAACAAAGTTCTTAGGATACTTTACACATTTTTCCTTTCCAAGTGGTGATTGTTTAAAGAAAAAAAAAAACCCTCCTAGTAATTTTTCTTAAAAATTAATTTGACCTGTTCATTGGCCAGTAGAACTTCTGAGCAAGTATGGAAATGTACATCAAGAACTGGCTCTGCTTATTCTCAAAGAAGGCCAAATGAGTTAAGAACTGTTAGAGAGGCATCTTGTCTCAGAGCAGCTATTTAGAGGAAGGCTTTAGAACCAGATTTCTTCCAAATTCATACCTATATCCTTTCAGATACACATATTTCAGCATGGTGATGCTGTCAGCATTGTGCATGCATATTTGATAGTGGTGCCAGAGGGATGTGTAGAGGCTAGTATTTCAGTGGTAGAATTCTTGCCTTCCATATGGGAGGCCTGGATTTGATTCCTGGCCAGTGTACCTCATGTGTAGCTACCACCTGTCTCATTGGGGATGTCTGTGTGGCTATGATACAAAACAGGTTTCAGTGGAGCTTCCAGACTAAGATAGACCAGGAAGAAATGGCTGGTGATCTACTGTCAAAAAATTCAGCCAATGAAATCCTGTGGATCACATGGTCCACACTTTGTTCTGTTGGGCATGGAGATGAGTTGGGGGCTGACTTGATGGTAGAAACCATCAACAGCAGAATTAAGTAATGGAGGCCTCACAATTCTGTGGTTGACTGGATTCACAAGATTGTCTCCTCTGGACATGGGAATATTTCCACATGGGAATATTAGTTTTCTGCGTATCTTCTGGAGTTTCTCAAAGGCACCTTATAATTATATAAGGATACTTGATTTTGAATCGACTTGACTGCACTTAACAACAACAGCTTGACTTAAGAGCTGTACTCTAGGGGGTCAGGTATGGGACTGAAAAAAATACCTTAATGATCAGTAAGCTTTCTGAGGATACCAAAAAGAGACTGGAAGAGAAACTTAAATTTATTTGAACCAGAAATATAAGACTGTAATGTATGTGAGCTACTACTTAAAATTTAAAAATTGGATGCAACTTTGTCTTAGCAGCTACCTAGTAATGGATTTAGTATCTTTGAAAAGAGCAGTGATTCTTTCATTCTACTAGGGTAACTTGTGACAAGTTAATACTTTCTGGGTATGTACATAACGTAGTGGTAGCATAGTGGTTATGAATTGGGCTGTGAACCTTAAGGTCTGCAGTTTGAAACTACCAGTCGCTCCATGGGAGAAAGATGAGGCTTTCTGCCTCCGTAAAGATTTACAGCCTTGGAAACCCTATACAGGGTCACTATGGGTCAGAACCGACTTGAGGGCACCTAACAACAACAATATTGCTATAGGAGTCCTGATGTGGTGCTGTGTGTTAATGCG
>NW_006408561.1:4442277-4457459 GCF_000296735.1 Chrysochloris asiatica
GATTCAAACTGATTTTGCAGTCCAGCGCATTAATCCACAGCGCCACATCAGAACTCCAGTAATGCTATAGTTTCCTTGAAAAACGATAACATGTGTGTGCACGTGCATATAAATACATATGTAAATATATATACACACACACACATATATTTATATTGTTGTTAAGTGCTGCTGAGTCAGTTTCCACTCATAGCGACCCTCTATAGGGTTTCTGAGGAGTGGTTGGTGAGTTTGTATCATACCGACCTTTCGGTCCAAGGTTTTATCCCATACTTACCAATGAAAAAGAAAAAGGGGGTAAAAAAGCCACATAATATAAAATAAGGTCAGGTTACCCATACTGTTTTCCTAGTAAAACACAAAAAATTTGTAGGCTCTGAAGATTACCTTGTATGCCCAACAATCCACAAAAGATTTGATTTTAGTATTTATTAGATATGATACTTTAGAAAATTATTTTTGTCTTTTTTGCCTACATGTTCTCTCATCCAAAGACAAATTAATTTCCTTTTGTAATCACCGTGTCAACTTAATTTATATCAACTAGTCTTTTGGTGATTCCCAGAAACTGGATTCTGTTAAATTTAGCTACATCAGTGGTCAGTTGGTTAGTTAAAAGGAATTTGTTCAAAATAAACCTTAACTAAGGGAGGAGTTGGGAGATTGAAGAAAAGTATTCTGATTAATAAGCCAAGTTTGGAAGGACAAAAGAGGTGATTGTTTGGGAAAGAACATATCATGAAACCACTCTGACCAGTAAATCTGGCTCTGTGGTTATTTGCAGGATGTCTGGAAACTTTCTAAGCCTTGGCACACAATGTAGTTGTTTCTCATATTTGAAGACTAATATTGGGGAGTGTTTTGTTTCACCCAGATATTAAAAAAAAAAATCTCATCCAACAAACATTACAAAATATTTGTTTACTGTGTTCTAACTATGGTAAGTATTTAAAACCAGTAGTTAAATCACTAGTATTGTGCTTATGGGCCTAAATATCTACCTTTTCATTAGAAAGAATATAAAATTTTCACTTCCTGGAGCATTCTGAGTGTTCTGTATAATTTTAGTATCTTGAGTTGTTCTTGAAGAGTTGTGGAATGACATCAAGAACATCATACAGGAAGAAAGCAAAAGGTCATTAAGATAAGAAGGAAGAAGACCAAAATGGATGTCTGAGAGACTCTTGCTCTCCAGGGTAGAGATACTAAAGCAAATGGAAGAAATGAGCAGGTAAAAGAGCCGAATAGAAAATTTCAAAAGGCTGCTCAAAAAGACAAAGTCAAATATTATAATGAAAAGTCCAAAGGCCTGGAATTAGAAAAACAAAAGGAAAGAACATACTCCGCATTCTCAAACTGAGGGAAGTGAAGAAAACATTCAAGCCTCGACTTATAATATTGAAGCATTCTGTGGGCAAAATATTGAATGATGCAGAAAGCATCAAAAGAAGATGGAAGGAACACACTGTCAGTGTACCAAAAAGAAATGGTTGATATTCAGCCATTTCAAGAAGTAGCATATGATCAAGCGTCAATGGTACAGAAGGAAGAAGTCCAAGGTGCGTTGAAGGCACTGGCAAAGAACAAGGCACCAGGAATTGATGGAATACAAATTGAAATCTTTCAATAAAGTGACGAAGCACTGGAGACACTCACTCATTTATGCCAAGGAATTTGTAAGAAAACTACCTGACCAACTGACTGGAAGAGATCCTTATTTGTGCCCATTCCAAAGTGAGTGACCCAATGGAATGTGGATATCATCAGACAATATCATTATTATCACATGAAAGTAAAATTTCACTAAAGATAATTCAAAACTGACTGCAGCAGTACATTGAGAAGGAGCTACCAGAGTTTCAGGCCAGATACAGAAGAGGATGTTGAAATGAGAATATTATTGCTGATGTTAGGTGGATTTTGGATGAAAGCAGGGAATACCGGAAAGATGTTTACTGATGTTTTATTGACTATACAAAAGCTTTCAGTTATGTGGATCATAACAAGCTATGGACAACATCGCAGAGAATGAGTATTCCGGAACACTTAATTGTGGTCATGAGGAATCTGTACATAGACCAAGAGGCAGTTATTTGAACAGAACAAGAGAACACTGAATGGTTTAAAATTAGGAAGAATATGTGCCAGGGTTGATTCCTTCACCATACTTATTCAATCTGTATGCTGAGCAAATAAATCAAGAATGGATTATATGAAGAAGAACGTGGCATCAAGACTGCAGGAAGATTCATTAACAACCTGCTATTTGCAGATGATAAAATCTTGTTTGCTCGGAGTGAAGAGAATTTAGATACTTACTGATAGGTTGTGCCTCAATGTAAAGAAAACAAAAATCTTCACCACGGAACCAATAAATAACATACATACATACAACTGTAGAAAAGATTGAAGTTGTCAAAGACTTCATTTTGCTTAGATCAACCATCAACACTCATGGAAGCAGCAGTCAAAAAATGAAAGGACGTATTGCATTAAGCCCGCTTTGAAGTGTTCAAGAGCAGAGATGTCAATACGAAGGCTAAGGTGCATCAAGACATGGTATTTTCAATCACGTAATATGCATGTGGAAGTTGGACAATGAATAAAGAAGACTATACAAGAATTGATGCATTTGAACTATGGTGTTACTGTTGGTGATAGTGAGCCGAGGAGTCGGTTCCGACTCATAACGACCCTATATAGGTTGTCCCAGGCTATAAATCTTTATGGGAGCGGAAAGCCTCTTTCTCCCCTGGAATGGTTGGTAGTTTCGAACTGCTGACGTTGAGGTTAGCAGCCCTACTCATAACCACAGTTGGAGGAGAATATTTAAAGTACCAAGAACAAACAAATCTTTGTTGGAAGAAGTATAAGCCAGAACGCGCCTTGGAAGCCAGGATGGCCAGACTTTGTCTCTCATAGTTCAGACATATTATCAGGAAGGACCAGTCCCTGGTGAAGGCTATCATGCTTGGTGAGTTGGCAGACCTGAGAAAATGAGGAAGACCCTCAATGAGATGGATTGGTACAGTGGCAGCAGCAGTGAACTCAAGTGTAACAATGATTGTGAGGTTGGTGCTGGAGCAGGCTGTACTTCATTTTGTTGTGCATAAGTCTGTTATGAGTTGGTACTGACTGGATGGCACCTAACAATACCACCACCAAATATGATTTTAGAGGAGTCCTAGTGTAGTACCATAGGATAAGCACTGAACTTTAACCACAAGGTCTGTGGTTCAGACCTACCAGCCACTCCTAAGAAACCTTATTAAAGGGTTCACTGTAAGTTGGAAATTGTTTAAATGAAACTTGACAACAACAGAGAATTTTAAGTTTTGCATAATAATAAAAAATGAATAATAATGAGTTGGTGATTTGTAATACCAAAAACATTAAGTCGAAAAGTAAAATGAGAGAGATATGACATATAAAAATGATCTTTTTTATAACTTAAAAATGTTCAAACTAAAAATTTCAAGCAGTGTAAAAGTATGCTCAATAAAAAAAAATCTAATTCCCTTCCCTTCCATATGTCTAAATCCCTCTTAGAGACAATCATCATTATCAGTTTCCTGTTGCAACTTTTCAGTAATGCTTTAAGCATATACAAATATATCTAAGGTGTACATGATCCAAGCAATGGTATTTCCATTTGCTTCTTATGTATATGGAGTCCTGGTTTGGTGCTGTAGGATAAGCACTGGACTGCAAGGTTGGTTTGAATCACAAAACAGATGTTTCAAACACACCAGCCATTCCTAGGAAACCCTATCCAGGGTCGTTATGAGTTGGAACCCACTCAATGG
The DNA here is from genome assembly GCF_000296735.1 of Chrysochloris asiatica. Lineage (NCBI taxonomy): Eukaryota > Metazoa > Chordata > Mammalia > Afrosoricida > Chrysochloridae > Chrysochloris > Chrysochloris asiatica. The sequence continues at coordinate 4,446,084 of NW_006408561.1, forward strand.
TACTTCATAGCCACAACATACTTATGTATACAGAAGCAAGACAATGACTAAAGAAGATTGAAGAGTTGATGCATTTGAATTATGGTGTTAGTGAAGAATATTGAATATACCATGAACTGCTGTAATAAGAAATCTATGTTTCTAAGAATGCTCCTTAGAAGAAAGGATGGCAAGACTTGATGTCATGTACTTTGAACATGTTTTCAGGAGGGATCAGTCCTTGGAGAAATATATCATGCCTGGTAAAGTGGAGGATCAACAGAAAAGAAGAAAGCCCTCAATAAGATGAATTGACAAGGTGGCTGCAACAATGAGTTCAAACATGGGAATGATTGTGAGGATGGCACAGGACTGGGCAGTGTCTTGTTCTGTTTTGTATGGGAGTTGACTCAATGGAACCTAACAACAACAACACAAATTTATCTATGATTCTGTTCTCTGTTTTCCTACAAATGGGACTATATTATATAAATTGTCCCATAGTTTGAACCTTTAAAAAATGTGTTTTAAAGATGAATCCAGAGACAGTTATTTTATTTTAAAATCAGTTATACCGTTTTCCATGGTATCGGTGAATCACTCATTTTACCATCCCTTGCTGAAGTGTTTCTCAGGCATTTGTGCTTTCAGAGAGTGCTTGCGGATATTTTTGTTAATGTTAAAGGGTATGTAAAGTTCTGACTTTGATGAACATTGCCAAAATGACTGAGTCAAAGAGTATATATAGTACTTTTGATAGATATTGCCCAAAGAAGCTCAATTGGGGTCAACTAATTTATACCTCCATTCATGCTCGAATCCCCACTTTCTTGTCAGAATACTACATTTTAAAATCTTGCCGTCTTTTCCAGTTGGATTGATAAAAAATGGTATCTCATTTTAAAGTTGAACAGTTTTCCTCCCTGTTCATTCCCTTTGCCCGTTTTCATATTGTACTGTTTGTTTACTTCTCTGTAAAGAAACTTTGCCCTTTTCCAAATGTGTTGCAAATACATTTTTGCTGTTCTGTTATTTGTGTTTTGACTTATGACAGTGTTTTCTCTTGCAGGTTAAAAAAAAAGTCATCTACTGTCAACTCTAGTAGTATTATTCTCTTGTAGTTTGGGGATTTTGTGTCTCACTTAGAAAGCATTTGGAGATGAATAAAATCATTGGTTTTTTTCCCAGTGTTTTTTGGATTTATTGTTTTTAACAATCAGAAATGTAGTATGTTGTAAGAAGTGAGGTAATTAGGAATTTAGTTTTATTTTTCCAGTTGATAGAAGAAGCCATCGTATTTTTACCTGTTTGAAATAAATGAGTTTTATTGTATTTGTTGTTGTTAAGAGTTGTTGAGTTAGCTCCGACTCATAGCGACCTGTATGAAGTTTTTGAGAAGTGGCTGGTGGGTTTGAACCTTGCCGTTAGTAGTCCAGTGGTTATCCTTAGCAACACATGTGTAGTAAATTCTGATATATGGGTTTTTTCTAGACTCCCCTTTATTTCATTACTTTGCATGTACCCAATACACCTGTTTTCATATAGTTTTATAATGTTTTAAAATTTAGACATTTCCTAGCTATTCTAGCATTTATTTTTCTATTTGACCTTCTGAATCAGCTTGTTGTTGTTGTTGTTGTTAAGTGCCGTGGAGTCGGTTCCGACTCATAGCGACCCTACACAGGGTTTCCGAGGCTGTAAATCTTTACGGGAGCAGACTGCCTCATCTTTCTTATCTTCTTGCAAAAATAAAACTCTGCTGGTATTTTTTATTGTGATTGAACTACTCTATAATTTAACTAAGTTAATTATAAAATAGGAACAAGGTGTTTCTTTAACTTACTTTTATTATAACTTTATTAGAGTCTTAAAATTCTAGCATAGCTCCTTTACATTTATTGTTAGGCTTCTTTGTTTTAGTTATTGTTTTTATAAATGAGATCTTTTATGGCATAATATTTTCTAACTGGTTGTTTTTTATACATAGAAAAATCACTATGTTGAACTCCCTCCCTGTTTGTAATTGATTTTACAAGTTGATGCTCCTAGATTTTCTTGTTATTTATACATATTAGCTATAGACACTGGTAATTTTGACTCCTTCTTTTCTGTGTGTACAGACATAACTCATCTATTATTGCACTTTACTTTCCTGTGCTTTGCACATGCTGTTTTTTGCTTTTGATCCCCCCCCTCCCCCCAAAGATTTTTGGCCACCATGTGTTGAGCAAGTCTATTGGTGCCATTTTTCCAGCAGCATGTGTTCACTTCATGTCTCTGTGTCAAATTTTAGTAATTCTCACACTATTTCAAACATTTTCATAATGCTCTTAGACATTTAATAAACCACAGAATAATGTAAACATAATTTCTATATGCACTGGAAGTTGCTATTTTGTGATACTCAATTTATCATGGTAGTCTGGAACAGAACTCACACTGTCACCGAATTATACGTTTATCTTTTTTATTCATGTTTTGTTCCTGAATTTGGTAGGATTGTTTCTTAAATTTTGTCAATAATCATTATGTAGCCTTTGGATTTAAAAGATAATAGAATTTTTCCATGAATTTTTTGAAGCCCCTCTTGTATGTTTTTTAATCACGCAAAAGATTCTTGGTGTGGTGTTGTAAGATCAGCACGGGACTGCAAACCACAGGGTCAGCAGTTCAAATCCACTAGCTGCTCCTCAGAAACCCTAAGCAGGGTCACTATGATTTGGAACATACTCGACAGCACTTAACAACAACAACGAGGAACTATAGTTTTTCTGTTTGTTTAATAATTTTTCAAATTAGGAATTGATTTTGGATTTTATCAAATGCATTTAAAAATTTGTAAGTTATATTTCCTCCTTTGACATGTTAATACGCTATATTATATAAACCAGTTTAATGGAAACTAATTGTTTTGTCCAGTAGAGAGTCAGATGGTCTACCACTTAAAAAGATTCTTACTAACTCAAAGTATTTTTGTTCATTCTGTCCAGCTTGGGTAAGTACTACTTTGTTTTCTAGTTTTCCAGGCTAAAGTTATAATTGCAGCAGAGCACTCAACATTCTATGGTTGTTGTTATTAGGTGCTGCTAAGTAAGTTCCAATTTATAACGACCCTGTGTAATGTTCCTTTGCAGGAGCAGAAAGCCTCATCTTTCACTGTGGAGTGCTCGGTGGGCTCAAAGGCTCAACTGCAGACTTAGACACTTAGTTTTCATAAGACCATTTAAAGAGGCCACAGAGTTTTTTATACATAAGAAGGAGTGGAAAAAGTAAGGCTTTGAGTCAATCAGCTATAAAGACATGTTGCTCTTGCCATTGATTTACTTACTAGAACTCTTTCAGCCTTGATTTTTTTCTATAAATAGTAAACAGGGATAATAATATGTGCTTAAAGAGTTTTGTGAAGATTTGATGAAAGAATATACCTGAATAATCTAAGAATTAGCATTTAAAAATTTAAACAAATTAGTTCGTTTTTATCTTGTTGTTGTTAAGTGCCGTTGAATCTCTCCCGACCCATAATGACCCTGTATAGGGTTTCTGAGGTGGAACTGGTGAGCTTGAACCGCTGACTTTGCAGTTCAAATGGCTTTGCAGTCTGGCGCATTAATCCACAGTGCCATAGCTTATAAATAAATAGAACAACAACAGACTAGTTGCTGTCAAGTTGATTCTAAGTCATGGCGACCCTTTATTAAGTAAACCTGTCCTGTATATGGTTTTCAATGACTGATGTTTTCAGAAGTAGATTGCAGGGATTTTCTTTTGTGGTGCTTGTGAGTATACTCAAACTTTCAGTCTTTAGGCTAACAGCTGTGTATTAACTATATGTACCATACCTTGGGATGCCTAATAGTTTATATTTCAGTCTCATTGCATCCTTCTATTAAATTTTAGTGCCATTCATTAATTCATTCCCTTATTAATTCACTGAATACTTATTGTGTATCAGACACTGTTCTAGGGCCTGGGATTAGAGCAGTGATCAAGGCAGGCAAGGTTCCTGTGTTTATAAAATTGACATCCAAGTGGTCAGGTGCAAAAAGAGAAAATATTTAACTAGAAAATATCAGTTGGTGACTAGCAATGTGATAAAAAAAAAATATGTACAGGAAGAATATAGAGTGTTGGGGAACTTCTTTACAATGGCTGGACAGAGAAAACCTCTTAGGTAAAGAGACACTTTACTGAGACATGAATTATGAGCCAACTGTGCTAAGATCTGGAGGAAGACTATTCCAGGCCAACAGGTCAGCAATTGCAAAAATGGCAATGAGTTTGTTATACTTCAGAAAGAGAAGGGTGGGATTGTGCAATTAAGGGCCAGATCATGAGGGCCCTCACAAGCAAGCATCTGTTGATAGGTGTAAGGGGAGTTTGGAAATTCTTGTAGATCTAAGATGTATGGGTATATGTAAGTTTCCACGGCTGAACTGTTGTGTTAATAGTCTAATCTCAGCATGTGCCCAGATAATATGCATATTAACATTAATATGTGTATTACCTGGTTAAGTAAAAAAGTATTAACATTAATATGTATATTACCTGGGCACATGCTAATATCCTTTGGGGGAGCATGACAATGAAATCCTTATTTTAAGTGAATGGATTAAAAATCAAGGTGAGACCTAATATACATAAGTAATTTTTGTGTTAGTTAGTCAGAGGTGATTAAAGTGATATCCATGTATGATTAACTTTTCATTAGTTTTCCTAGTGCCATTTAGTTTATGATAACTGTTCTTGAGACATTATGGCATGATATGCAAAATTATTACCACTTAGGTAATAAATTTGCACTGAACATCATTCATATTTTATGGTAGCTTGGAACGAAGATAAAGCTATATTTTAAATTTAAATTTCAGAATAGTTTTAGCTTTTTTTAATGAACCTTTTTATTATGATTTTGGTGTAAGTTTACAGAGCAAATTATTTTTCCATTCCACAATTCATACATATTTTATTTCAGACATTGCTGTCCCTACATTTTTTCCACTTATCTCTGAATTAACCATTTCCATTTGTCCTTTTCTACTTATTCCTTCCTACCTTCTGAGCTTTATCCCTAGGCAGATGTTACCCTTTTGATCTCATATGGTTGTTGCTCTAAGGAGTACATACCTTGTTATTGTTTATAGGTTTGTCTCACTTGGCTGAAAATTGAGCGCTGGAGGTGAGTTCAGTTCAGACCTAAAGGGCTATTATCTCAGGGGTTCCACTAGTGTCTATCAGATCAGTAAGGCTGGTCTTTTATTATTTTACGTTTTGTGCCACACTTTTCTCCTACCTTATTCAGAACCTCTAATTGTTATTCCAGGAGTTCTGGTGTGGTGCTGTAGGATAAGCACTGAAATGCTAGCCAAAAGGTAGTGGTTCATACCCACCATCTGCTCTTTGAAAACCCTATACAGGGTCTCTATGAGTTGGAACTGACTTGCTGGCACTTAACAATAGCAACAACATTGTAAACCCAATCAGAGTATTCTGCATTGGTGGCCAGGCACCATCTAGTTCTTCTGGTCTCAGAATCATGGAGGCTGACTTCATATGGTCCATTAATCCTTTGGACTAATTGCTTCCTTGTGTCTTTGATTTTTTTTCACTCCTCTTTGTTCTGAATGGGTAGAGACTACAGAATAGTTTTAGATTTGCAGAAAAATTGTGTAGTTCAACATAAATACACCACTCCTAGTTTCCTCTGAATTGACATCTTACATAAATATGGTATATTTGTTACAATTAATGAATTGATATTGGTACATTATTTATTAAACAAAATCCATACTTTGTTCACCTTTCCTTAGTTTTTACCTAATGTTCCCCCCCGCCTTTTTTTCTGTTCTACAGTCCTAGCCAGGATACCGCATTACATTTACTTGTCATGTCTCTTTAGGTTTCTCCTGATTGTGACAGTTTCTCAGACTTTCCTTGGTTTTGATTACTCTGTCAGTTTTTGTAGACTGTTCTTAAATTTGGTTTGTTGTTTTTCTCATGATTAGATTGGAGTTATAGCTCTGAGAGGAAGACTACACAAGTAAAGGACCATTTTCATCACATTGTATCATTCAAGGGTACATACTATCAACATGAGATGTCACACTTGGTGTTGACCTTGATCACCTAACTGAGGTAGTGTTTGGCAGGTTTCACCACTGTAGAATTAGTTTTTTCCCACTCCCTTTTCATACTGGGTTCTTTGGAAGAAAGTTACTATGTGCAGCCCACATTTCAGGAGTGGGGAGTGATGCTTTACCTTTTTGAGAGTGGAGTAAGATAGAATAAGATTTTTGAGAGTGGAGTAAGAAAGAATAAGATTTGAAATTTGTAGGTCAAATTGAAGTTCTGTATCTTACACATTTGAAGTTGTCATGATATGTGGCATGTGAGGTGATGTATGATAAGCATGTTGAATGAAACATCATACCCCTCTGACCCTGGCTTTCTAATGCCTTTTGGTCATAGGAAATATGGCCAGAGCTGCTGCTTTTCATGTGTAAGTAACTCACAGTTCAGTAAAGTGATATGCATGCTATTTAATTTTCTTGAAATTTAATTCCTCCATGTGTTGACTTTTAGAAGTTGTTCTTTGAAGGTTTTGTTACTGTTGTTTTAATCTGAGAAGATTCCACTTTTGGCTTACAGAAGGAATGTTTTAGTGTATCATATGAGGTTAAGTCAAATAGTATTGCAGCTATAATTCCAGGTAATACATACACAGGTTTATTACAAACAAAATGTGTTTAAACGTGTCTGCAGACAAGTTCTCTCTGTAATATACTTGTTTTAGTCTTATTAGAGTGCCTTTAAGAAAACAAAACAAAAGCCATTACTTAAAAAGAATGTGAAGATCAGTTAGCTCAAAGAGCTGGTCTTTTCATTAGTATTTTAAGCAAGATCAGAGCTCATGAAGATGATTTTATGGAACAAATCATAACTGGGGATGAATATTGAATTTAACAATATAGTCTAGAAAACAAGGTTTAATCCAAACAGTGACTTCCAAGACAATCTTCTGGGCCAGTTAAATTCAAGACAGATAGATCAATTCAGAAGGTTGTGGTGGGGATTCCAAAGGAGTAATCGTGATAGATTTTTTTCAAATGACACTAGATGATCATGGGGGCTTATTGAGAAGACATATTTAGAAAATTGAAAACTTTGTTGGTGAGAAAAAGGCCAGAAAAGTTGCGCTGCGGAATTCCCCCCACCCCACCCCCACCAATACACCTGTTCATTTTCAAGGGCAGCAAGGGCTATCTTAGCAGAATTTCTCTCATTGGGAAACCTTACCCCATCTACAGAGCAGCCTTGTTTTTGTACCTTCAGACTTCTATTTTGTTATCCAAGCTCAAAGAACACTGAAAAGGAACACAATTTGAGTCTCTTCAAGATGCCAAAACTGTTGCTTTGACATGGTGTAAATTGAAGAATACAGAATTCTTCAGGCTCAAGAAATGGAAGCATCACCTTCAGAAGTATATAGACAATCTAGATGAAGGACATGTTGAGATATAAGAGCTTTACATTTTGTTTAATAAAGGTTTCTGTGATTCTTTGGCAATACTTTTTTTGTTTAAACTTTTTATTTTAAATTGAGTGAAGGTTTACAGATAAGCTCATCAGTTTTCCATTCAACAAATCAATACGGACACACTTTGTTTCATCTCATTGGTTGCAGTCCCCTCCATGTAACAACAGTTATCCCACTTCCTCCCTGTGGTTCTTATTTCCATTCAGCTCTCCTCCCCATCCCTTCTTAACTTTGTCCTTAGGTAAATATTACTCTTTTGATCTTGAATGATTGACTGTTCCATAGTGAGCATACCTCACTAGTGTTGTTGACCCCCCTATGTATCTATCTACTGCTTGGCTGAAAATTGGGCCATGAGGATGAGGATGTGTTCTATTCCAGATCTGTAGAGTGGTCAAGGGCCATAATCTCAGATTCCTCCAGTTTCTTTTTGACCACTCAGTCTGGTACTTCTAATGTGGTCTCTTTCAGAGCAGTTGGTAGTGGTAGCCCAGCACCATTTAGTTCTTTTGGTCAAAAAATCATAGTGACTGGTACTCATCTGCTCCATTGTTCCATTGGACTAGTCGATTCTTCAGTTTCCATCACTCTTCTTTCATCTGCACATGGAGACACCAATAGTTGCATCTTATATGGCCACTCATGGTATAGCAATACTTTTTGAGTCACCCTCAAATATTCTCTTGTTCTGTGGTTTAAAATGTCAAATTACTTTTAGAATTATTAGAGAAAAGATGACCACTATATTACACCTGACAGTTGGTTGTTGTTGTTTTTATGTGCCGTGGAGTCAGTTCCGACTCATAGTGACTCTGTACAGGGTTTCCGAGGCTGTAAATCTTTACTGGAGCAGAAAGGCTCATCTTTCTCCCATGGAACAGCTGGTAGTTTTGAACTGCTGACCCTGAGGTTGGCAGCCCGATTTGTAACCACTACGCTAAGCAGGGGGAAAGCTTTCTAAGTTGGCTGAAAGTATTTGAGAACCCTACTGTGACTGCCATCCCAATGTCACATAGCTTTCCTTTTGATAAAACCCTAGCTTCCAGTCATTTTTGTGAGAATATTCACTGAAATGTTCTGGAAGGAAGAGATGTTATTCAGCTTGTACTTTGATTTGCATTTTTAAAAAAAGTTATTCTTCCTTCAAGTATTCCAAGCAGGAAGCATTGTTTATAAGATCTAAAACCACTTAGCCCCTTTCGTCCTCATTATAAAGCACACATTTATTAATGGACTGATTAATCCAAACAACGCCCTCTGAGAGCAAGATTGTTATCTTCACTTTGTGGAAGGAAGAACCCAGGGGGTTAAAGTGAAATGATCTGATTTGAGGCTATGTCTGAACATGGGAGAAGATAAGCCTTGGATGGTTTTCACTATGTCCATATCTAACCTAAGGAAACTAAAGCTACTTCTAAAGCCTTAACAGGCAAACCTTACCTACCACGCAGGAAATAATGCCTCTAGGGAGGAAGAAACAGTACTGTGGACTGGAAGATGAGATAAAAGTGGAAAAGTACTACTTAGACTTCACACTGTGCAATGCTTACTCTTTCCTTAAAGGTATAATCTATCCATAAGCATTTTTTAAAAAAAGCTTTTATCGTGTATTCAGTGAATGAAGGTTTACAGGGCAGATCATCAGCCTTTCATTCAGCAAATCATTGTAATGATTACAGTCCACTCCATGCACCCTTAGCCAACAGTATCTACCCCTATTACTTTTTTTTTGGAGCACACATCAAAATACATTGAAAATATATATTTGTTTAATTGTCCAAAGGGCACATTTTGCAAGTCAGCCTCCTGCCCTCAGGCTCACTGCCTTTCTCAGTCTATGGGCCTATAATCCTCTGCCGCTCTGCCTCTCAGTTCCATCACCTCTGCCACCATCTCTGTTGTTGCTGCTTTTCTGGTTAGGATCCCTCATTCTTCTCATGTTCCTCCATCGTTATGGTCCCAGGGTCCTCTGTTCCCGAAATGACAGATTAACTGCGCCCCCCTTTTAGTTGTACCTCTTCTACATTTACAGTTATGACAATCACCTGATAACACACAATGAAATCATAAAATCCTATCCGTCTCATCACCAGACCCATCTGAATGAGAGGAAAACCAATCAATGTGGTTTCTGTCTTACTCCCCTCTTGCTCTGACACTAAGCCCCCTCATGAAAACTTGTAAGTTAGCCACTTTGTGCCTTTATAGCCCCCCAATTTTGATAGCCGAAGTTTAAGTTGCCCATCCCCATCAACCCAGTGTACTGAGGAGACATGCCTGGTCCTTGAGATTAAAAGTCCTTTTCTATTCGGTTGGAATTTTGGGCAGCTTAATCCATAAGCAAAAGTCCAGTTGATCAGGTTGTACCAATTTATACTTCCTTCCTGTATCGTACTTCTTCATCTTCATCTGGTCAAATTTGGTTGGCAAGCCATGTAAGCTACGTTAAATGGGTATCCATAAGCATTTATTTCCAGTAATTTTTTTCAACTTTATCATTTTTAAAAAGAAAGTACTCTATGTAAATAGAAGGCTTGATGCTTTTCTAAGTAACTTAGACCAGTGTTTCTCAGCGTCAGCACTACTGACCTTTTGGGCTGGACAGTTCTTTGTTGGGTGGCCCTATCCTGTATATGGTAGGATGTTTAGCAGTTTCCCTGATTCCTGGCCTCTATCTACTAGATGCCAGTAGCACTTTGTCTTCCACATGTAACAACCAAAATTGTCTCTAGACATTTTAAAGTATCCTGTATGGGGCAAATGGACCTTAGGACTCTAGTCAGTTTTGATTGTGATATTTAACTTGGCAGTGCCATGCATTTCTCCTTTTCTAAAAACATTATTTGTTTCTAGATCTGGTTTTGAAGAAGAAATGTTAATGAATAACTTTGTGTAGCAAATCTATCTTGACACAATATAGAATAGTTTAAAAGTAATCCAGATCATATTTACAAGTACATTCTCCCAGGTGAATTTAAACTAACTTCATTCACCGCTCAGTTTTACTCTTGTTTATATTTATGATTTTAGGAAAACTGTAACGTTTTCCTCATTTTCTTCTTCAGAAGCCTCCCTCTTAGGGCTCCTTCAGAGTGGCTTTGTTAACCAGTGCTCAGTGCTAGGGATTTCAACTTGTTATTTCTACTGGGAAAGCCCTGATAGGACCCATCTCAGAGAAATATTTTTACTGCTTTCCCCTAAATCTGAACTCTACAGTGGTGGTGGTTATGTGCCGTGGAGTCGGTTCCAACCCATAGCGACCCTGTACAGGGTTTCCAAGGCTGTAAATCTTTACCGGAGCAGAAAGCCTCATCTTTTTCCCATGGAACAGATGGTAGTTTCGAACTGCTGACATTGTGATTCGTTACCACTACACTACCAGAGTTCCTTGAACTCTACAGTAGAAAGGGAATACTTTGTTTTCAATCAGGAAACTACCTACCTGCAACCAAAGACTTCCTCTTCTCAACCTCCTCCTTCTCCCAATTTAAAGCTGGAAGTCTAGAAAGACCCAGACATTTTATTTTCTTCCCACCTGGGATTGTTAGTCTGGTATTACTTAAAGAAATCAGTCCTCACTTTCTTTGAACATTGCATGCTCCTTGTGGACAAAGTTGCATGGCACTTATTTGAGTGCTATTTTGTGAAAGCAAAATGAGATTTGCAAGCATGCCTGGCCGCCATCATCTTCTCTTTTGAAATTTTCATGTTTATAGCTCTCTTACTGAAAGACCTGTGTTGCTTTTGTGGAGGCTCAGGAGGTGGGGGCTGAGGGGTGGAATGGGCTACCTGGATTCTGTGACAGGTATTTCTGGCTTACAACTCTTACAGCTCCATTTAGCATCCTAGCTTTTGAAGGCATC
>NW_006408561.1:4458274-4462260 GCF_000296735.1 Chrysochloris asiatica
CCAACAACCTCAGTTATGATCAGTCAGTTTGGACTGATGTTGATCCCCGGTGTGCATTCCATAGAGGTTTCCAGAGTGAGATCTTTTGGAAATAGATCATTGCCATACTTTTGTTTTGCGGTGCCTCTGGGTTTGTGCCACCCAGGGACACTGATTTTGTGGACGATCTGATAAATAAACCCTGAGACTTAAAAAATGTACATGTAAAAGTATCACAAGTATATCAGCTGTATAACTTGACCTTTCCTTTTATGGGACCTCATTTTGAGTATTCTCCTGTTTACAATTTGTGCTATTGGCTATCTCAGGGAAACAGAGAAGGGATTCAGCTTTGGAGTCAGAAGGATCTGCATTTAAAGTTGGCTCTGCTCCTCACAGCTGTCTCTTAACTTCTGTGTGCCTGTGAAACAGGTGCAACAACACGTGCTTCATAGGATGGGAGTGTGGGTTGAACGAGATAATGCCTTTTATCTGTCACTAAGTAGTAGCTCAATGAAACGAAGTTCCTGTCCTTTCCTCTCCCTTCCTACCTTTCTTTACGTTTCATCTACTGAAGCCAATTAATTACAAATGATTTGTATAATCCAGAATAAGCAAATGAATCTCATTGTCTGCCACTCTCCCCTTACTGTTACTTTTTTCCCCCATGATTTTACATCTTATTTTATTTTTGTGGCACTGTGGATTAATGTGCCAGACTGTAAAGCCATTTGAACTTCAAGATCAGCAGTTCAAGCTTACCAGCTACTTCTTGGAAACCCTATACAGGGTCACTATGAGTCGGAATTGACTTGACGGCACTTAACAACAACAACAACCCATTAAAAAAATTTTTTTTACTATTTTTAAAAACTTTTGTTATGTATTGGATGAAAGTTTAAAGAGAAAATTAGTTTTCCATTCAACAATTCATGTTTCATGTGTCTTGTTTCCATTTCTCCTTCATCCCTTCCAGTTTTCTGAACTTGTCCTTGGGCAAATGCTTTTGCTCTTAAGTGGTTGGTTGTTCTAAGGAGTAGTGCCTCCCTAGTGTTATTGTCTACCTTATACACCTATCTGTTGTTTGGCTGAAAATTACCTACTCACTCTTTCTAATTCTCAACATAGGCAGCATGTTTGTTCCTAAGGGCCTTTGCATTTGCTATTCTCTTTGCCAGGAACTTGCTCCCCCAGGTGTGCACAAGGTTCATTCCTCACTTCCATGTCACCCATCATAGAGGCCTTCTCTGATTACCATAAAATTGGGTTTGTCTTCTATTTCCTCATATGGCCCTTCCCCTTAAACAAATAAACAAACCAGTTGCTCTCAGTTGCTTCTGACACATGGCACTTCCGTGTGTAGCTACACCTCCTGAGTAGAACTGCTCTTTAGGGTTTTCGATGGCTAGTATTTTGGATTGTTGTTGTTGTTAAGTGCCGTCGAGTCGGTTCCGACCCATAGCGACCCTGTACAGAGTTTCCGAGGGTGTAAGTAGATCACCAGGTCTTTCTTCAGAGGCTGCTCTAGGTGGACTCAAATCTGCCAACAGGGACTTATCTTGATCTGTTTTTATTCATGCCATTCAGCATCCATTGGCATATTATTTTTGTTTGCGTATTGTCTGTCTCTCCTCACTAGAACATAAGCTTCACAATGAGAGGAACTCTTTTATTTTTCATTCCTAGTACATTTTCCTTGAGTTTTTTCCAAGAAAAAAGCTTATGTGTATTGATTTAGAAAATAAACTATTTTACGTATCTCTTATTGTTATCATCTCAGGATATTATTCAGTTTAGTTGTGACTGTTTTTTAGCCTTCAGTGTTTTGTATTAAAATATTCCTTCTGAGGTGCTATTCCTTTGCACAGTTTTAATTTTAGAGATCTCTTAATTGTATCAACATTCCTGTCTGTAGGTCACTGTTGGTTGGTGGACTGGGGAAAAAAAGAGAGAGACCTATGTTCTACTTATATCAGGTTTTTTTGTGACCTTCAGCTGATTGCTAAAAAAAAAAAAGTACTTATTTTTATGGAGGAGTTGATAATACATGATTGAGGTATTGAAGAACATTTTCTTAATTATCTGAAATGGTATTAAAAGATTTTTTTTGGGCCCAAAATCAGTTGACTACTCGGGAAATCTGCTGAGGTTTTTTTTTTTTCCCCTCTTTAAATTTCCTCCCTGTCTTTTAAAATTTCTTTGTTGTTATTTTTCTTCTGAAGAAATAGCATGCACTATTTAAACAACCAGAGCTGGGGTCAATTTTATTTTAGCAATTCTGATGATAATTCCACTTACTAGCTAGGTGATTTCTTATGTATCTTTAAAACTCTCATCTAAGCTGCTGTTTTATTTTTTCCATATTTGTTGATGCTTAATCTCTGATTCTACACCTAGACTCCCTTGGACTGATGAAGTACGCTAGCAACAAGAACAACTAATATTCTTGTAATTCTATGACTTTCCTATATTATTTCCTGTATTTTTATTTCAGATAGGGAACAATGATTAATAGTTTAAACACTTTTCAAAACAAACTTTATTTATGTATTTATTTTTAATGCTTTATTGTGAATTATGTGATAGTTTACATGGGAGAACATTAGCTTCACATTGATCTCATCATATATCGTTTTCTTGCCATGGTTAAAATCCCCTTCATCCACCAACCAAAGAGTGTACCCCGCAAGCCTCCCCACGGTCATCAGCACACAGCTCCTCTCCCTCTTCAGGTCCAAAGTCCCCAGCAGCTCCATCTCTCCACATCTCCGTCTCTGGCATCACTGCTTCTCTGGGTAGGGTTCTGTTCTTCCGCTCTTCTCACTTGATGGTCCCAGGGATCTCCGTTGATTCCTAGACTGCAAAGTTAATCACTCCCCTCCCTTTGCCACAAAACGTCTATCTTTACATTTCCAGCCCTTACAATCAGTCCTGATAACAATTATTCACCATTGTATCACAAGAAACCTATTTGCCTCTCCTTTCATCAGTCTTGCCTAGATAGGTTGGATATTACTCAGTGGAGATTCTACCTTCCTCCATGTCCTCTGGATCTAGGTTCATGGTTGGAATGGGGAAAGGGGGGAAATAATGTTAAGATGCTTGGCTATCTTTTGAATCTTAGTTTCCCTGGCACACTATTATAAAATAGACACTGGAGGGGGAGAGAAAGGAATAGCCAAGAAAGCTTGTAACTGATTGGAATACCTAAAATGGGGCTACAACATGCCCAGTGAAGGAGGCTTCCTGTGGAGACCCTGCATTATATAAGACCATAGGTAGAATCCTGAACAGCATCCAAAATCTTCTGAGGGGGAATTTCCACTTGAAAGGACAAGCAGACCAGCCTGGAGCAGCCAGATGAGCAAAGGATACTTCTTGAAAGAAAGACTGACAGGAAAAATACAAAACAATATAGGCAGACCAACTGATTACTACAAGAACAAACAAGTGGCTTGCCCAAGAGACATTAAGGCAAGTGGTCGGATCCCCTCAGGGCAAACCTCCTTCTAAGACTATATCTCAATGGGAATAAACGCTCTGATTGGTGACCACATTCGTCTCTGATAAGGGGAAGTGAGGGAAAAGCAGCAATGAAGCTGCAAGCTAAGCCCTACAACGTTCAATAGATTCCTGTGAACCCAGCTGGTTGGCCATCAGTGTGGCAAGTCCAGGGGACTCTTGGACCCAGAGTCAGTGACATAGCCACAGAGGACTAGAGTGGAGAGTGAGGCATCCAGCTGATAAGAAGAGAGGGCACATGCATAAGTACACCTACACTTGCCGATAATATCCACTTATCCTGGCTTCAGTGACTGGATGATCAGAGCTCAACTAGAAGAAGAAAGAAGAGGGAAAAAAAAGAATAACCTGATACAATTTGATGAACTTGACCTACACCTATGGAAGCAGTTGCTCAAAAGCGGGAACAAATCTTCCAACCATGTCTCAATCCCTGTATCCCAGAGCCCTGTTGTTCCAAGGTTGTGCATACATCATTATTTGCC
>NW_006408561.1:4464125-4475239 GCF_000296735.1 Chrysochloris asiatica
GTGTTCCCTTTTTACTCTTTTGATGAAGTCTTTTGATGCACATAAGTTTTTAATTTTTAGTATGTCCCACTCATCTATTTTGTCTACTTTTGTTTGTGTACTTTTCAAAATGTTTGGTAGTCTGTATATGCCCTGACTTAGCGCCCTCTCATTTGTCCCTATTTTTTCATTGATGGCTTTCATAATTTTAGGTTTCACATTTAGATCTTTAATCAATTCTGAGTTCGTTTTTGTATAGGGTGTGAGGTGAAGGTCTAGTTTCATTCTTTTGTATATCGCTTTCCAGTTCTGCCAGCACCATTTGTTAAAGAGAGTATCTCCTCCCCATGCAATATGCCTAGGCAATTTGTCGAAAATCATTTGGCTGTATGTGGATGGATGAATTTCTGGATTCTTGATTCTGTTCCATTGATCAGTGTATCATTCATTGTACCAGTACTAGGCTGTCAAAACAAACTTCAGTAAGATGAATTTTTTTATATGAGCCAGTTTACATGTTCCATGTATGTTGCTGTTGTTAAGTGTCCTCAAGTCAGTTCAGACTCACAGCGACCCTGTATAGTGTTTCCAAGGAGTGGCTAGTGATTTTGAACTGCTGACCTCTCAGTTCAAACCAACTTTGGGGTTGAGTGCTTATCCTATAACTCCACACCAAGACGCCTCCATGTATGAAGTAACTTCAAAAAGTTTAGAAAAATTCCATTACCTTTTAGTTCATTGCTCCGTGAACTTTTTGCAGCATCTTCTATATACTTCTTGTAAGACTGTATACAAAGTTTCCATTTTCTATTTATTACTGTATACATAGCCTGTTCACAGAGTGTTATACTTTTTTATAGATAAGCTTTCACAATTTATTTGAGAAAATGTAGATCTATAAATAAGTCTTTTCTATGTGGAATGAGAGTGACTTTATGCTTTCTGATACTCATAGAGACTCTTTCTTTTTGGCCTGTTTTGTCACAATGAGATGGAAAGCAAAAATATTTGCCAGGTTGTTTATAGTGCCTACCTAAACCATTTTCATTCCAAATATTGGTGTTATTATCTTAAGTTTTCCATTTTAGGGCTAAATTCATCCTTTCCTGAATATGAACATACAACTTGTGCTTAGACATTTATACATGAAGCAAAGCCAAATTTAAGTAAATATATTCTATGTTGGAACAACTTGAGGACACTTAACAACAACAATAATAAATACTTTATTTCTGGTAGCCCAGGACAGAGAACATTCATTATTCACACAATAAGAAGTGCTTAGTGCAGATTTATATTTTCTAGGTTTTAAGTATATCAGCAAATGATTGAAATTATATTTTTTCCCATGTGCGAAGAGTTTTTGTTGCTGCTGTGATGAAACTTGGCACAGGCCTCCAGCAGAGCAGTCCCTCGCTGTTTGTACCGAGGTAACTTGCACCCTGTCTTTACTCAGGGGATTTCTGCAGGGTTTTTTTGTTTTGTTTTTGAAACTTTCCATACGGTATCCCCTCCCTCCAGTGAACTTCTCTCTTAGTAATTTTCCTTTATCACAGTGTCTAAGCCTGAGGTAATTAAAAATGAACAAAGTCCCTGTCATATATGAAAGTTTGGGGGCTCATATTATCTTCAGGTTAGGTATACTACATAAATTTGCATTGCCCAATCCTGGTTGGTTCAGTGTGACACATAGTTTGTACTTTTATAGTCACTTGCAGACCTCCTTCCAAGTTCTCTTTACTTTCAACCACTATCTAATTTGGGCTAGAGCTATTTCTATCCATTGTCTTGCTTGCTGGAAAAATAAACTCTGTGTCCCCTTCTCCCTTCCCTGGAACTCAGATCCTTGGGTTTCAGACGTGCTTTTCTATCACTTCACCTCGGTGGCTTACCCAGGTTCTGTTTCAGATGTCCTGTCCCAGGAATTAACTGTACAAAACTCCTCTTCCCTGAACTTACTTAGAAAGACTCCTTTCTTTTTGTCTTTTTGGTCCCATCGCATTTCAGAAAGCTCTAGTTTTCTCAAAAGTTTGCCCACACTAAATGTTCTGTGATGGTGGTTGGTCATGAGATTTGGAGAGAAGGTCTCACTACCAATACCACTGGCATGGCTGTACATGCTGTTTGGTGGTAGAACATGAATTTCATTAAGAAAGAGAATTTCAATATTTCCTGCATGCATTAACCATATGATTCCTGGATTCTCCAGGAAGTCCAAAGAGGTGAAAACAAGCAGAGTACTGGCCAGCTGGTCTGCCCAATAGCATTAAAACAAAACATAAGAATAGCTCAACACTTCTGTGTAAAATACGTATTAGAAATTTACAATGCTACTCAAAAGCTAAGAAGCCCTGTGGCACTAAAGTTAAACTTTGGCTGCTAACCAGTTTGAATCCACTCAGCGGCTCTACAGGACAAAGACCTGTCACTCTGCTCCCAGCAAGACTGTTATTGTTGTTAGGTGCTGCCCAGTCCTGCGCTGTCCTCACAATTGCTGCTACTCTATGGGGCATTCCGTCACATGGGCTTGCTGTGCATCGAAATCGACTCAGCGGCACCTAGCAACGACAACTCAAAAGCTACTGCAGGAGTGTGATAGAAAGAGGGTTTTGTTTGATGGTTTGTTTTTTCAATAGGCAATGGTATATTATTCATGGTATAGTTAGTTATTTTCTTTCTTCCCTCTGGGATGTCACTAATCCATGCCTCTCTCCTTGGTAAAATTCTGGAATCAGATGATTTACTTAAAGTTTCAGTCTCTTTAAATAAATAAGTGCTTCAGAAATTAAGAATGTGTGTCTACTTTAAAGAAACCACTGGCACTTTTCACACAGGTACTAATTTCTGTATCAAGAATGAAAAGGATAAATAAGTGTGTCAGAGAGCAAGTTTAGATAAGATGTAATTTAAAATGCTCATGTTTGACACACTGTTTTCTCATATGTGTGTCTGAGCCTATGCAGGTGACTACTTCCTTGCTGGGTAAAAAATAAACTAAAACAAAATGAAAACCTCTTCTAATGATGCTGTTATTTCTTTCTGTAGCTATTTAGCATGGCAGTTGATGGATGGAGAACTATATTTCAAATTAAGGTTTGAGCCTTCATGTTCAAAGGTTTTCTTTGTCCTCTGACTCTAGAGCTATTACACAGCTGTTCTGAGTTTATGTAATCTTTAATTTTTAAAAATTACTTGATGCACAAGAACACCCATACTTGCAGATAGTACCCACTTGACCTCGCTTCAATGGCTGGATGATCAGAACTCTACTAGAGGAAGAAAGAAGAGGGAAAAAAAGAGTAATCTGCTACAATTTGATGATCTTGACCTATACTTATGGATATAGTAGCTCAAAGGAGGGACCGCATCTTTACAGTGAGCATCATTCCCACCCCCTCCATACACCACAGGGTTGACAAGGATAGGCAACTTAGACATTGATTACCCAAAATGGGGGTGGGGTTGCTAAAAAGACAAGAAGTGATTAGTTTACAAACTTTCAAGAGGGAGCCTAGTTTCAGAGGGGGTAGGGGGAGGTAGAATCTCCACTGAGTGGTTTCCAACCTGTCTGGATGGGGCTGGGTCTGAAAGGCGAATGGGGTAAGACTCTTGTGGTTCAATAGTGAATAATTGCTATCAGGACTGACTGTGAGAGTTGCAAATGTAAAGGAAAACATTTTGTAACAAAAGGAGGGGAGTGGTTGATTTTGCAGTCCAGGAGCGGAGGTCCCTAGGACCATTAAGGGAGAAGAGCACAGTGAGAGACCCTACCCATAGAAGCAGTGGTGCCAGAGATGGAGGCAGAGATGATGACATGGAGAGATGGAGCAGCTGGAGACTCTAGACTCAGGGAGGGAGAGGATCTGTGTGCTGATGGCTGGGGGGCAGATTTGTGGGGTGTACCATTTGGTTGCTAGATGATGCATGGAGGGGATTGTAATCGTTGCAGTGAAATAAAATATGACAGGATGAATGTAAAGCTAATGTTCTCCCAAGAAAACTATCATATAACTAATTTACAATAAAAACTTAAAAAAAAAAATTAGTTGAGAGAACCTTGGCATAAGGATTGTTAAAATGTTAAGTTTTACGCAGCCTCTTCTCTGTCAAAAAGAGGGCCATTGTTTTTGCTGAATTAAAACTGATAATTGTGTAATTTCAAGCTTCCAGAGATTCTAAAATCTTGCAGTTCAACATTCCCTTTTTGGAAGTCAGAATGCCTGAGAGAATCCCATTTCCATATCTAAAATTAGAAATGACATGCGGAGACTACAGGTAATTTACCAGACATAGTAATTATATGTTTTCTCTTTTGGTTAAAACCTGAAGAAAAAAAAAAAAAGACCAAGCAGTTAACTCTTTACCAGTAAGTAGTCTTTCTTTGTATAGTGCCTCTGTCCACTTAAATTTGATTTTGGAATCAGATGTAGCCACATATTTATGATGTCTTCTTTGTTGTTATTGAAGTGCTGTTGAGTCGGTTCTGACCCATAGTGACCCTGTATAGGGTTTCCAAGGAGCAACTTGAACCACTGACCTTGAGATTCAAATAGACTTTGAGTCCAGCACATTAACCCACAGCACCACACCAGGACTCCGATGTCTTCTTTACCACTGTCTTTATTTAAATTTGGAGTCCTAGTGTGGTGCTGTGGGTTAATGCACCAGACTGCAAAGCCATTTGAACTGCAAGGTCGGTGGTTCAAGCTCACCAGCTGCTCCTCAGAAACCCTACACAGGGTCGCTATGGGTTGGAATCGACTCGACGGCACTTAACAATAGCATCTTTTAATTTAGGCCTTCTCCCTTCAATCGAATTTATGAGACCATCTGTGTGCTTTCATTTTCTGATTTTTGCCTATAAGCAACTGTGTTTGTGAAAGGAAACCTAGTGGCACAGTGGTTAAGAGCTCAGGCACTAACTGAAAAGTTGGAGGTTCAAATCTACCAGTCACTTCATGGGAGAAAGATGTGGCAGTCTGCTTTCTTAATGATTACAACCTTGGAACCCCCTGGGACTATTCTACTCTGTTTTGTAGTGTTACTATAAGTTGGAATTGACTGGAAGGCTGTGAGTTTTTTATGTTTGTGAAATATATCTTTGTCAAATTAAGTTAAGCAGCCTCCCCCCTTTTTTTTTCTTAATAGATTTGGACTCTTCTTTAAGTGCTGTTCATGCACACTTCAACTCTGCCTTGTGAATTTAAGTACGTGCCCTGTAACTTCTCAAAGAGGGTGTGGATTATCTGCATTTGTGGTTGGTTTGATTGGTTCGTTTAGTATTTAATACCTGACCATCATGTCTAGAGGTTACAAGTTGGGCTGCTAACCTCAAGGTCAGTAGTTTGAAACTATCAGGGGTTCCATGGGAGAAAGATGAGGCGTTCTGCTCCTGTAAAGATTTACCGACTCGGAAACCCTGTTTCAGGGTCACTATGAGTCAGAACTGACTCTCTGGTACTTAACAACAACAACAACAACATTATGTGTAAGGAGTCCTTGTGTGGCACTGTAGGATAAACACTGGTGGTCCAAACTCACCAGCCACTCCTCGGAACCCTATACAGGGTGGCTATGAATCGGAACTGACTTTATGGCACTTAACAACAATAACATAATATGTAAAGGCATAAATACCTGGGTGAATTGCAGAATTGAGTACCACTCCTTGCTCTTTTGAATTGCACACCTACCTCCTTTCCTACATTTGGGAAATTGACCTTGGGGAGGAGATTTGTGGTGGGACTCAAGTGGAGGAAGTAAAGTCCCCTCTGGGGACTGGGTGACCTTCTCCTGGCATCTGGGTGCTCTACTCTATGTTGTCAGGCTGCCCTGCTTGGGCTGTGTTCCCAGCCCAGTGGAGGATTGCTGCCCAGGGCATAAAGCCCTCGCCCTGCTTAACAGATCATCTGTGATTTTTGATTACCTCTTTTGTACTTCACCGGCATATATAATTCATGTCTGACTGAAATTTACTTCACCTTGAAGTCTAGTAAGTGTGGTATCTACCTATAACTTAATATCTGACTAATTGTTTTCTTTTCCCTTTGTGGTTAGAAGTAAGAAGGTCATGCTTAAAATTTGAGAAATGAAAAAAATAAAAGCTGAATTTCAGAATAGTGTTACCTTGACTAACATTACTGGGTGGGGAAAACTTTGCACTCCTGGACCTGTCAGATTGCTGTCTCTAACAGAGCAGTTTTAGTTTACATTTTAAAATGTGTACTTGACACTGTAGGATAAACACTGGACAGCTTTTTGAAATGTTGGCAGTTCAAACCCATCAGCTGCTCCTTGGAAACCCACAGGGTGGTTATGAGTCGCAACTGACTCAACGGCACTTAACAGCAACAGCAGCTGAATCTATATTGTATGCTCCCTTCCCCTTCTAAAACCCTTCAGTAGCTTTCTGTCATGTAGTGAAAAGATGCAGCCTACACCCACAGCACATAGGTAAGATCTGGTCTGCAGACTTATTCGTTATCATCCTTCAAAGACCTACAAATGTCACACAAGATCCAGATTCTTGGCATCCCTTGAAAATCTAAAAGATGTGTCAATATTATTGTTGTTGTTGCTAAGTGCCATTGAGTCAGTTCCAACCCATAAGGACCCTGTATACGTTTTCTGAGGAGTGACTGGTGAACTGGAACCGCCGCTGACCTTGAGATTCAAACTGACTTTGCAGTCCAGCGCATTAACTCACAATGCTATACCAGTCCTCCATATTAGATACTGTTGTTGTTGTTGTTAAGTGCCATCGAGTTGGTTCTGACTCATAGTACCCTGAATAGGATTTCCAAGGAATGGCTGGTAAGCTTGATCCACCGACCTTGCGCACCAAACCGATTTTGCAGTCCAGCGCATTAACATGCACAGCACCATACCAGGACTCCATATTGGATACTGGATCCCCTCATTCCCACATTGACTAGGACTGAGAAGCTACACTTCTTCTCCCCACCTCCGCTGCCCCCACCTGCCCCTTTAGATGGACAGTGTACTATACCAGCCTTATATCCAGCCTACTTGGCTCATTTTCACTTTCCATATAGTCTCACTCACCTACTGTCAGTGAGTTGATTCTGGCTCATAGTGCCCTATAGAACTGCTCCTTAGGATTTCTGACACTGTACATCTTTATGAGAGCAGTCAGCTTCATTGTTCCCTGAAGAGGGGTTGGTGGGTTCGAACCACAGACCTTGTGGTTAGTAGTCCAATGCTTAACCCATTGCACTACCAGGTGCACCTGGAAAGCTTCTGGAGCCTTATTTTTCTCTGGTCTTCAGACCCACCTTCTGCCTCACTTGTAAAGAACAATTTGCTGAGCTCTGAGGGATCATGCTCTCCCACCTTTGGGCCTATTAAGCATATTAATATTAACCATCTAGCTTAGCTGCACATTAGAATCACCTGGAGAGCTTTTAAAACTTCCAGGGTCCAGGCTGCATCTAGATCAGTTACATCAGAGTCTTTGAAGTGGGATCCCAGACATCAGCAGTTTTTAAGACTCCTCTAATAATTACAGTGTTGCAGCTAAGGTTACGAGCCACTGATTCAAAGCATTTTACTAGGGTTATGTAAAGTGGAGCAGTTCGGCATGTTTTATTTTTGGATTAGAACATTTTGGTCACAATTTTAGGAAAGTCCATTTAGTATGAATTTATTTACTTAACTTTGGTAGCATATGGGCATTTAAACAGTATAAACCTGTCCTCAAGAAATCAGTTTCTCCCACAACAAACAATTCTGTAATCGTGGTGACAAGTAGCTATTCCACAGTGTCATGTAGATTTATTTATTTTTGTAAATAATTATTTAAAAAAATTTTTTTTTGGTAGTTTATGTTGTAAAACCATGTCCCATTTTCCACCTTGCTGCCTTGTGATTTAAAATTTAAGTGGATTATTTTCAAGAGCTGTACAAATTAGCTCAGGAATTTGTTGAGTTTCCAACAAACACTTTGAGTTTTTTGCATCTTCTTACTTATTTTGTATCAGGACTGCTAGTTGGAAAATAGAAAAACACAAATAAAACAATTACTGGTGTTTGGTGTGGTGCACACACTTGGGGTTCACACCATTTTAGCCAGGTGAAAGCGATCACCAGCTGCATTGTCTAAAAATTTAATTATAACTTTTGAGCTCATGATTGATTTCCAG
The DNA here is from genome assembly GCF_000296735.1 of Chrysochloris asiatica. Classification (NCBI taxonomy): domain Eukaryota; kingdom Metazoa; phylum Chordata; class Mammalia; order Afrosoricida; family Chrysochloridae; genus Chrysochloris; species Chrysochloris asiatica. The sequence goes on from NW_006408561.1 coordinate 4,472,267, forward strand.
GGATTCCAGGGGCAAAAAGTAGGGAAAAGACTTGAGAACTGGAATTGCCTTTATTTTGGGGAATAGTAAACTGATTTGAAAAAAAAAATTCTGTGGGAACATTTTTTTTGTGGATGATAACTTGTTTCTACTGATAATGAGGTAATAGGCATTAGGTTTAAAATTAAGGGCGTTTTAGAGGTTTATGTCTAAAGAATCATTTCTTGTTTATATAGATAGTTTGATAGTGGTCTAACTGTGATCGCTTGGATTTTGTTGGTGTTAAGGCTGTGTGTGGAGTCAGTTCTGACTTATAGCAACCCTATATAGGATTCCCAGAGAGTGGCCAGTGTGTTTGAACCAGTGACCTTGTGGCTAGCAGTATAGTACTTATCCATACCAAGGCTCAGATCTTTTGGATAGGTTTATGAAAAAATTTGACTGATGTCGACCAAATAATGTCTTGAGATTTCTTTTATCTCTATAGTTGGACCATCTTTTCCAATTGATCTTTTGTATCTGAAGTGAATGATCTTTTTCACACTGCCCATTTATCTTGCTGAGAAAGTTGATTTATCTAGATTAAATCTAGCCTTGTTGGTACTATGTGTTAGCTTTTCTGTAAGAATTTTCTGCTTATTCAACTCTTGTGTTCCCCTTTGGTATAACTGAGGCTGTTGTTGCTAAGTTCCATGAATTCAGTTCTGATTCATAGTGACCCTACACAAGGTTTTCGAGGCTGTAAATCTTTACGGGAGCAGAAAGCCTCATCTTTCTCCTGAAGAACAGCTGGTAGTTTCGAACTGCTAACTTTTGAGGTTAGCAGCCCGATTCGTAACCACCACGCTACCAGAGTTCCTTATAACTTAGGCTAGGAGGGAGGAATTCGGTTGTTCTGAAAAGCAGTTTGTCTTTCCTCAGGTTTTCTTCTCTATAAGGGGAAGGATAGGTTAAGTGTTGGGTTGCTAACCCTAAGGTTGATGTTCCAACCTACCAGAAACTCCACGGAGAAAAATGATACTGTCTGATCCTGCAAAAATTTGCAATTTTGGAAACCCTTAGGAGTCCTGGTGTGGCACTTTAGGATAAGCACTGAACTGCAAAGGTTGGCAGTTCAAACCCATCAGTTGCTCATCGGAAACCCTATACTGGTCATTATGAAGCAGAAATGACTCGGCAGCATTTAACAACAACAACATACTCCATATCAGATAAAATATTTGCTTAGTGGAAAAAGACTTCACTGGGCACAACAACACCACCAAAGGCACAGTTTTACTCTGTCCTAGAGGGTCACTCTGAGGCATAATCCAGTGGCAGTGGAGTTTAAGAAGAGGGATGCTGGGTTGCAATAGAGCTGTAGGAATCTCATTATGGTGACTGTTATGGCTGACTGGAATCCTGGTGTGGTGCTGTAGGGATCAGCAAGGTCGGCTTGAATCACAAGGTCAGTGGTTCAAACTCACCAGCCACTCCTTGGAACCCCTATGCAGGGTCGCTATGTGTCAGAACCAACTCGATGACACTTAACAACAGCAGTAACAGTGGTTGCCTGGAGCTCTAGTAGCACAGTGGTTAAGCATTCAGCTATTACCTAAAACATTGGCAGTTTGAATCCAATGACCTCTCTGTGGCAGAAAAAATACCCGATGATCTGCTCCCATAAAGATGTTGTTGTTATTAGGTGCCATCTAATCGGTACCAACCCATAGCAACCTTATGCACAGTAGAACGAAACACTGATCCTGGGCCAACCTCACTACCGTTGTCATGCTTGAGTCCATCGATGCTGCCACTTGGACAATCCATCTCGTTGGGGGTAAAGATTACAGCGTAGGAAACCCTATGTTGTTCTTATTATTAAGTGCCGTCAATCAGTTCTGACTCATAGCAACCCTGTATATGGTTTCTGAGGGTGTTTTATTCTGTTCTGTAAGGTCACTATGTGTCAGAATTGACTCTATGGCACCTAACAACTAACCAAAAATTTGGCTATTCAAACCCACCCAGCAACACTGAGAAGAACTGACCATCTGCTTCCTTTAAGATTACACCCAAAAAAACTCTAAGGATCTACTCTATAAACATGTGGTCACCGTGAATAGGAATCAACTCAATGGTAATGAATTCTTTAAAAATAGATAGTGACTGAAAAGTCCTGACCTGAAGCTATGGCCTCCGTTTCCTGTGCTATCCTTTGACCCTGGCTGGCTTATTCTAGGCTGAGAGCAGTGACATTGCTTGATTTGAGGGAGAGGTAGGGAGTCAGCCCAGCCTGGCTGTCACCTTCAGGAACCTGAGGACACCCGGGTTATAATTACATGCCTGGAGGCAGTGGCTTCCGTCATGGAGCAGAGAAGGAGTCTGATTAATCATCCAGTCAATGAGCACACTCAGCTGGATCTCTCTTCACAGTCATAGCCTAGTGAATCAAGGGTTGGATTCTGAATTTCTGTCTTCCCCCACTCCACATATTTATAGAGCAACCTCTTCTTTCTGGAGGGATGAGGATGGTCACCAGTCGAGTATTCTACCCTCCTGACAGCCTTTTTCTCCACCACCACCCCCTCGCTGCTTTTGCTACCCGTTTCCTTTCCTTCTCTCTCAATAGTTTGGGGACTGGCTTCTTGCATCAAATCAGATGACTTGAGTAAAGAGGTGGTGGCAGAAGCCCACGAAGAGTGACAGTACTGGCAGCAAGGGCAGTGAGGCAAGCCAACTGCTAATGCCGGCGTACCTGGCACCAGTGTTCTTCCCAAAATCTGCTCCGAAGGTCCCGGGCTGCCAGCACAAGGCTGATGTTTGGAAATAAAGGTTCTGACCTAATTCTGGCAATACACTACCTCCTCACCCCTTGAGTTGCTTACATTGTTGTCCTGATTTCCTCCATTCCTTTGATTGTGGAGATTTGGCCTTCTGTCAAGATCATTGCCATGATGGTGGCATGATTGTATTTGCCATGGCTCTGACCCAGTCCCTGTGTCATAACTTCTG
>NW_006408561.1:4495680-4501144 GCF_000296735.1 Chrysochloris asiatica
GAATAATTTGAGTAGAATCCATAACCTTTTGAAGTCCCCTTTCACCACCATTCACTGAAAGATAGTGTCTCCTAAGCATTTTTTCATTCAAGGACATAATGTCCTCATCAAGATGTTACTTGCTCTGTAATAATGTTACTTTTGTCCCCTCACATATTATTAATAAATAGTTTTGTGGTAGTGTTGTGTAAACTTTCTAAATGACATCTTTTTTTACTGAATTGGTGTGAGAATCCCAAGTTTTCTGTACATCAAAATCTATTTTGAATTTTCTATACATTAAAATCATCTAATTACATGAAACAACATCAAACTTCCAGCTCTAGGCAAATTATTAAGTAATAGTTAGCTCTTGGTAGTTTTAATGTTCTTTGTTTTTTTAAAAAATATTTTCCAAGTTTTTAAAACAATAAATATACATTATTTTTATAATCAGATAAAAAATTTAACATTTCTAAGAGCATTGCTCTAATAAATAATACTAGCTACCCCTATGTACTTTTATTTTGTGTAGCTTCATAGATGTATTTAATAAATATCTTTTTATTTTCAAAACCAAAAATATTATTCTAAAAAGGAAAAAGCACACTTGTTTAAGAGATTCAGAAATACTGAGTTTGATTCAATGGAACAATCTGCATACACTATTCTTCTTTATTCTAGAAAGCAGTAGTTTTTGACAACTTGACCATCTAATTATCTACATTTGAAACAAGTAAAGGTGGGAGTTGCTGCAATAATACATTTTTTAATATAAACTTTTTATTGGAAATTGAGTGAAAGTTTACAAAGCAGAGCATCAGATTTACATTCAACAAATCATATACTTTGCTTCCTCACAATGATTGCAACCCCTTCCATGAACCATAGTTAATAGTATTTACCTCTATTCACTTTAACATTGTATTCCTTTCTCTGTCTCCCACTACCTTCATCTTTCCTCTGCTAACCTCTCTTTGGTTGTATATTGCCTGCCTAGTCACCCATGTTAACATATGTCTACCCTCCAACTCGTGAATAATTTTATCTCCCCCTTACCCTCCATAACCCTCATCGATTGTTTCTTCCTCTCTCTTATGGATTTCTTGTCACATGTAAATTGTTCCTCTTCATGGTGTCCCACATCACTCTTAGACTTTCTTTGGATGGAATTGTGGAGGGTACAGTGTGCCTGGGTTGTATGGGTATGGCTACTGCCTTCTGTTCGATGGGAAAGAGTAAACCCCTGACATCACACACACACACAAATGAATAAAAGAGAATAAACAAAAAATAAACACTGAAAAGAGAACATAAAAAAAAGAGTAAAATAAGCAAAAAAAACCCAAACAGGCAGCAACCAGAAAAAAAGAATATAATAACCATTGTTGTTGTTAAGTGCTGTTGAGTTGTTTCCAACCCATAGCAACCTGTAAGGGTTTCTGAGAAGTGGCTGGTGAGTTTGAACTGCTGACTTTGTGGTTCAAGCAGACTTTGCGTTTGAGTGCTTATCTTACAGCACCACACCAAGACACCATAATAACTATGGCACTGTAGGATAAGCAAGGTCGGTTTGAGCCACAAGGTTGGCAGTTTGAACTCATCAGCTGCACCTCAGAAACTTTATACAGTGTCCTTATGAGTCAGAAATGACTCTACGGCACTTAGCAACAAAGACAAAAGAGGACAGGGAAATAGAGCTATGAAAGAGAAAAATAAGAAATAAAATAAAACGAATAAATAAAAAAGCACTTAACAATATTTGAAAAAGAGAAGAGGAACAGGAAAATGGAGCTATAGAAGATATCAATGAAAGAGGACATAAAAGGAAGAAAAAACAATGAGAAAAACTAGGGAGAGGGAAAATGAAAAGAGAAAGAGTAAAGAGTACTAAAGAAAGATCAAAAGGGAAGAAAAAGAAGAGGGTAAATGAGAAATAGAAGAAAAGAAGAAAAAACAACAGTGGAGATAGAAAGGATAAATTTCAAGGGAAAGGAAACAGAAGGCCAAGGAGGAGCAAGAATAAACAAACAAACAAACAAACAAACAAACAAAAAACCAATGAAACTAGAAAAGGTAGAAACAAAACCAAAAAAATGATGTAGCTGCTGGCTCCAGAGAAGAGAAAACTTTGGGGAACTGCTGCAAGCCAAGGAGCTCACGAGGTGAGAGTGGGTGTGTTCCTGGTCCTGGATGGAGTTTCTATCGGCCTAAGTGTATCTGTGTCCAGGGTACTCAATCCAGAAGTAGTTCATGGAGGCTCTTGATGGAGCTGGTTTCAGTGTCTGTTAGGACCACAAGGCAGCTGGGGGCAGGGTGACTGGTTTAATGCTGGTCTGGTGGCTCTGCAGGTTCTGTAGGTCTGGAGCTGAGCGCACCTGCATCGGCACAGCTGACCCCCGCCTCACACTGGCCTGGCTCCCAAGCAGGTAACTCCCATCTCCTGGAGAGCAGGGTCTGCATTGGAAGTAGATGAGGGTGGGAGCTAGCCACACCTCTGGTCACCAGGGGAGCATGGGGAAAAAAGAAGAAATCACACCTTTCTAGTTGCCTGTGTGAATCTGCTCTGGTGGTCCAATTTTTGTTGCCAGAGCTGTTCACAAGATGGTTGTGCGGTATCTGGCCGGCCATTTCCCCAGTCTGTCTTCACTTGCTGTCCTTGTTCTGCTTCACCCCCCACACCCCCCACCCCGCAAGTACTTAGTCTACTTCTCTAACCTTACCTCTGAAATTCAGGGTCCTAGGATTTTCACTTATGTCTGTTTCATTTGGTCTCTCCTATCTTTGTTGTAAACGATCCATGTAGTGTGTCTGTGTAATCCACCATATTACTGATGTCTCCCAATAATAGTTTATGCATTTGATAAATTGTGTTAGTTGGTTGGATGGTAAATGTCATTGAACCAGTTCTGACTCATAGAGCTCCTATATAGTGTTTCTGAGGAGTGGCTGATAAGTTTGAACCATTGACCTTCTAGTTAGCATTAGCAGTCCAGCAGTCCAGTGCTAATCCTATAGAAAACTTCACATAGAAAAGGTTTTTTTTTTTAAATTCACAAGGGTTTTTTTTTTGTTGTTGTTGTTGTTGTGTATCTTTTAAAAATTGAACTTATTAAAAAAATTTAAATTGTTAACTTGCTTAGACCTAAAATTTCCAAAAGATTTGAAAGGGAATTAGGAAGGTAACTGACAACTTTCTATCTTAGGAAAGTTGCTTCTTCTCTCCCACCTCACTCAGATTTTACCACTTTCCCTTTCTCTGCAGGCTTGTGTCTTCATGCTATCTGGACAGGCTGGGGCCTAGTGGGGTCTGAACCTGTCCAGAGTACGTTCAGCCTGGAACATAGGGTCAGCCTATTTGATCAGTCTCAGCCTAGGTGAAGTAGGTGGATGCCTACTTCAAAGAGAAAGATGTGATAGGCAGTGCCCAGAATTGGCCCACACTCTGTGATCCTCTCTCCTTTCTTCCCATTTCTACACACAACTATGTTTTACCCATCCTTCAGGCTTGTCTCAGATGCTCCTTTGTGAGGCTAATTTGAATTCTTTTCCACCCTAGTATATGTGCTCTGTGTCTTCTCTGAATTCTCCAAGCACATCATTTTCTAGTCTGTGGAATGGTAAAAAAAAGAAGGTTCATTCAAACTAGTCCTGATGAAATAAGTCCTTGAACCTCCTCTTAGAGAGTCCAGGATGCACATTTGCATAGGAAGGACTATGAGAAAATGGCTTAGCCCAACACTAAAAAATTTTGTATCACCATCTTTCTTTCTCAGGGACAATGACTGATATTTTAAAGAAGGCCTGAGTTGTCCATAGTAAGTGCTTAACAAACATTCTTTTAGTGAAAACTGTATTTCTGTCCTCATAGTATGATATCTGAATGTTTACAATTAGAAATTATTTCCAGGGGATATGTTGATATACTGGGTTACTGGGAAATATGGTTATAATCCAAGAGAAAGGGAAGGGTAAAGAACGATAAAAAGAAAGTGCAGTATTGCTAAAACAAACCCAACATTTTACATTTTGCCTTGAATGGAGCCCTAAACAAAAGGCACACATCCAGTCTTTTGAACAGACACTAGGGCAATGAAAGGGTTTTTTTTTTGCTTTGGATTCTTTTTCCCTAGGAAGGATAATGTGTTTAAATAAAAGTGCCGAAAACTGAAAGGAAGAGAAATCCTAAATGAAAACTCTAATTTTCACTTATCTGAGAGTTATGTCCCTCTTGTTCCTCCTCCCCTTTTTGCATTTTCACAAAAATATGCTATCAGGATACAAATAGCTTTCCCTTTTGCACAGACCACCTTCCCTAATTTTTCCTTCAATAAAGGAAAAGACTAGTGAAGGGAGATGTTTTAGAATATCTAGATTCCAATTGAACTGATTCTCTCCTTCTTAAAAATGAAAAATATCCAGGACAGGCAGAAAGGAGTAGATTGTGTATGTGTGAGTATGATATATTGTAATCAACAGCAAATTTATTTCATTTTTAGGTGAAACCCATAGACCTCAGATTAAATTGAGCACAGTGAAAATTGCTTGCTACAGTTCTTTGCTGAAAAAAAAAAAAGGAATGTTTTATGAAATGGGAAAGAAAATTTATCTTCTTTGGAAGGTATAAATGTGGCCTAAGAAAATGACATTACAATGTAAGATTTAAGAAACGCAAAGAAACAGTTTTTCTTAAGTCCGAATATAGGTTAGGTAACTTCCCAGGATTCCTTAATTTTATATTGAGGACACTGACCAATAATTTTCTTTTCTATCTGATATTTGTCTGCACTGGAGGAAAATTCAGGACTCTGTCTAAACTGATGACATACAAGGAATGATCAAGAAATCAATAATGGGAGAAGTTATTTTCTTGCTAATTTAGTGCTCCTGAATAAATAGAGAGCAAGGTATACTATTCGTTCCTCAGTGAGGCCTCCATCCACAGATCTGAGAGCCTTGCTTAGCTCCTTCTTGATCTTATTTTAGAATTGCAATAAGAACCTTAGACATAGGGTTATTTTACACCTAAGGTCTCCTTTCCACCACTTTCTGTTCTAATATATAAAAGTTTTTCTTATTGATAATTATTGATTAAAACAATGATCAATAATCTCTTCAGAGCTTAGAGTTACTAGTGATATGAAATTGCTGTTGGAGCCATTGGCATAGACAAAATGGTGAAAAATAAATTAAGCTAAGAAAGTGGCAAACATGAAGAGAGATTATGAAGAGAAATTTATAAGGAGGAGAGAGAATAAAAGGAAGCCATCAGTATAGTTTGAATCTACAAGTTATCCTTTGTGTCTTATGCCTGCATGGTAGGCACATTCAATCTGAACTGTGAAGATATGAAGAGTCTTCAAAAAATTCATGATATGAGGTGAATTCCCCAAGCTCTGCCTGTAAGAGCGAAATAAGAATTTACTGGAAGTTGAAGGGAATTTTGCCCTAACTCCTGGATTGTACAAGAATGAACTATTGTTGG
>NW_006408561.1:4503318-4513812 GCF_000296735.1 Chrysochloris asiatica
TCTTGTCTTATCCATGAACCTTTTGAAGCATGCTTACATATCTGTAGTGGAATGGCTAACCACCCTTGGCAACAGCTGTGGGATACAGGGTTATATGCCAGACTTAAGAGTTTGAGGAGTCATTGAAGGTGTTTGGGTAACTGAATGGCATAATAAATTTTGTATTTTAGGCACAGATTGATATCAGAAGTTTGTGGGAAAAATGGTTGGAAGAGAGACAAAATGGATTGAGATGGGAGATGAGGAAAGCCTGAACTGAAGCAGTAGTGTTTGTAAGTAGAGAGGAAGGGATGGCTCTGAAGATAACAATTGCTAGAGTGATGGCTATGATAATTAGATGAATAGAGGATTTTAGCATGACACCTACTTCAAATATTTTGTCTTCTCGGAAACCCTGTACAGGGTTGCTATGGGTCGGAACCGACTCGACAGCACTTAACAACAACAACAAACCATAGTAATATTTGGGAGATCCAGTATTTTAGTATTTAGACTGTTGGTGTTTTTAGCTTCTGAAAGTCCATTCTGATTTGCAGCGGCCCTCTGTGTGAGACTAGAATTGCACCAGAGGGCTTTCAAGGCTGTGACTTTCAGTAGCAGATCATTAAGCCTGTCTTCCCAGATGCCTCTGGGTAGGTTTGGATCAGCAGCTTTTTAGCTAGTAGTTGAATGCTTAACTGTTTGCACTTTCAAGGGACGCCAATATTCAAACTACTTTTCTTTATTGCTTTACTTTTGTGGTGACTTTTTATTTATTTATGTAGGCCCTGTTTGAATTTTTGGTTTCATGAATATAGATTTCAGTACCTTAATTGACTGGAGGAGACGTACTAGGCAAATGTAACTCAGAGATCTGTACCTTAGTAACGTATGTACTTGGAATGTATAGAAGGGACAGACACAGGAACTGGAGTTTTGAAAATCAACTACATGAAGCTGCTGGTTAAAGAAGTTTTTGCTGTTTAATATACTGAATATTTTACATAGTATTTTGTGAATTGTCCCTACCCACCTAGCAATATGTATATTCTAGTGTAGTGGTTACGAATCGGGCTGCGAACTTCAGGGTCAGCAGTTCAAACTACCAGCTGTTCCGCAGGAGAAAGATGAGGCTTTCTGCTCCCGTAAAGATTTACAGGTTCGGAAAACCCTGTACAGGGTCACTATGAATCAGAACCGATTCCATGGCACATAACCATGGTAGGGAAATTAGCGTAGAGGGGTAGGTTAGCACTGTGATTGTTATTATTTTTAAAATAGAATCTTAGGCATACAGAGTTGTTGTTGTTGTTAGTGGTGTGCTGTGGAGTCGTTTCCAACTCATAGCAACCCTGTACAGGGTTTCCAAGGCTGTAAATCTTAATGGGAGCAGAAAGCCTCATCATTTTCCCACAGAACATCTGGTAGTTTCAAACTGCTGATCTTGAGGTTAGCAGCCCAATTCATAACTACTACGCTACCAGATCTCCATCATATAGAATTAGAGTAATCTTTATAATCTAATCTTTGCTTTATGGCATATTGCATCATTAGCCATTTTATTGCTAATGTATGTATGTACTAATAATGCAAGGAAAGAGTCCTGGTATGGTGTTACAGGGTGAGCACTGGATTACTAACTACAAGGTTGGCATTTCAAACCTACCAATCATTTCTTTCACTGGCTATGAGTTGGAGCTGCCATGGCGATACTTAACATCAACAATGCAAGGAAAACCATGGATTAAACTCTATTCATTAAGAGGCTATGTTTTAGAGGACCACCACAATTAATGGGCAGAAGGAAAAATAAATATTCAAAGAGAAATGGAATTATAGCATGGGAAAATTGTAAATGAACCAATCAGTGAAGTTTAAGGAGAAAAGAGTTTGAAGGAAAAGGTTAATATTGTCAGATGCTGCAGATATTCAGGTGAACTAGCACATGGAATTTAACAAGAAGTTTGGAGACTCTCAAGAGCAATACAAAACACAAAGGAAAGGTTGTTGAGCAAAGACAAAACTGCAGCTTTAAAGTCAGTGATAAAGTTGAAGCCAGTGTAAATTTAATGAAAACAATAGCTCAGGACATATTTTGTGTGAAATTAGTACATCACTCAGATTGCTGGGACAGTGCACTTGTTTGAAAACCTTTGTCTAGTATTTGTAACACAGCTCTAGCAAACTGGAATGCCTTTGATCTGATGACCAGCTGAGTTATTGAGCTTGCTTGCCCTACGTTTTTTCAACTCCTTTTCCCACTTAGTAGTACTCCCAGTACATCAAAAGATTGACTAAATAATCAAGTGATAGTTTTTAAAGTTCTGAAAAAAGTGCAACCTGCAGACCAATGTAGCAGTGTACTGCTACAAATCTGAATCCACTTGCTGCCATCATTTTTACTCTCCTTCACTTACTACTTCTACTGATAGTGCCAGACTGCTTTTCTTCTATGTTTTTGGTGTACTCTGATTTTGGGACAAGCAAGACCAAGCTGTCCTTTATTTTACTTGTGCACAGATACTAGATTCTGTTGCACTGTGGGTTTTGGTGAGCTGTCAGAAGTCTTGCCTTGGTTTTTAAAATTAGTTTAAGTGATTGATAAACTGCTGTTTAATCACTTTGATGAAAGAAAAAGTTGAACACCATATGAAAGTAGACGATCAGCAATGAGCCTAAAATGATATTCTGAGTCAAGACTTCTAAGCCAGTCTTTAATCAATTTCAGTCTTTAATTGATTTAACTTCTGGTAAATTGCTTAATCTCAGTTGGCCTAAATGTCCTCTTTTAAGTTATAACAAGAAATAATTTTTTAAAATTGAACTCTGTAAGATACCCTGAATTATGTAAATTAGTGACAATACATAGTGCATTTAATATGACACAGAGAACTGAGTAGTCCAAGTCACAAGTATCACTTGATGAAGATCTACATGCTATATTTAAGTCTTCATTTGGATATTAGCATTGTTAAAGACAAGGTGTGTAGCCTTTCAAAATTAATTTTCCATTAGAAAAGTGAGGAAGACTATAATACAGATATAATGATAATGACAATAACAGCTATTATTGAGCATTTATACTACCATATGGTATTTATTCACTCATTCATTCATTCAGCAAACGTATATTGATTGCCTGTTGTGTGTACAACAGTGTTTTAGGTGCTGGGGATACAGCATCTTTGCTTCATGTCAACCTTTGTTATTGGCCATTTTATTATACCAATAATACAAGGAAATCCTATGAGCTCATCATGGCTTCTAAGAACTATTGCACTAACCATTTTTGATAAAACAGGGAGTGAGAACATTGTGGAGTCCAGATAAGAGTTGGACAGAGATGAGAGGTGAGAGCTGAGGTGAGGGTTGATGACATACAACGTTAGCAGAGACAGTGGCATGAAGAGTGGGGAAGATTGGATTGGAGAGAGAACACATTGTTGTGTTGCCATCACAGCACACATGTTCCCCAGCCTTCACATATGTCTAGATAAAGTGCACAATGATGAAATCATCTGTGGTTTACTTGCCTTAATACTGTCAACATTTAATGCTATCAAAGGTAGAGGATCTCAGCATTTTTATTTTTGGTTAACTTTTTTATTGCAAGGTATTTGACATAAAAAGATATACAAAAGGATGTAAAATTTAATGTTATTAGACTCATATCGTCACACTCTTCCTAGTTGTTATTAGGTGTCATTGAGTCGGTTCTGACTGATAGCAACCCTCTGTAAAACAGAATGAACTACTTCCCTGTCCCCTGCCATTCTCAGGATCCTTGCTATGCTTGAGCCCATTGCTGCATCTGCTGTGTCACTCTACCTCCTTGAGGGTTTTCCTAATTCTTTCTTGTTGACCCTCTACTTTTCCAAGCATAATGCTCTTCTTCAGGGACTGGCCCCTCTTGATAACATGTCCAGAGCACTTGAGCTGAAGTCTTGCCATCTTCCCTTCTAAGGAACATTCTGACGATACTTCTTTTAAGGCAGATTTGTTTGCTCTTGTGGCAGTCCATGGTACTTTCAGTATTTTTCTGCCAACACCGTAATTCAAAGGCATCAATTCTTCTCTGGTCTTCCTATTCAATGTCCAGCTTTCACACACATATCAGGCAATTGAAAATACTATGACTTATATCAGGCAAACCTTATTCCTCAAGGTGACTTCTTTGCTTTTTAACACTTCAAAGCAAAGAGGTTTTTAGCAGTAGATTTGCCCAGTGCAATATGTTGTTTGCTGACCGCTGCTTCCATGGTCATTAATTGTGGATCCCATTACCTAGTTGTGGTAGTGATTGTATGCTGTCAACTCAGCTGTGACTCATAGTGACCCTATATAGGCTATAAATCTTTTTTGAAGCAGAAAGCCTTAGCTTTCTCCCATGGAGTGGTTGGTGAATTTGAACTGCCGACCTTGCAGTTAGCAACCCACTGTATGACCCAAGACATCACCAGGACTCTTGCATTACCTAGTTGTTGTTGTTTGCTATTGTTAAGTGCCATCGAATCAGTTCTGACTCATAATGACCCTATGTAGGGTTTCCAAGGAGCAGCTGTTGAGGTTGAACTGCCAAACTTGTCGTTCAAACTGACCTTGAAGTCCAGCGCATTAACCCGAAGCACCACACCAGGACTCCTCATTATCTGGTGGTGGTGGTGGTGGTGTGCAATGAAGAAATTAATTATATTAGTCACTGTCTTTCCCCCATTAATTTAATTTCTTTCTCTCCAACCCCATTTGTAACTCAACTACTTACATTTCCTATATATCATTACCACCACTCGTCTGTCAGTTTGTCATACTGTGGTGGCTTGTGAGTAGCTGGGCTTCTGAAGCTGTGCAGTTGGTATTTTGAATGCCAACAGGGTCATCCACAGTGGACAGGTTTCAACTGAGCTTCCAGACGAAGACAGACTAGGAAGAAGGAGATACAGACTACTTCCGAGTATTTAGTCACTGAAAACCTTGTGAATAGCAGTGGAACACTGTCAACATGATTAGTGAATATTGAAACATGATGAAGAATACCAGAATATTGCCAGATATAGTGCCGGAAGATGAACCCCCTCAGGTTTGAAGGTACTCAAAATGCCTCCTCAAAGTGGAGTTGACCGTGATGACACTAATGGAGTAAAACCCTTGGGATCTTCATTTGCAGATGGAACACAACTCAAAATGAAGAGAAACAGCTGCAAACATATCCATTAATAATCAGAATGTGGAGTGTATGAAGTATGAATCTAGCAAAATTGGAAATTGTCAAAAATGAAGTGGAATGTATAAACATCAATATCTTAGGCATTAGCGAGCTGAGGACTAAGGTGTGCCTGACTCTTGAGTATTTTTTCTAACCTCATATGCATGTGAAAGTTAGACAGTGAATAAGGAAGAAAATAGAAGAATTGATGCATTTGAGTTATGGTGTTGGAAGAGAATATTGAAAGTACCATGGACTGCCCAAAGAACAAACAAATCTGTGTTGGAAGAAGTACAGCCAGAGTGCTACTTGGAAGCCAGGATGACCAAACTTAGTTGCTCATACTTTGGACATAGTGTCAAGAGGGACCAGTCCCTGGAGAAGGATACCATGCTTGGCAAAGTGGAGGGTCGAAGAAAGAGGAAGACCCCTAAAGAGATGGATTGGCACAGGGCTGGAAGTGATAGGCTCAGGCTTAACAATAATTGTGAGGTGTTCCCAGGATAGGGCAGTGTTTCTTTCTATTCTGCATAAGGTCACTATGAGTCTGTACTGACTCAATAGCACCTAACAGTAACAACACATTTATCATTATCTTGCTTTATTTTATTTTTTAACTTTTAGAACCTACATCTGTATCTCTAAGAAATTTATAGTATTGTTTCATACAATTTTAAACTTTATATATATACACATGGTACTAGGTTGTATACATTTTCTGGTAACTGTTTATCTCATAATTGGCAATGAGATTCATATATTTTCTGCATGCAGTGTTCATTGTATATATGTGCATTCACAACAAATGAATTTTTCCTTTTAATGAACATTTTGGTGTTCTTTATGTTTTAGTACTGTAGACAATGTTGCTATGAACATTTGGTTATGCACTTCTTTGTGTGCATATGCAAGAATGCTTTAGGATATATTTGTAGGAGTGGAATTGCTAGATGATAATCTATGCTTACCTTACATTTTGCCAGTATTACTAAAATGCTCTCCAAAGTAGTTGCACCAATTTACACTCCACCAGTAACATATTGCAGAGAATCTTTTTGAAAGTCACAGAAATATAGGAAGAAAGCCTATATTTTGTTGACTGGTGCTTCTCAATAGGGGCAAGGCAGTATTTGATTGGTGAAAATCACCCCTTCCTAACCAAAGTACACATCTTTTACTTCTCTTTCTTTCCAAGTTTTGACTCCTTGGTGTATGTGTGTATATTGTTGCTACTGGGAACTGAGAAGTTTAATTACAAAATGTATTACTTGGTGAACCTTAACCTGCTCTTTGACAACTACCAATTTAGTAGTTAATTGATTTAATGGTACATTATCATCCCTAAAGGAGCCCTGGTAGCACAGTGGATTATGAGCTGGGCTCTAACTGCAAGGCCAGTAGCTCGTATCTACCAGTTGCTTCACTGGAGAAAGAAGAGGCTTTATGCTCTTGTAATGATTTATAGCCTTGGAAACCCTATACAGGGTTACTATGAGTCGGAACTGACTCCCGGGCATACAGCCACAACCACCACCACCAAAGCCCGTGTAACTTCTCATTTTAATTTGTTTTGTTTTGTTGGTTATTCTACCAAATCTTAATCATTTTTTTCATTATTTCTGCTGTTTGGAAATTGAAAAAAATATTGCAATACTGATCTCCAGTGTCATTTTCATATGTTGTCTTTAGCAATTGATTGTAGTTTCCCTATGTAATCTTAAAAACAACAAGAACACTTGCTTAGACAGGAATGCTTTAGTGTACCAAAACCATAATAAATAAGTGGGTTTCTCTGGCAAATTTTAGTTACAAATACTGAGCTAAAATCCTGGAACAGAGCTAAGACTCAGCTTTCCAGCTCTGCTATGTTAGTTGTGAATCATCCACTTACTTTTCAGTTCCTGTTTTCATTGTGTATGTGAATTTCTTTACTTTTAATCCCTTTATATTCTAGTAAAATTTTGGGCAAGGAGAATTTTGGCCAATGTGCCTGTTAATAGTATTAGTATTACTATTATTTATTGAACCGTTGCAAAAGAGGCAAAGCTGATATCAGAACTGAGGACTTCTGGCTACAAAGATACTAATTTTCACTCTATTCCATATAGCCTATAGATTTTTATTTTATTTTAATAATTTGAAAAAGATTTATAATACCATGTACATGCTTGTTTTTCTTTTTTAACACTGCCCTTTCACCATACTTAGTCAATCTGTTTTATGAGCAGATAATCAAAGAAACAGGACTATATGAAATAGAACATGGCCTCAGGGTTGGAGGAAGGCTCATTAACAACCTTAGCTAAGCAGATGACATAACCTTGCTTGTTGAAAGTTTAGGGGACTTGAAGCCCGTACTGATGAAGATCAAATATCAAGGCCCTCAGTATTGATTACACCTCAACATAGAGAAAATAAAGATCCTCAACATTGGATCAATAAGCCTCATTATAATAAGCAGAGAAATTGTTAAAGTTGTCAAAGATTTCATTTTACTTGGATCCACAATCAATGTCCATGGAAGCAGCCTTCAAGACATTAAATGATGTATTACATTGGGCAAATCTGCTGCAATAAACCTCCTTAATAGAGTAGTGGTTACGAATTGGGCTGTGAACCGCAAGGTCAGCAGTTCGAAACTACTGTTCCGCGGGAGAAAGATGAGGCTTTCTGTTCCCGTAAAGATTTACAGCCTCCGAAACCCTATACAGGGTCGCTATGAGTCGGAACTGACTCCACGGCACACAACAACAACAACAACAATGTGTTAAGGGCAAAGATGTCATTTTGAGGACTAAGGTGAACCTGACCCAAGCCTTTACATACATGCAAAAATTGGACCATGAATAAGGAAGAACGAACAAGAATTAATACATTTTAATTATGGTGTTGGTGAAGAATACTGAGATATTTTGGACTGCCAGAAGAACAAAAAAATCTGTCTTGGAAGAAGTATTGCCAGAATACTCCTTAAAAGGGAGAATAGTGAGACATCATGTCACATAATTTGAACATGTAATTGGAGGGGCCAGTCCCTGGGGAAGGACGTCCTATTTGGTAAAGTAAAGGGTCATCGAAAAAGAGGAGGAGTTGTAACAAGATGGATTGATGCACTAGCTGCAACAATGGGCTCTATCATAGCAACAGTTGTGAGGATGGCACTAGACTGAGCAGTATTTCATTCTGTTGTTCATAGGGTCACTATGAATTGGAGCCAACTCCTGTCACCTGACAACACCAACAGTTTTTATTTTTATTTGTAGTTTTGTAGCACTATTAATTACGCTAATGCGTTGGACTACAAAGTTGTTTAAACCGCACCAACGGCAGTTCAAACATACTAGCCGCTTCTCGGAAACCCTATACAGCAACCAACTCCATAGCATTTAACAACAACAACAATTAATTATAAAGGAATTCCTGGTGTGACACTGTAGGATCAGCATTGAACTGCAAACCACAAGGTCAATAGTTCAAACCTATCAGCTGCTCCTCAGAAACCTCATACAGGCTCGCTATGAGTTGGAACTAACTCGACTACACTTAACAACAACAATAACATTAATTATAAGGAGTTCTAGTGTAGCATTGTTGTAATCACTGAACTGCTAACCTCATTGTCAGCTGTTCAAATCCATCAGCTGCTACTTGGGAACCCTAAACAGGATTGCTGTGAGTTGGAGATGATTATTGAGAGATTTTGTCTTCCAGCTCAGCAATTCAGCTTTCCATCGATTCAGTTTTGTGTCTTTGCCTTTTCAGTGTATTATCTATTTCTGAAGTCTTAGTGTTAATCTTCTGTCTTTCTAATTGATGCTTTGTATTGTTTCCAGTTTTTCAATTATTTTGTCAATTTTTGTCCTGATTTCCTCCCATAGTTTTGTCTATAGTTTCCTTGATTTCTTCTGTAGTGTTCTCAGTCTTTCTCCGAGTCCATTGAAGTTGTTTAGTTAGCATTCTATTAAATTCCTTATCAGGTAGTTCCAATACCTTTTCTGGTGTTTTATTTTCAGACGTTTGTATTTTGGTCACTTGTTTGAGGTACTCTTTTTTGTTTCTTTGTATAAGTTGAAGTTTTTGGTTTTCTCTGCAACATTGTGATGTCGTATTTATATTTTGATGATTGTCTATTTGTGTGTTCTCAGGCACTCACCACCAGTGTCCTGATGGTGGTTCAGGGGGAGGTTCATTTGCCTCCAGAAACAGGGTGCTGTACCAGGTGCCCAACCTCAGGCAGAGCAGAGGCTGTGCAAGAGGCCACTGGCTACTGGGTTGGTGAGGGCAAGGACTGCCCGCAGCCCATCTACCATGAAGGCACTAAAACAAGGGAAAATTGCACCCCATCATTGCCAACCTCCAGCCACATCCTGTGCCTACAGGCCGCTGTTTATCAAGAGCTGCTTGCAAAAAGTCAAGATGGCTTTGCCACGCCATGCCAGCCCATAGTCCACCCATTTTCTTCTTTTTATCAATGCTTCTGTTCAGCTTCCAATTCCGTTGGCACTCAGTCCACCCCTGTCCTATCCTCTGATGCTCAGGGTTCTAGGATCATTAGCTGTATCTATTTTATTTGGTCTCCCATGTCTTTGTTGCAGAGGGTTGGCTTAGGTATGTCTGCTTACTGTACCATTTTGCCCCGGACTTCCTTAATGTTCTCTTTGATGACTAGAGTAGTAAGAGAATTTTCAAAAATAATTCTTGTCATGGTTGACATATTAGTACAACGTAGTAGTCTCTCGCTTTTTTTAAGTAAGTGGTAGCACTCTTAATCTCCTATACCAATAATAAATTATTATGCTTTTTAAATTTTTATAAATAATAATTCCACTTTATAATGTTTATTGTTCATTTTCTATATTTATATCTTTATTAGGCCAGAAGTAATGAATACAGCAATAATACTAACTAACTGCTACCATTTCACAACCTTTTCCCATGTACCAGGTACTGTTGTGTGCCTTTGAGTTGATTCTGATGCACAGTTACTCCTTCTCACACTAAGAAGCAGACTCTCAGCCCCATAGGCTTTTCCAGGGTAGAATCTTTACAGAAGTAGATTGCCAGGTCTTTCTCCTGTGGTGTGTCTGAATGGGTTTGAATTGCTAACCTTTTAGTTAGCAGCCAAACACTTAACTACTGTGCCACTGGTGGTGGTGTGCCGTAGAGTCGGTTCCAACTCACAACAACCCTGTACAGGGTTTCCGAGGCTGTAAATCTTTACAGGAGCAGAAAGCCTCATCTTTCTTCCATGGAACAGCTGGTAGTTTTGAATTGCTGACCTTGAGGTTAGCAGCCTGAATGGTAACCACTAT
>NW_006408561.1:4513912-4514865 GCF_000296735.1 Chrysochloris asiatica
TGAAGATTCCTTCCCTCTCTGTTGGTATTTTGAGCTACTACCTTCATGAGTATAGGTCAAGTTCATCAAATTGTAGCAATTTACCCTTGTTTCCTTTATCAAAAATTGTTGTTGTTGTTATTATTGTTTAAAATCTTCCTGTAGTCGAGTACTGATTATCAAGGCATCAAGGCTAGGTAAAATGTGTACTATCTGCAAGTTTGGGTGTTCTTGTGAGTCTCCCTTTACTTCATAGCAGCTGGATACTTCGCTCTCAGCTCTAGCCCTCTGTGGCTATGTCCTTGTCCATGGGCTCAGGGATCCCCACGTCTCACCACACTTTGGACCACCTAGCCCTTCCTCTTATCTTTCATCTCCAGGTCAACGGGAGTCTGTGGAACGTGGTTGAACTCAGCCCATTTCTTCATTGCTGCCTTTCCCCCTCTTCCAATCACCAGTAGACCAATGTGATCATCAGCAAGCTTACATGCCTGCTCATGTGTTTCCTTTGAGTTTCAGTCTTAGAGGAGGGGTTGTCTTGAAGGGACTTGATTGCTTGCCTTGATGAGTCCCTGGCAAGCAACTTGCTTATTTTTGTAGTATCCAATCACACTGCCATTTTTTGTGTGTTTGTTTGTTTTGTTTTAGGTTTTTCCTGATGATCTTTCTTTGAAGATATACCTTCTGTCACTCTAGCTGTTCCAGGCTGGTCTACTCATCCTTTCTGGTGGGAATGTCCCACCTCAGAAGGTTCTGGATGGGGCTTGGGATTCCACCTAAGACCCTGTACACTGCAGAGGCTCCACAAGAGGCCTATTTCACTAGGCAAGTTTTAGAACCCATTTTAGGTATTCCAATCAATTATAGGCTGAAGTTGGACTTACAAGTTTTCTGTAATCATGTTTCCCAACATTCCTTTCTATCCCACTCAAGTGTCTATTTTACAATAGTAGGCAAGGGAAACCAATATTCAT
>NW_006408561.1:4521171-4528898 GCF_000296735.1 Chrysochloris asiatica
TCAAACAAGAGACCAGAAGATTGTTTCAGTCTATGATTATGAACCTAATAATTTAAAAAAATTTCAAACATGGTCTTCTAAGAATTGTGTTTTGTATTTTTATTATTTATTCATTTTAGTCTTATAATTTTGTGTTCCTGTCTGATTTGGACGTCATTTTATTTTCATTGAACTTTCTTTTTGAGTTTCTTCCTTTTGGAGAGTCTAAACCTCTATTTTAATTGAAATTTTCTCATTGAAAATTGGATTTCTCAGTTGGAAATTGACATTCCATTTTATGCTGCAGGGTCAAACTATGTAGAAAAAACATCTTGTGGTCAGTTCATTTGTTGTACATTTGTATGTTGGACTTCCTTTATTCCTGACATATCTTTATGAGAACGCAAATATTGTTACATGCAATGGAATAATTTCTATTTGTCAACATCTCCAAATTAACATTAAAGCATTTGGTAGCCTAAAATAGGACCTTGTTGTTGTTGTTATGTGCCGTGGAGTCAGTTCCAACTCATGATGACCCTGTACAGAGTTTCCGAGGCTATAAATCTTTATGGGAGCAGAAAGCCTCATATTTCTCCCATGGGACAACTGGAGTTTCAAACTGCTGACCCTGAGGTTAGCAAGCCAATTCATAGCCACTATGCTACCAGAGCTCTGTTGTTGTTATTAAGTGCCATCAAATCAGTTCTGACTCATCGCGACCCTGTATAGGGTTTCTGAGAAATGGCTGGTAAGCTTGAACTGCCAACCTTGCGGTTCATACTGACCTTCTAGTCCAGTGCATTAACCCACAGTGCCACACCTTAAGAGGTCCAAAATATTTGTCAATAATAGCAAAAATATTGTTAATATTATTAATAAATTGATAACAGCATGATTTGCATTCATTTTAAGTTGAATGCTGTGAAATTGCCGATATTGGATAATTTTTCATCTGCTACCATTTTCTTATAAGGAGCTCTGGTAGTGTAGTGGTTACGAATTGGGCTGCTAACCTCAAGGTCGGCTGTTTGAAACTACCATCTGTTGTGCGGGAGAAAGACGAAGCTTTCTGCTCCCGTAAAGATATGCAGCTTTGGAAACCCTGTGCAGGGTCACTATGAGTCAGAATCGACTCCACAGTACTTAACAACAACAACAACCATTTTCTTATGGCTTAACAAAATACTGGTGACAACTCATGGGTGTTGATTGCTTACTATATGCTAGGCTCTGTGCTGAATGAATTCATGTATTAATATATAATCTAATCCCATAAGACAGGCAGGCATTATTACTCCTTCCATTTTCAAGACAGTGGGATAGGTTAGTGAAGTTAAGTACCTTTTTCCAAAGTCACAAAAAACAGTACTCTTAACTTATTTTTATCCTTCTGTTTTGCCTGACAGTGCTGACTGAGTCAATATGATAAATGAGAAGGACGAATATTTGACTGTTCAAACAGTATCAGTTCTGACCCTTTTGGAACTAAATTGCCAACTAATTTGAATATCAGTTAGGGGAGAAACTTAAAAGGTTCTTAAGGTCTTTTTGGTTCTGGCCCATATGTCAACACCCATACCCAGTCACTGCATTTGCCTATGAGCATTTAATTATCCCATCTTATTCTAGTCACTTTTGCCAGTCTTCTAATTTTCTAGGTGGGAGCTTGAGTAACTGCTTAGACTTTTGAAGCATGGCTACTTCATACTGCGTAGCTGAACGTGAACATCTGGCCACTTTTAACTGAGACTGTGTAGCTTACCAGACCCTCTGAAGCAAAAGGATGCCTAGTTTTGGTCCTTGTGGTCAAGCTAGCTAACCGTACCATGGTATGACTGTCAGCATCCCATTATTTTTCAGCATGGTCCAGTAGGTAAAAGTGATAGTTTTACTTCTGCGACAAGTCAAACTGGGAACTTCTTAAGATAGACACTCGAATCCATTGACATTTGGGTGTTCAAAATCTTTATTGCTGAGAGAATATAATGAACTGCAGCTTGAGTTTTAATATGGAATTTGATACATGGCTCAGAATATGGTTTGGGGTCTTCATTAGACTCTGGCTTAATTATGTAATTTGTTTTAATTATTTTCCTTATAAGACATTTTTGCATCCTTTGAGACCATTAGAACATGGGGAATTGAATTTAGCAAACAAAAGAAAAGTATTTTGTCAAAGTAATGAATATGAAGATACATTAATAGCGATAAAAAAGTTACACTTGGTATTGTATATTATAGATGAATTTCCTTCACACTTTTGCATATTAATTGCTAAATATCTATCAGTACATTTTATGTAATTATAGTTATCAGGTACAGATAAATTCCCTCCTTGAAAGAACCATTATTTAAAGTCTATTTAGACTTATTCTATTTGCCTCTTTAAGTTCTTGCTTTTTTTAAGGTGACATGATCTTGAAGTAGAGAGTGAAGCAAATAGTGGAAATGCTATTTCCTGATAACTACTCATCCTGGCTTTTGTTATTTAAAAGTACAATCTTTAAAAGAAAATGTGTATTTACAACACTCATTGAAACACATTTGTTGGATAATAGCAACAATCTGGGTGTGAAATGGCAATGCAAAATTAAACTTAGTTTTATCACTCCAAGAAATTTTCATTAGATCCACTGTACAGAGTTATCAGCTATAAATAGAGATCAGCTAATTTGATGAAGAGGCTGCGGGTCTACAGATAATTGAACAAATATATCATGGTTTAAAAAACTTACATGAGATGACAGTAGTAGTGAATAGGGCATAGGAGAGGAAAGAAGGGATAGAAAAAAGGAAAAGAAAGTACAAAAGAACAATGATGGATTTGTGTGCAACAAAATGTGATTCCAATACCCGGCCTGCTTAACAAGCTTTCTCACTAGCTCTTCCTTAAGCTCTTTTGCTTGGTTGCCTTCCTTCCCCATTTAGAAAGAGGACACCCCACCCCCACCGCCCTCTCATCTTTTGACCAGAGACTAATGTTGCTGAGGTTGATGGGAGGAGTAATAGAATTTTGCATCTCCACCACCAGTGTAGTTATTGTCTGCAAGGGCTGATTTCCAGGAGAAATCCTACTGTTATCCTCTGAGATATTTGAAAAAGTAAAAGCTGGGTAATTTCTATTTTTATTGTTGTATTTAAAGCCTTCTTTTGTTGTTAGTTGCCATCAGGTAATATTCCTTCTTGTGACTCTCATCCCTTTTATTGACTTGATATACAAAATGCCACCAGTAAATTTTTGTGTGTGTAAAATGTGTGTGTGTGGCTTAAACTCCAAGGGTAGGAGTTGCAGAACTGGAAAAAATGCGTGTATTGCATACTCTACTATCCAGAAAGGCTTCTATTTTAAAAAAAGAAAAGGCTTGAAGCAATGTAAGGTAGAAAGTATAAAAGCAGATGCCAAATCACGATGTCTAACACAGGCTTCTGCACTCTATGCAACTGACTGAAATAGATTCTTGGTATAGAAACCTGGTGGGTTAGTGCCTTTTGATGCTGCACAGTATGGTTGTTGTTAAGCATCTCTATGAATAGCAGATATTAAGCTGCTTTAAGCACAGAAACATGCCTATGTAGTCCATGCCTTTTGTCCATATTTACGAAACCTGGAGTTCTGGTGTGGTGCTGTAGGATAAACACTGGACTGCTAACAGCAAGTGTGGCCATTTAAACCCATCAGCCACTCCTTGGAAACCCTATATAGTTTCGCTATGAGTCAGAACTGATTCTACGTCACCTAACCACAATAGCATGAGTCAGAACCAACTCAACTGCACACAACAAGTCTTGATATGTGATCTAAGTAGGAGTATGTTTATGAGGGCAATGTGACAAAGTGTTTAGAATTGAGAGTATCCTGTAGAATTCATACATTCAGTTACATTCAACAAATGCTTATTGAGTGCTTATTGTATTCCAGACATTGTTATAGGTGCTGATGATGGAGCAGTGTCAAAACAGGCAAAAAAACTCTTATATTCATGGAGGGGAAGTTGACTATACATAAATAAAAAGGAAAATTATGGTTAGACGACGATAGGTTGTAAGGCGAGTAGCAGGTGGTGCTAGGAGTGGGTTGGGATTGTAATTTTACAAAAGAGTGAGCCGTAGTTGTATCTGGGACACATGGTCATGGTGCTACCTACATGCTTGTCTCCAGACTACAGCTTGTCAGTCTCCTGTATTATTTCTCTTGAAGTCCGTAATCTGATCCAGCTTCAGAAAAGAGAATTTTTCAGTCTACATTCTGTTTGTTGAGTGTCGTCAAGTCTGTTCTCACTCAAAGCGACCCTATATAGGGTTTCCCAGGAGTGGCTAGTGGATTTAAATTGCCAACCTTGCTCTTAGCAGCCCAGTGTTTAGCCTACAGCACCACACCAGGACTTTGAGCATAATTGTTGCTGTTAAGTACCATCAAGTCGGTTCTGACTCATAGTGACCCTGTATGGGATATCTGAGCAGCAGCTGGTGAGCTTGAACCACTGACCTTGTGGTTCAAACCAACCTTGCAGTCTAGCGCATTAACCCACAGTGCCATAGAGGTAGTTAAGCTACTAAAATATAAATCAAAACAACACACCCCAGACACCTCTTATTTGTAGTAGGTTGCTAAAATCAACTTAAACAACTAAGTAGTAAATATCCAGATACCTTAAGAGAAATGCTTGAGTGAATTGGCGCTGTGGGCTAATGTGTCAGACTGCTAAGTCATTTGAACTGCAAGGACAGTGGTTCAAACTCACCAGCTGCTCCTTGGAAACCCTACACAGGGTCGCAATCGGTCGGAACCAACTTGATCACGGCACTTAACACCAACATAACAAATAAGGAATCCTGGTGTGGCGCTGTGGGCTAATGTGTCACACTGCAAAGTCGTTTGAACTGCAGAGTTTGTGGTTCAAGCTCACCAGCTGCTCCTTGGAAACCCCAACACATAACAAATAAGCATTTGTTGAATGAAACTGAATTGAAGAAAACAGGAACCAAAAATGATGCTTCTCACTCAAACTTTGAGCCTGAATCTATGTACGTCCAGTAGGACTGCTGTTCTTAGCTTAGTAAAGGAAAGCAGTAATTAAATGAATCAATAGTGCCGAACTTAGGGGTCACATGGTAAGAAGGTGATATGTTGTCATGGATTGGCCAGAGAAAGATGAATCAGTAGAAGACTCTGGTCTGTCATAACATGCCCTATTCTTACTGCCTGCCTCTACTTCCTTTATTTCCATTTCCTGTTCAGTGTTTTTTGTTTGCTTGTTTTTTAACCAGGAATGCGTGACCTCCCTCTTCCTTCCTATTCTTATTTTCCCCCTCATGTATGTTTTTCAAAACTCTGCCTATCTCTTGAGGATAGCTTTTTATTAAACAGGACTCTTTGTGTGGCACTGTAGGATAAGCACTGGACTGCAAATCACAAGGTCAGGGGTTCAAACCCAGCAATCGCTCCTCAGAAACCCTATACAGGGTCGCTATGAGATGGATTTGACTTGATACCACTTAACAACAACAACATAGTATTTGGCATGAGTAAACTCTTCAGTGAATATGTGTAGTAAGACATGAATGACTGAACAGGATAAAAGAAAGAAACATTATGCATGTACTTTTCTCCCTTTTCTGTTTACAAATGGCTGTCAGAAACTGCACTTCCAGGCTTTGTCACATCTCTGAGTTGTCTTAGACAACATTCCTCTCATTAAATAAAGCAAGACTGTGGCTACGCAGTCTGCCAGACGACTCACTCAACTACCAGAGAAAGTGGCTCTTTTCGCTTTCATGCTTTTGAACAGACATCAGATCCATTTTATTCTTTTCCCATCTACCTTTAAAAAATGGATGATGTTCTCTTGTCAGGGCCTTCTGTTCCCTTTTTCCTCTTTTTGCCTCACTAACTCCCTTCTCATCCTGCAGGTAGACAGGCTGGTACAGGATTTCATTTGTAGTCTGTCAGTTCTTCTTATCACTTAGCAGAGATATGGTTGAACATTAAGAGGGGCTCAGGAGGTAGAGTTATTAATGGAACAGCAGGCTGGTTTACCACTGGAAGATAGGGGGTTCGAATACAGACATTTTTCAGTTCAATTAAAAGAACCAACATTCTTAGCTTTGGTCCCATTGACATCCCATGCCTAGCCTGCTCTCTAAGACATTAGGGTGTCTTTATCACATGCTACACCTCAACCTGCAAAGGTGAAACCTGGCAGCTGTTTCTTGGCCCTGGAAAACACATGTGGATTGACCTGTCACATAAACAGGGCTGAAATTAGAGGAAAGTAGAGAATCCTTAGGGAAGTAGAGGATACGAAAGGAACTCCCCAAAGCCTGGCATGATAAGTCTTGGCTTTGTAAGCTGCTCTTCTTCTCTTCTTAGGCATTTCTGGGGGGTACAATGTTGTTGTTAGATGCCATCGAGTCAGATTTGACTCATAGTGACCCTATGCACAACAGAACGAAACACTGTCGGATCCTGGACTAACCTCACTATTATTGCTACGCTTGCGCCCACTGATGCTGCCACTTTGCCAATCCATTTCGCTGGGGCTCTTCCTCTTTTTTTCTGACCCTCCACCTTACAAAACATGATATCATTCTCCAGCGACTGGTCCAACGGCTTTAGCTTAATTTAAAACAAAACCTAAGGCTTTTCTTTTATTATCATGACTTTCTTATCCTCATTCTCCATACAGTCATCATCAGAACTGCTATTTAAGGGCTACCAATCGGAGCCAACTATTGTCCTTATGCTTTACAAATATTGTTGCTGTTGTTAAGTGCCGTCGAGTTGGTTCCGACTCATAGCTACCATGTATAGGGTTTCTGAGGAGCAACTGGTGAGTTTGAACCGCCGACCTTGCAGTTCAAACTGTGACCTTCAAGTGGAGTGCTTATCCTATGGCGCCACACCAGAACTTCTTTCATGGATTAGCTCATTTAATTTTTCAGTGACCCTATTAAAGAGAGGATCGGCCCTGTGGATTCCTGATGTGGCAATACAGGATCAGCACTGGACTGAGAACTGTAAGGTTGGCTCTTCAAACCCACTAGCTGCTCTTTGAAAACCCTGTACAGGGTTGTTATGAGTCAGAACCGACTCGACGACACTTAACAACAGCAACAATATATGTAAAGCATAAGGACAATAGTTAAGTGTTATGCACTTAACAACAACAACAATACTTCATCAGAAAGAGACATTTTATAAATGTTCCTAGTGGAAGTATGAGCTTGAGGTAGGGAAAAGCTATGAAAGGAAATCATTTGTAAAATTTTACCTGTAAGAATATTTTATGTTATTCCCACTCCATCCTAAAAGTTAGTATTAGATTTTAAAATGGATTTAGAGAATTTTGCTTTCACACAGAGAGAAACAAATCAAATCATAATTATACTTTGTTGATCCAAAAATTAGACTTGAAGGGCTTTCCATGTATTGATAAATTTTATAGCATCAAGATCGATGTGAGATTGATAGGTCAAATTCTATCTTCATTCTACAATTACGCATGCTACAGCAGGGAAAATGAAAATCTAAACATTGTTGTTAGGTGCTGTTGAGTTGCTTCCAACTCATAGTGACCCATGCATAACAGAATGAGATTATGGTTGCCTGGTTCAGTGCTTTCTTCTCAGTGTTATGTTTGAGCCCACCTTTGCTGCCACTGTGTCAATCCATCTTGTTAGGGGTCTTCTTCTTTTTTGCTGACCCTCCATTTTTCCAAGCATGCTGTCCTTCTCCAGGGACTGTT